>NC_132992.1:4198750-4521875 GCF_048564905.1 Vicugna pacos
TTCCCGTCAAGCTGCCGGCCCTCAGTTTGTCTTTGTGGGAAATGGGAGTGAATGCTGCCCTGCCTGTCTTTGGAAGGGGAAATGATGAGTAGGGTCCAGGCATCTGGAGAGTATAGGGTTCTGCCCCCGGACCCCCATCCACCAGTGGAGGCACCCTTTATTCAGGTTTCAGAGGGCGTTGGTGTCCCCAGGGCATAGAAGCTGGGGGTGGGGGTTGGTTGTGCTCAGTCCTGGAGACAGGGCTCCAGGGAAGATACCTGGCTTGGACTGGCTTGGAAGGAACATCTCCTCTGGCCCCATCATTATTTGAGGGTCATGGGAGGAGCTTGGACTCGACACCATGACTTCTGTGCCCTCCCCAGCTCCCACTTCAGCAAGAAGCTGCTTTTACTATGTAAATATTCAGCTCATCTCTGTTTGACTTTGGACCCACAAAGTCACTTCCTGGACCTGTTTCCTCATAGGTGGAAGGTAGCATGGAGAGGACCAGATTACGAGACTCCTGAAGTCCCCTAAAATTCTGAGACACTGACTTGTTTTGGCTTGAACACGGTTCCCTCCTCCCCAACTCTCCCGTCTACCCCTAAGGCTCGCTCTAGCGCTCTCCTGCATCCCCCTCGCCCAGTCCTCACTCCTGGAGCGCTGGGCGTGGCCTCCTCCTTTTTCAACTGTCAGGATCAAAGTTCTGCCGCAAAGTTCTCTTGTCATCCTCATCCTCTGACGTTCCCCTCGGGCCTGGTGGCCTCCCGCCTGCCTCCCGGCAGCGGCGGCGCACGTGTCGGAAGCAGCCGGCCGGGTCCCTGGGGCTCAGGGGCGCGGCCCCGGGGGGTGTGGCAGCCAGGCGCTCGCCAGTCCCCGCGCGCTCCGGGAGCCGTGTCGCCTGCCACGCCGTCCCCGCGCAGGGACTTGCTCTCCCCCCCGGGGCGGCCGATCGCGGTGGGATGAGAATAGACCTGGGGCAGCCGGGCTCCGCAAAGGATCTGCCTCCCTTGGGGAAAACGGACGTCCCCCTCCTCCACCTCCAGCACAAAGCGCGGCCGCTTCTCGCGGGAGGCGCGGCCGGCCTGGGCCAGTCTGGCTGATGCGCAGCAGAATCGATGTGCGTTCAATTAACCCCGCGCCGCGCGGGCGCGAGGCTGTCAAGTCACCGCACCCAGGTTTGTCTGTGTAGGGGTGAGAACGTGTGTGCGTGTGCAAGTGTTTGAGTGTATCTGTTGTCTGCGAACGCACGTGTGTCCTCACGGGGGCTCCTGCATGGTGCCTCGGGGTCACTGCTTCCCTGGCCTTCACTTGGTAAGTCGGGAACTCGCCGCCACCAACCGGGAGCCTCGAACTGGCCTTGGGGAGCAAAATGGAACAGGATAGTGGAGGTCTTGGGTTCCCAGTCCCTTTCCCCCCAGTAGGCTTGGGGCATAGAATTTCTGACAAGAAGATGGAGCTAAACAAAAGTTTGTGGGCAAACTTTTGAATAGGCCAGCTCTACTAGGGAAAGGAAGCAGAGAGGGTCCCAGAGGCATCATAGAATGACAGATGGAACACAGAGATGGGTGCTGGTTGCTCTGACAGTGCTTGGGAGTGCGCTCACCCCAGGGGCAGGCAGGAATGGGGAGAGGGGAGCTTTTTAGGTTTTGGGGATTGACTCTGACCCTCCCCTCCCCTCTCCCCCACCTTCTTACCCCTAAGTTTCTCACATCACTGCTGTGGAAGCTGAGATCCAGAGAAAGGGCCTTACCCCAAGTCTTGGGTGTACAGAACTGGAACAGAAGGTGATCAGATGCTCCCTCCAATGTGCTGTTTGGCCAAATGGAATTTGGGCTCTGACTTCAGAGCCAGGATGGTAGAAAGCTGAAACCCAGTATTTGGCTTGTAATAAACAATGCTTGGATCTTTTTCTGCCATCTTCACATCTGGCTTGTTTTTTTCCTAACCCCCACCCTTGTAGGTTATTTCTGTTTTGTCTCTTACATTCCGGATTATATGGAATGTCACCCTCTTTCTGCAATAATTCCCTTCACCCTAATTTTTTGAGGTCTCTTAAAATTGTATGCCAGACCTCAAGTACCTCAGAGAAACCCTGTGGAAATTAGTCCCACTTGAAGACTGGATTAGAATATTCTTGATTTCAGAAGACCAATTATGATATCACATCGAATGAGCCTCAGGATTGAGCCTGTTTGATATTCCTGCTCTCCTGTGTTTCTGATTTTGCTTCTCAAATCAGTCATTTTCCCATCGAACTGTGACAAAATCAAGATCATTACAAGCAAGCTGTTAAGTGTAAGGTTGATGGGATCAAGGCTTTTCTGAAATAAAGCTATCTAGCTTTTATTACATCAATTCGAGAAGGATTCATCGGGCTGTATGCCCAGCTTTGCTTTTTGGGGGCTGGGGTGGGGAGAATCAAAAGACACAGTCTGTTCGGGACAGTGAGTATAAGCTTGTCCTTACCGCTGGTCTGCAGTCTCCTTGAGGGGAGGGGCTTGCTCCTCTGTGCATCCTCAGTGCTGAACCCAGCGCTTGCCTGGGGAGGTGTGAGAACGGGGTGTATGAAAGGAGGGGTAGGAACACAGCACTTATGTCCTACCTGCTGTGGTAGGCACACTCACCCTCTGGAGCTCAACAGCCTGGGGCTGGGGGAGGGCAGATAAAGCTGAGTCAGATATTACCTGCCAAGGGCCTACAGGGGAGTTTTACCTAAGCCATTCTCTGCAGGCTTCTGAGCCCCTCCTGTCAGAAGCTGAGAGTGGCCATGTCTGCGTCTAACTGCATCCTGACTCTCCTAATCTACCTTCTTCTGGTCTTACAGGGCACCCCTATCTCCCTGTTCTGTTCCCTTCCTTGGAACACCCTTTTTCCAAGGTTCCTCTGCTGCTGGCCAGCTCGGGGGACGATCAGGATGGGACTGAGCGGCAGGTGCCATGACTGAGTGCTGAGTAGGAAGCACTTGGCCTGGGGAGTTTAGACCCCAGTCTGCCATCCCAGGGAAGGTACTTAGTCACCTCAGGGTGGGACACCCTTCCAGGCAAGCTAGAGAGAGACCCAGGATGCCAGACCGTTGGTCTCACCTCAAGAAGAGCTAAAAGGCCAGTTCCATGCTAGGAAGCACCCCTCTTTGGAAAGACTATCCCTGAATGTGCATGCCTACCTTCCTATTATCTTGAAAAGTTATAACCATGATAACAAAGCATCTTGTGAATGCATGATGCTGTGGAAATGCATAAGGGGAGAAAAAGAAAAAACACTCATTATTAGACTCATTATCTTCTTCTCAAAATATTCACCCATGGAGCATTAGTTTTAGTTATTTATGGGGAAAGAGTTTGGGGAAAGAAGAGATATGAGGAGAAATAAGCTTCCTTTAAGAAGCACTTTTTCAGTTAAAAGCATTGAATCTCTAATTTGGGCCTGGAGGCACCTCATGTTGTTGAGTAGTGGATCAGTTCCCAAGTATAATATTCTGGGGATTCGGCATTCAGGCACTCTTGCTGAAATCTGGACAAACCATAAAGGCACACATACAGTAATACATAGTAACAATTATTTTTGTAGTTTCTGTTGAATGGTCCTTTTAGTCTTGTAAAATGAAACTAGTGGCCTGTACAGCATTGGAATGATCTTTGATCTACTACGAACTAGCTGTTGTTTGCTTGGATAATTCCCTTTTTCCTCTAGATCAGGGGACTTTAAGCATCATTCCTTAGAGTCCTTGGTTCTGTAGAGGGGGCTGAGGGGCTGGAGGTGGAGGAAAGAGGGAAGCCAGACGGTGGGGCTCCAGGCGTCCTACATCTATCCCCTCCGCAGCTCTAGCTTTTTGTTTTGTTTTGAAGTTCTCTAAACCAACTAACTGAGCAGATCAACTAACCAAGTAGAATGCGGGGGAGTCGCTCTGCAGCAGCAGGTGCTGTGATGCCAAGGGGGCTTAAGGTTCTAAAGCGTTAGGCAGAAGAAATATGACTCTAAGACGAAGATTTAGGAGAATTATAAAGAAAAACATTATGATCATATTGGAGGTTATGACTGGGGTTAGATTAAACCTTGACTCAGGATCGGCTCAGACAAACAATGAGCTATACTTAGATTTTTCTCTCCTTTAAAAAGCACGCTTTTCCTGTATCACTGTTACAGTTAGTGCTTGGTAACGTCAAATGTGGTTGGTCAGTCAAAACAAGGAACAATTTTGGCTGCCGTTCATTGTCTCTCAACAAGTGTTGTCCATTCTTTAATTTTATTCTCAGATAAACAGATGGATGGGTGGTTAAGATGGATGATCCTGTTTAAGAGTTTGGTTATGGGCTGCCCACAAAAGGCTTATTGTCTAGTTGTGGTGACATGGACATTAGAAAAGATGGATGCCTCAGAAAAAGCTTTGTAATATGCATCATATGCTCAGGGATCCTGGGTCAGCCCGACAGCCTACTGTTGATCTGAGACCTTTTTATCACTTGATAAGCCTGATAGGACATTGGATCTTCTGTACAACAATCTTCCTCTAGGCAGAAATAATCTAAGAACCCATCAGAAAGGATTAGGAAGTCTGTACTTCCAGGAAAAGGATACATGGAACCGAAGGATATAAAAGCAGGTCAGTTCTCAAGTCAACAAATTTCAAAGAGCATCTGCCCTGATACTTGCCTCTGAGTTGTGTACTCTGAGGGATAGAAAGATAAAATACCTCCTGATCTTGAAGGACATAATCTCTTCTTCCCACCCGGCCAAAAAGCAAACTTACTGGGTGGTGGCGGTGAAGAGACTGCAGCCAGATAAAGCACAGAATCTGGGAATCTGTTGAATGCATAGTGATCATCAACTTGTCCATCTGCACTGTGATGCTTGAGTGCTGATTTCTAAGTTGAGTTCTATTACATCCTCATACAAGAAAAAAGGGAAATGCCCCAGGCTAGTCTGGTTTCTGATAATGAGTCAGTTTCTACCTGCACAAAGTTGGAACTCCAATCTTTCCTATCCATCCACCACTCTCCTCGGGATCTTTCTTGCCTCAGAACAGTGGCCTCTGTGCTTCTGCCATTACATCTGAATGCTGACACCTGGCTCTGCAGACTTTAGATAATTTGGACGTCCCCTTTCCAACCATTTCCCTCTTCCTCCCTGAACATGCCAGTCCCTTCTTCAGTCCAGGCTCCCCCCAGCTCCCCATTTCCCGTCCCCTTCTTTTCAGGGCCCTGCTCCTCTCCTCACATCTCTCCGGGCCATACCCTGACCTTCTCCAGCCCTTTCAGCTGGTGGCACACAGTTGGGCACTGAGGGAAATAAATTCCCGACTCCTCCCATTGTTTCCTGTGTTCCCAACGAAATCTCATTAGGCCGTTGAAAGCCAGGCCGCGCCTGTTTTTTTCTGAGTCAGGGATCGAACCGGGCGACCACAATAGGTGCCCCTAAGAATCTGCTGGTGGTGACTATGAAAACGAATATATGTATGTATATGTATGACCGAAACATTTTGCTCTACACCAGGAACTGACACAACATTGTAAGCTGACTGTATTTCAACAGAAATTAAAAAGGGAAAAAAATGAGCCTGCTTGTGGAGAGGGGAGCCCCGGGGCAGTCCACCCCCCGGGGAGACGGGAACTCCTGCCTCAGTTTCCCCGGCCCAGCTGGGGAATCTGCCCCGCCGGGGGGAGGGGGTGGCGGGAAATGGTGCCTCGCTCGCCCCAGCGACATCAAACCCTCGTTTGGCGCGCGAGGACAATGGCTGTCTTATTTTCTCCGTTCGCCGCGCACAATGCCGGATTCTCTCTTTCACCCGCGGCGGTGCGAGCGAGGTAATTAGCCAGCGCCATTCAGCGCGGACACTATTGCTATGCGGGGGGGCGAGGACGCCCGCGTCGGCGGGGATTAGCCGCGGGTCGGGGTGTGCAGCTGCGGCCACTTCAAAGGGGCCCGGCGGCCCGGCCGGCTGTGGGAACCGGCGCCGCCTGCCCCGGGAGCCGCCCCGCCGGCTCGGCCCGGGCCCTGCGGACGGGGCGCCGGGACGCAGCCGGTCCTCCCGCGGCCGGCAGCCGCCCCGCCGCGCCCTCGGCCGGGGCCCGGGCCCGAGCTCCGGCCGGCGGCCGTTGTCGCCCCCGTCACACTCGCACTTTCGTCAGGGTCTCAAGCGCTTTTTTCTTTCGAGTCCCGGGAGTCAAAGGGCGGAGAGGGGCAGGCTGGGGGAGGAGCGAGGGGGGTGGGAGCTTGACACAAAGCGCTGACCTCGGCGGAGTGGAGCAGATGGTCCCACTTACTCCTGCCGCCGAGCGAGCGGCTCTCAGGGCCCCAGGCTCGGGGCCCTGACCCCGCCCGGCAGCCGAATGCCTGAACTGGGGCCCCGCGGGGGCCGCGCTCGCACATGCGCCTCCACCCGCCCCGCTGCGCGCTCCGCGCCTCGGGCACTGGAGTCAGACTGCCCGGACCAGCCGGCCTCGTTGCTCCGGGGCTGGGCTGAGAACCTGCCCCTGTCGGACGCTGGGCCTGAGAGAAGATTAGGATTCTCGAGAACTTGGCAGCCCAGGGGTTCCCAGTTCTGGCTCTGCGTATGAGGCAGCCTCGTGCGCTTTCACATAAATGCAGATTCCTAAGCACCACGCCGGGCCAAGGGACCTGAACTCTGGCAAGTGCAGTGAGGAAATCTGTATTGCTGCCCAGCATCCTAGATTATTCTGACGCAGAGCCAAGTTTGAGAAGCGCGGAAGGGGTGCTTAGTCCAAGTCCTTCATTTCATTGAAGAAGTTGAGACTCAAGTAGAGGAAGTAACTTGCCCAAGAATAGACAGTGAATTGTGGCCCAGTGGGGACTTGGGTGGAAGAGAACGAAAGAAACTCATAGGCTAGTAGGTGAGTGAAGTGTGAGCAGCTGACTCCCAGACAGTCTGACAAGGGCTAGGAGAGAGGCACATTAAAGGCAGGAATTAATTCTGCCTCCTTTGTGGGATGTGGAAGATAGGATGCTAGTAGAAAAGGGACAGCAGAAGTAAAGAAATACAAGCGTGAACATCCCTGATGGGAAGGCAAAGTTGTCTCACATGGTCAGAGTACAAATCACATGAAGAGAGAATTAGCTGCATTTGAAGCTGGAAAGATGAAATAGGACCTAATAATGGAGACCTTAAATGCCATCCCAAGGAGAGTAGCTTGATTCAAGGCAGTGGAGAAGCACCAAAGGGGTCTGATGATCACATTGGATATTCAGGAGGATAATTATGGCTTCAGGATGGGGGAAGAAGGGGAGGGAGAGAAGACTGGAAGTGGGAAGGCTAGAGGGGGGAAAGCTATTGCAGAAACAGCTAAGAGTGGTTAAGAGCCTAAACCAAGGCAATGGGATGGAAAAGGAAGGGTAGACCAGGATTTGGTGACCAGCTAGCTGCGGTGGGGAGAGGGAGAAGGCTGGGAAAGAGAGCCCTTGGTTTGTTTCAGCTTTCACAGTTAGTATATGATGAGGCTGTTGATAAGAGTCACAGGAAAAGGAAGCGGTTATGCATGAGTGTGGTGATTCCACTGAATTTAATAGAAAGCCTTTGAAACGCTCTACAGATGATTCCTAGGGCTTTAGGAGACCTCCGACCACTAGACGGCAGCAGTGAGGTTCCCCAAATCAGTCTACTTCCAAGAGTTGTAAGCCCTATCCAACCAAGAAACTCCATGACCCTCCCATGGAATGTAGGCCTCCCTCTTCCACCCCACCCCACCCCCAAACAGCTAAGGCTTCTTCTGGAAGGGTTGGAAGGCCTGCAGGCCCCTTAAACTGTTGTGGTTCAGTGTTGAGCTGCTAGAGATTCTGCAGAGCCATGAGAGGTTAAGTGCAGCATCAGATCAAGTTTAGCTATAGGACAGGGTCCTTTCATGGATAGAGAGAGACCCAGTTTACCCAGTGTTATCCTAGAATCTTAATGGTATGGACCTTAGGGATTGCCTTGTCTGTCCTCCTCTACTCCCATTTTACAGATGAGAAAACCAGGGTTGGAATTGAAAGATCACATAGGGAGTCTTTGACAGAGCCAGGCATGATCCCAGATTAGCTCTCCGTTACCTAACCCCTACTATATTAGTCCCTGCAAATCCTAGTATATGGTTCTGGAAATTTGGGGGAAGTATCTGTTTTTGTTGAGTTGTCCTCATGGTCATGTGAAAGCAATTTACTTAATAGCTCCAGCCTGGGCCCCCCTAACCAGACGCCCTTCCGGGAGGTGAGGGAGATCCGGTATCCTGACCAGAATGACGGAAGTTAAGGATGTTGTGGGCCCAGGCAGGTTTACATAAGGAAGATTGGTGACCCTGACACGGGCGGAGACGTGCAGTCTGTGCAGAGGGGCTCTGCTGGGCCTGGACATTTTCAAGTCTAAGGCAGAGAGAGCGTCCCAAGGCACCTCCCAGCCCCTGACCCTGCACCCTGGGCTGGTGCTTGGAAGCAGATGTGCCTCAAAGGCTACAGCCGGATGAGGCTTTATAACTTGTCCAACTCAACTCCCCCATTTTACAGAGGAGGAAACAGAGGCCCAGAGAGGGGCTTTGGCTTTAAAATCCGGATCATACATCCAGTTATGAAAAGGACTTAGTCATTCACTGCTACCTTTTCCTTTAGTGCGTCCACCTCCCCTCCACACCCCCACTCACCCCATGGAAGCCACTAGCATCTCACAATGCTTTGTCCTCCCCCTGCGAGAGCAGGAAAATAAATCGCTTCTCTATTTTATAAGGCCCTACAGGTGACAGTGTAACCCTCCAGGCCTCATCCTGGCAGCTTGGTCTCCTGGCTTGCCAATTTGGAAATGCTCACCTGGGGACTAGCGTCTGGGTTGTTTATTCATCTGTGTTAACAGAATTTAGGAAATGTGTGGGCTCAGTGACCATTAGTGGGGTAATAACACCACCTTATCACAGTGCTTATCTCCATCAGTTACACTCTATGAAACCTACCTCAAACCCTGGGGGAATTCAGTTGAAGTGAAGCCCGCTGTGTCCTGGGTGTCTCTGAATATGAGGCAGCATGGTGCTCTTAAGGGTCTAGGATGTTGTGTGCCTCTGTGATTTTTCTGTGCCAGTGTCTGCAGGTACGATCTGTCATGTTTGAGCAGCATTCGAATGTGTGTGTGTGTCTCACAGCTGTGATGCAGGAAGAGTACTGGATTTGGAGTTAGACCACTCTAAGTTCAAGTGCTGGCTTCAGCATCATTAAATGTTAATGTGTGATCATCCTGAAATGGCTGTGTGACCTTAAGCAAGTTACTTAACCTCTCTGAGCCTCAGAAGGCTCCTTTCTTTCCCTTCCTTTCAGGGTTATACTGATATAATATGTTACCTTTGACCATCAGTGGCTTCTGCAGGTGTCTGTTGTTCAGGGATGTTATTACTATGCTAGTACCTAAGGTCTTGGCCCTCATACTTTCATCCTTCTGATATTTCTTAGGAGCTTGGGTGAAAAATCTAAGGACAGGGCCTGTGGGGTGGAGGGCCTTTGCTCCTGGGATGCCAGAACATCCTCTGGGACACATTAGCAGTCAGTCAGTATCTGTTGAAAGAATGCTTAGAGTTGATACAGTGGGGGGGTGTGTGTAAATAAGACAGATGACTTTCTCAAACCCCAGACCAGGGCACATCCTCTGACTTAGCCTGATATGTGGGATGAGAATAAGGCAAAATATTTGAAATTGGGACTGCTTTTGAAAACCTAGCAGTGGGGTAGGTAGGGTGTTCACATGGAGTAGGTGATAGTTTTTCCCCCTTTCCCCTCCCCTGATTGTGCAGGGGCCACACGGAAAGCCATGGGGCACACCCACCTGGTGGCACATCCAGTGTGCCACAGCAGGCAGGCTCATCACCTGTGTCCCTCAGCACATCCTCCCGCAGGCACACTTCACACCCTCCACGGCAGGCTGGAGGCAGGGGAGGGAAGGGGCACTCATGGCTTGATCTAGAGGAAGAAGTGGAGCCTCCGAATTGTGGGCTGAATAATTAAAAATAGGGCTTTGAGAGGTTTTATTCTCCTTAGGTTGTAAAAGCCCAGCGTGGTGACCTCCAGGTTGCCTCCCCTGCAGCTGTGCCTCCAGGGGGCCTTACCTTCCATTGGAATAAAAGATTAAGCCGTAAAGGTTCGATGCTGGCCAGCCTACAGTGGGCCAACAGCTGGATGCAGGGACTTTCCCAAGCTGAGTTTGGCTCCCCACTGTCCCCCACCTCCCCCCCAACCCCATTTGTCAGAGGTGGCTGCCAGGAGGGAGGGGAGAGACATGGATTTATGGCTGCTGACTTGAAAGACAAAGTTGCCTTTTGTGTTAGAATTGGGGCCGGGGGAGTGGTGAGCTGGTGGTGGTGTGGGAGGGTGGGAGGGAGGGGCTGGGGTTTGGGGGCCCAAGGCAAGGGGTAAGGGGCTTGTAAGAGGCAGACAAAAGGGTCCAGAGGCTTCTCAGAGCAGGGTCACCAGGCAAATGCTCAGATGAATCAATCACCCCCAAGTGAAGCTAAGCAGGGCCTCTGAGCCATCGCAGTCCCCATCCACCCACACCCATCCAACACCCAAACCCCACACATTGCTTTCCCCCTGCCCCACCAAAAAAAACCCATACTCTTTGGATTCAGAACCTTAATTCGGCTTTCAGACTTCCCGTTGGAGGCCCAGAGAAGTGAATACAGGTCTTCTGAGTTTATACTTTCTCCTACCCCAAATGTCAACAGCCAATCAGTATGGGGGTTCTTCCCTAACAGAGCCAAAGTCAAGGGCAAGGTGGGGACCCAGATATTGGGGAGACTTGGACAGAGTGTTGGGGAGGCTGAGCCTGGGCCAGAAAACCCTGATGACAAGACCATCATCGCCATCGTCGCCAGCCTCCCAGGACTCGATCCTCTGCCATCATCTCCCTCCTTCCCATGCACGTTTAGAGATAGGACATTTGTAAGTGCTTTGCAGAGTTTAAAGAGCATACGGGGTGGGACTTGGCTGGCCTTCTTGCCCCCCAGGGGTCACTCTGCCTGGTGGGTCTGGGTGGAGGCCAGAGTAGCCATCGGGTGTCTGAGTTCAGCAGGTGCTTTAACTACACCTTGGAGAGCCACATCCATCCCCTGGAATGAGCCTGGCCAATAAAGGCATGAGTTTATGGGCTTCATAAACATTTTACTAGAGAAATCAAGGCCTCAATTACCCAATGGCTTCTTCCAACTGACAGCTCGCCTGTTGGGGACCCCGTGAAGCCCCCAGGCAGAAGTTAAATAGAAGCAAACTCTGGTTTATACCCGGCTACCCACTTCCCCCTGCACTGACCCTCTCTCCATTCAGCCCTTGCAAATTGTGTCTTTATCCACTTCTCCAGAAGGCTCTACCACTCATTCTTAGAGCCTTTGCCTCTCCGTGGGACGATGGCTACCCTCTTGGAGGAGACAGCCCCTGCCCCCACCTCCCCATCCCACCATGCTCTTCCATAAACTCTCAGCACTTTTAACTCAAGATTTTACTACTTTTCCTCAACAATAACTAGCAAGTATTTGCTATTTTCCAAGAACTGTGCTAAGCACTTTGCAAATAGATCTCCTTGAGTATCCCTAGGGCAGCAGTTGTGGTGAAACGAGCCATTATCATCCCTATTTTATCAGTGAGAAAATAAAGGTTCCGAGAGACTTAGTAACTTGCTCAAGGTCACAGGGCTAAGAGTGGTGGTGTTGAGTTTTGAACCCAGTTCTGTATGATTCCAGAGCTGGTATTATTAACATCTTCACTCTACCGACTCCCTCAAAGTGCTCTTAGCAAGTATTTCCCCACTAGGAGTAGAAATCTTGTTGTATGAGGCCTTCTCTGCCTTAGGATGTGATCAGATGTGTGGGTCTTGACAGCAGTTTCTGCGTCCATGTGGCCAATAGGGGAGGGAATCTGGCGGGGGCAAGGCTAGGCTAGTGATGAAGATGGGGAAGAAAGAGGGGCTCTCTGGTGGGGCAGCAAGAGAGAGGGAGCAAGACCAAGGCAGCTGTGGGTCTGAGGTCTTGCTGTGGGTCTGGACCAGTGCTGTCCAATGGGATGCTGGAAATATTCTATTGGTGCCGTCCCTTAAGGTAGCCCATAGCCACTTGTGGCTGTCGAGCACTTGAAAGCTAGCTAGCTAGCCAGAGGAACTCAATTTTTAATTTTATTTCATTTTGATTTAAATGGCCACAGATGGCTTGTGGCTACCATATTGGACAGCACAGGGCTACTCAGTACAGATGACGGCTGAAATCTGCTCAGAGTCCTGTAGGGGTGTGAGCTCTGTGGGCTCAGACCGTCCCCAAGGGTCTTCAGGCTCAAGGCAGCTGGACATCATTTCACATCACTAGTGACTGAAGGTGATATGGGTGCTTTCCTTCAGATGTTTCTCAGGGAACAACCCACACTTTAAGTATTTGAAGGTCTGTTGTGTGAGGAACAAAATTGTGTTTTCTCGAGCAGCACTGTCCAGTGGAAGCATAACACGAGCCACACAGGTGATTTTTAATTTTCTAGTAGTCACATTTACAAAAAGAAACTGGCAAAGTTAATTTCAGTCACAAACCTCAAGAGAGAAGGTAGAGCTCAGTGGCAGAGTGCACGCCTGGCATGCTCAATGTCCTGGATTCAACCCCTAGTACCTCCATTAAAAAAATAAACAAATTTTTTAAAGAGTCTAATTACCCTGTAACCAAAAAAAAAATCTTATCAATAACAAACTTTATTTTACTTACTGTATCCAAAATACTATTATTCTAACATATAATCATTATTTTAAAATTATTAATTTTTTTATTTTTTTAGTACTAAGTCTTTAAAATCCACAATATTATCATTTCAACTTGTAATCAATATTTTAATAACTACTGTTATCAATTAAAATGATTAATTTTTCCAACTTTTAAATTGTGGTAAAATATACATAACATAAAATTTACTGTCTTCACCACTTTTAAGTGTGCAGTTCAGTGGCGTTAAGTACCTTCACATTGTTGTGCAAGCCACCAACACCATCCATCTCCAAAATTTCATCCTTCAGAACTTTCATCTCCCAAAAGTGAAACTCTGTTCTCGTTAAACAGTGACTCCCAATCCCGCTTTCCCCCCTGCCCCTGGCAACCACCATTCTACTCTCTGCCTCTGTGAATCTGGCTACTCTTGGTACCTCCTGTAGGTGGAATCATACAGTATTTGTCCCTTTGTGATTGGTTTACTTCACTTAGCATGATGTCCTCAAAGTTCATCCATGTTGTAGCGTGTGTCAGAATTTCCTTCCTTTTTAAGGCTGAACAACACTCCACTGTGTGCATAAACTTGTGTTTTATATCCATTCATCCCTTGATGGACACTTGGGCTGCCTTCACGTTTTAGCTATGCTAAATCATGCTGCTATGAAGGTGGATGTACAAATATCTCTTCGAGACCCTGCCTTTAATTCTTTTGGGTGTATACCCAGAAGTGAAATGGCTGGATCACATGGTAGTCCCATTTTTAAGTTTCTGAGGAATCCCCGTAACTGTTTTCCTTAGCGGCCACACCAATTTACATCCCCACCAACAGTGCACAAGATTTCTAGTTTCTCCGCATGCTTGCCAACACTTGCTATTTTCTGTTTTTCTGTTCTTGCTTTGATAGTAGCCTTCCCCATGGGTGTGAGGTAGCATCTCATTATGGTTTTGATTTGCTTGGTGTCTTTTCGTTTTACACTGAATCTTTGAAATCCAGTATTTATTTTGCATTTACAGCCCGTCTCAGTTTGAACTGGTCACATTTCAAGTGCTTAATAGCTGGCTACAATATTAGACAATGAGATTCTCAAGGGGGAAGCTGGAGACAGTGGGTGGAAGCACATGGGATTCAGGCATGTCTCTAGTACAAGGGAAAATGTTGCAATCATCTGAGCAGCTCAAGGAAGAGCAAGCATTCGGGGTGTCCCTGGTTCTTGGCAGGGACGGATACAAGGAGGGGGACAGGACTTGGCCGCCTTTGGAAGAGTAGATTGTGGTTGTTCCTCTTGAATGGCTGTATGAGTGGGGGCAGTCAGTGTCTCAGACCCCCGGTGCCACCGGTTTCTGCAAAGGCTTTGTTCTGACTCTCCATCCCAACATGCCCACTCACCTTTTTGTCATCACACACCAGAGAGGGGTCTGGCCATAACCAAAGGGTTGGAGGCTGGGCTTGGGGGATGCTGCCGGCTTCCTTCCCAGCACTCTGCCTTGACCCTTCCTGCCCTCAGCGTCCCCCTGGAGCCTGCCTAATCAGATCCAGGCCTGACCTCGCCAGAGGTCCTGGACCAGGAGGAAAGTCCCCCTCCCCTCCCTGAGCTGCTGTGGATCTGGCTCTCAGGAGACCCCCTCCCCTCGGGTGATTTATAGGAGTGTCCAGGAGCCATTTCCTGCCTGGTTCTGCTCCCTTGCAGCCCAGCGGGTTGCCGGGATCTTGCTCTGACCCTCCCTCCTCATGGCCTGGCTGTACCCGTGGCGGGGACAAAGAGTGGCAGGGAGATTCCTTCTCAGATTATTTAGGGACAAAGGTGATTTCTTCTTCCTTTCTCCACAATGGCCCCCAAGCAGGTCTTTGTCCTTCCTGTCACTTTCTCTGCTCCTTATACTGGAAGGGGCTCCCAACACTACCCACTCCCATATCCCAGTTTAAAGTGAGGAGCCCCAAAATGGCCCCTACGTGACCAACAGGTGTCAGTGGGAGAAAAAAGCATTAGCAGCCATGCACCATAGCACCCCCTTCGTGTTCACCAGCCATGAGCCACGCTGCCACCCACACCAGCCACAGACAGTGTCTCCAGCACAATAGTAACCTGGGTCCCACCACACAGTGGCCTCCAGGATGACTTGTTCAGGGGTCAGGGTTTTCAGAGATCGAGCCCTTGGCCCCACATGGCCATGGTTGCCCAAGGACCCCCACCCCCACCCCAGAATGACACAATGAGGGAGAGTTCCTCAGCTCTGTGGCCTGCTAGTACAAGCCAAACCTGTCCCATGCTGAGAGATCAGAGATCTAAGTGGTCCCGAGAAACTTTCTCCCCGACTTCCTAAAGACAAAATGCTGTTGCCTGTGAACTCGGAGTGAATGCGAGACTCCAAGAGACCCCAGCTAAGCTGAGTGTGGGCACAGGCCTGTTTATGAAGGCAGCAGGAGTCAAAGCTGCAGGCCCTGAGGAGTACCTGCTCACCCCTTCATTTGTGAATGAAAGGACTGGCAGTCTTGTTACAGAGTCCAAGCTCATACTGCTCACCACACAACAGGCCAATAAACTGAGAGACAAGTTGTTGGGGCAAGGAATAGTGACTTTATTCGGAAGACCAAGAAGATGATGGACTAGAGTCCCAAAGAACCGTCTTACCCTAGTTGGGATGGTAGTTTCTCTTATAGAACAAAGAGGGAGAAGTATGGAGGTAGAGTTAAAAAAGTGATGAGTTGTTGCAAATATTTCCTGGGTCTGGCCAGACTCCGGAGGGGATGTGTTAATTCCTTCCTGCAGTCATTTACAGGTGAGCCTGGTCAGAATGTTTCCTGTGAGCTAAACAAAGATGTTTTAGCTTAAAGCTCAGGCCTGGGAGACTGGGTTCCCGGAGATGGGCCATTATGTGTACTTTAAGCTATAGGCAACATCACTTTGTCGATTAACTTGTAGCAAAAGCAATAGAGCACAAAGCTTAAAGGAAAAGCAACAGATCCAGTATGGTGTCAGATTTGCTTTTCCCTATTACACTCTGACACTGCCTGCTCAGGGTCTCGCGGCAATCTCTTAGGACACCTAAGGGATATTCAGAGCCGACTGAAGGGCTGGGTAGGGGCAGGATGAAGGGGAGGGAAGAAGGAGCCTCAGATAAAGGACCACACCCTCCTCCTGCACCTCCTCCCCTGGACCACACCTGTACCCTCAGCTGGGCTCCAAGGGGATGGGACTGAGGAAGTGCCTCTGGAGCTCATTATCCTCCCAGCCACTTGCAACACAGCAGAGGGCTTGGGGTGTGAACTTTCAGATTTGGGGCTGGGAGAACCACCAACCGGGCCTGGGCCTCGGTTTCCCTTTCATAGAATGAATGTATGGGCTTTGGAATGAGTGGTTTTCAAGCCCATTTAAAAGCAAAGCTACCCTTCAAATGAAATGTTTGGCAGAACTGCGGTTAAGTAAAGCAGATAGAGAAGTTCGGCGAGGTGCTGCTCTGATGGAAGGGAGATGTGGCGCCGTGGGCAGGGAGGGTCCCCAGCTGCATCCCAGGGGCCCCAGGGGATGCTTTAGACTCTGTCGTACACAATGTGAGATGTTCAGACTGTCTCCTTACCTACCAGCCCTTCCTCTCCAGCATCACATTCAACCCATGCTTTGTCATTGTGCAGTTTTGGGGGGGAGAAGGAAGGTAGAGGCAGACTTTCTCCATCCTCTGTGCCCTGATGAGAAGCAGCTCTATCCCCCTGTATCTTCTCAGGCCAGCTCCTAGCTCTAGGCACCTCCAGGGAGCCCAGGAAGGGGGTTGGAAACACAAAGGATTCGGTTCCTTAATGAGGAGGCGTCTGTAGTCAGCAGAGCCATTAGTCCCCGCCCCGGGTCCCTGGGGGGCTGCAGGCCCCTCTCCAGCTGGAGTGAGGAGGGGGCAGGCAGCTCCCTAGCTCCAGAATGGAGCCAACTGGGGTTGAGGGGGGTGCGGCGCACAGACAGCTGACCCAGGGACCTGGGTGCCCTCTCCACTCCCTAGGCCTGCCTCCAGCCCTGCCTCCTGGAGACTGAGGCCTGGAAGCAGTAGAGGGGCCCCAGCAGCCATCAGCCCCCTCCTCCAAACCCCAGGGCTGACCTGCAGGCCCTTGGCCCAACACAGCCTTCGGCCTGAGACAGGGCAGGCTGACCTCACATTGCTCCCTGGGGATTGTCCCACCCAGCCTGATGGGGACACCAGCTGGGGCACTTGCCCCTGCCTCCCGCCCCTAGGGCCCCAAGGTACCCTTTGTAAGGGCTATACCTACATGGGGACATGTGTGATTGATTATCTACACAGGACCAGAATCACACACCAGCCACAGGAGCTGAGGGATACAAACCCCCATTCACCCAGCCTTGGACACTCACACCACATACACAGAGAGAGCTTCCTGGCAAGCACAGCCCTGCACACACGCGAGGAGGAGCTCACACCCATCCGCGCACTCCCAGGAGGCCCCGAGAGAGGAGGAGGCAGGGCTGGGGATTTTTATGCATGTTTATATTTAATGAACCACATGCAAATGAGATGGAGAACGTGCCATAAAAGAGTCGGCCCCCAGAGACTCCGGGAAGGAGGGCACAAAGGCTTGGCCTTCCTGAGCTGCCCTGGAGTCCTGAACAGGCCGGGAATTGAGGAGGACTGAGACAGGGTGTGCCCACCCACACCAGGGAGCCAGGAGCAGGAGCCAGGACCAGCTCCAGTGTCCCTGCTGCTGTGGGGGGAGGGCTCCTTCTGGGAGGGGACAACTGTCCCAGTTGATGGAGTGTTGGAGGGGAGGGGCTGCCTGCCTGGACAGATGGTGAGCCGCCTTCCCGCACTTGAAGCAAAGTGGATTTTAATGAAATCACAGCCCTGGTGCTGAAGCTGGGAGCCCGCATGGGAGGGGCCCCTTCCCTAAGCTTTACAAGATGGGGGGTGGGGTGGGTGGGAACGAGGATGGGCAGGAACACTTAACCAGCCTAAAATGGGGTGGGGGGAGCACCACAGCCCCTCCTATGGTCAGAGTTCAAGCAGTTAGTTTCAGATTCCCAGAAGGTGGGAGGGGGCGGGCCTGAATATTTATGACACATTGAAATGTAGATTGGTAGGTCTGACCGTCTTCTGAGAGGCTTGTCACCTTGGATGGATACACCACCCTCTTGGGGTGAATTGAGAAACTGTGGGAGAAATGGGGGCTAGGGGTGATGATGAAGCGCCAGAAAAGCTCCTGGGAGCTGGTAACTAGGGCCAAACAACCAGTGTCCTTGCTGGGTGACACTGGGCTAATCTCTTCCCCTCTCTGGGCCTGTTTCTTATTCTGTAAAATGTGCAGCACAATACTTAGCACTTTCCTACCTTAGGGGGAGTTTATACAAATAAATCTGAAAGCAGCTGAAATAGTGGGGAGCAGGCTTTGGGGGCAAGGCCTTTGTGGGTCAGCGGCCCAAGATTTCCCTGTTAGAGGCTTTTCATCAGAGAATTCGTCCAGACCTTTCTGAGGTGTCCCTGCCCAGCCTATACCATCCCTCCAGGGGAGAGGGTTCCCACAGGTAGGACAGGGTAAGAGCTGATGTGTCCCTGCCAAGTGGCTGCCCTGCCTCTGCCCCTGCAGGTAAGTTCCAGGACTCTGGTACACGGGCCTGGGGATCCCCATGCCCTCTCCCGTCTCACGCCCTCTCCCGTCCCCTCTGCACCTCAGCAGTGGGCCTTTCCCAGCACATTTCTCTTTCTTTCTTTTTTTTAAAAATAAACATTTATTTATTTATCTGCTTGGAGCGCGGGGGGGGGGTGTCATTAGGTTTATTTATTTTTAGAGGAGGTGCTGGGGATTGAACCTGGGACCTCATGCATGCTAAAGCATGCGTTCTACCACTTGAGCTACACCTTCCCCAACATTTCCCTTTCTTTCTCCAGCCATGTCCGACTTCCACGTGCATCCCCAGGCCACTGTGGGTGAAGAGGGCGGAGTGGCCCGCTTCCAGTGCCAAATCCACGGGCTTCCCAAACCCCTGATCACCTGGGAGAAGAACAGAGTCCCCATCAACACGGACAATGAGAGGTGAGCCTCAGGCGGGAAGATGGAGGGAAGACCAAGAGGCAGGCCCAGGGTCCCGGCCTTGAAGGAGGCCTGCCTGCAGCCTCCAGGCTGGTGCTTCTGCAATTTTGTTGAGTCTGAGTAATCTCTGTGGCTTTGGGCCCAGATTCAATACTCAAATCCATGCGAAGACGTGTGTCTGACTGTTGTCAAGGCTGGAATTGCAGGTACACCCACCTGCGGGAGTCCCCGAGTATGTCTGTGATGATGAAAGTGACACTGGGACCGTGCCGGGGTCCTGGGCTGTGTCCGCGATGCTGAGTGTCCCTGTGGCCGTGGTTGACCATGCCCCGCCACCCCGCACAGGTACACACTGCTGCCCAAGGGAGTCCTGCAGATCACAGGACTTCGAGCTGAGGACAGCGGCGTCTTCCACTGTGTGGCCTCAAACATCGCCAGCGTCCGGGTCAGCCACGGGGCCAGGCTCACTGTGTCGGGTGAGGGTCCTTGCCCCTCCCTCGTTCTTCCCCCAGCCAGCCTCCTGATGTCTCCCCACCCTCAAATAGATCCCCCTTCAACTGAGTCCTGGAGCCTGGTCAGTCAGACGTGTACAAAGTGCCTTCTAAACGCAAAGCTCCGTGCTCCTTGGGGTGAGGGTTCAGAAGGCATCCGAGGCCCCTCCCTGGCTCAGCTCTGCCCGAGGAGGAAGCCCATCGTCTGCTTCTGGGTGCTGGCATCTCCTCTCGGCCCACAGTACTGGGTTCCTGGGCTGCAGCTCATCTCCCACCTGCTGTGTCCTGGGCTGTGTGTTGGGGGAGGGAGGCGGTGAGGAAGGGTCCCAGCTAAAGTGAAGAAATGTGGCACCCCACTCCCAGGCTCGGGCTCCGGGGCCTACAAGGAGCCTACGATCCTCGTGGGGCCTGAGAACCTCACCCTGACCGTGCACCAGACCGCTGTGCTCGAGTGTGTCGCCACGGGCAACCCGCGCCCCATTGTGTCCTGGAGCCGCCTGGGTGAGCCTCATCCTGCAGCCCCAGCCTCTCCTGCTCCCTGGGAGGGCCAGTCTCTTCGCCCAGCTCTGGGGGGAGCTTGGAATCCTGTTTGTTCTCCGTGGGGGTCCATGCTCTCCAAGGCCTGGGGAGGTGGGGGTGTTTCCCTCTCCTTGGCAGGACCAGGGAGGTCCGCCTGCCCACTGCATTCTCCCTCCCCCTGTGCAGATGGCTTAGCTCCCCGGGTTACCAAGAGCAGCCCTAGCAATCCTGCGCCCCGCTCCCCTTCTCCGTGCTCCCCTCACCCTCAGCATCACCAGAACCCCTCTGCAGCTCTCAGCACCCGAAGTCGCTTTCCTGTCCTGCTCATCTCTGCCCTCCACCCCCTGATCAGGATTCCCCACCCTGCAATCCCAAACCCCTCAAAATCTCAGGCAGTTGTCACACCCTCTCTCTGGGCGCCCCCAGTCTTGAGCCCGGCCCCCTAAATCCCCAGCCTAAATCCCTAGGCAGCTGAAGGAGAGAAATGAAAGGGTGCAGATGGGCCCACATTGTCTGAGTGGAAAGGTCACTGGGGGAAGGAAAGTCTGGAGGGGATGGGGTGGGGTCGCATTCACAAGGAAACTGCGCCACATTGTAGCAGCGGAGTGATCAGGAAGGAGCAGGCAGCAGGCAGGATAATGGAGTAGATTTCACCACTTCAGGGGCTGAATGGGGAGCTGTCTCCTCGCATTCTGACTGTGCTAATCTGATCCTGGATGGGGGAGGAGGGCCCGGGGCCTGGGAGAGGCTGGAAAAAGTGGCCTCACCGATAGGAGGAGCCCATAAGCCCTGCAAGGACCATCTGGTGCGACATTTCCCAAAGCGTGATCTGCAGGGGGAAAGAATGGCTTTGGTGGTGTAACAAGTTTGGGAAACAGAGTTAACCAGGTCCCTTTGCTGCAAGGCTCCTCAGAGCCTTTGTATTCATGGGCATTTATTGTGACAGTCCAGGAGGGGAATGGGTATATTTCATGGAACTTTTTTCAAGAGAGACAAACCAGGCTGAGAAATGTCCATGGAATCCAGACCCCTTACTTTCCTGAGTGAGAAGCTGAGGGGAAGGGATTTGAAGGTCACCAGCGAGGGAGTGACGATGCTAGGATTAGGACCCAGGTCTCTGCTTCTGGGTGAGTTTTCCACGCTGCACCTCCCACCCCTACAAGGCCGTGATGCTCAGAAGTCAGAGTCAAAGCCTGGGGCTCCCTGGAAGACGGGTGGAATGGCCGATTCCCAGTCTGGACGTTCCTGCCCTGCCCCCTCTTCCACACCCCACTCCCTGACCCTCCCCTTCCTCTTCAGATGGCCGTCCCATCGGGGTGGAGGGCATCCAGGTGCTCGGCACAGGGAACCTCATTATCTCAGACGTGACTGTCCAGCACTCAGGCGTCTACGTCTGTGCGGCCAACAGGCCCGGCACCCGGGTGAGGAGAACAGCACAGGGCCGGCTGGTGGTGCAAGGTATGGACGCCCCGTCCCCACGCTGCCCCTCCACCTGCCCCGTTCCTTGCCTCCTGGACATCCCTGGCCCAAGCCCAGTGCCTTACACTCACTCCCTCCCTTTCCTGGGCAGCAGCTCCCCCACTTCCCCAAGAATGTGTGTGTTGGGAAGGGAAGACATTCTTAGTCATCAGGCCCCTCCAGGTGCCATCACTACCCCCAACCCTGTCATTTCTACTTTATAAAATCTCAGCTGGTCTCCCCGACCTGTGTCACTCACATGTGTCCCTCCCCCACGTGCTGTTCTCATTCACACATGTAGCCCTTCCAAGCTCACACCTGCCTGCATGCTCTCAGTGTATTTGTCATTTTCACACTCTCACACCCCAGCTCCTGCGTCTCTCTCTCTCTCACACACACACACACACACACACAGACACACACACACACACAGCTGACCTCCACTCCCGTGGGGTGTGAGAGTGGCCTCTGCAGCTGACTGGGTCATCCTGTCCATCCTCCTGCCCTGGAGCTCAACTGTCCCCATGAACTGAGCTTGGATTCCCACTCTCAGGGGTTTCCTGTGGTTGGTCCCTCCCAGAGCCGGGGAAGAGGTGGGAGAGAGGGGAAAGAGGAACTTAAATGCCTGTTTGTTTAGCATTCCATGTGCCATTAATCTGTCCAAATGAAAGTGATGGAGCATTTCATTTCTCGGGTGTTAATGGAAGCTCGCAGCTTGGGATTGGAGGAGAGTGGAATTGAATGTCAGGGTGAGGGGGGCCGCTACTGAGGGCTCACGCATCTCCCCGTCATTCCCGCCTTCGAGGTGCAGCCAAACCTATTAGCACATTTATTTATTTAACAATTTCCTGAACAGGGAGCTCAGCCTGATTGCTTTCCAATACAAATGTCAGTCTTCTAAAGAGTCATTAAAATGGAGTCCTCTCTTGGGCCTGCCACCATCTCCTGGAGGCTGGGCCACCGTGGAGGGTGGGCCCTACCTGGAGGATTCTCCAAGGGGTGGTTGTGTGTGTCCCTAGCCCACCCTGTCCCCCCCCCCCCCCCGCAGACCTCGGGCCCCACCCTTTTCCCTTTCCTCCTTCCTTCACTCACCGCTGCCCCTCCCTCTCCACCTGACTCCTCGTGACCCTCATGCTTCTCTGTGCCCCCCGCCCCCAGCCCCAGCAGAGTTTGTCCAGCACCCCCAGTCCATCTCCAGGCCAGCTGGGACCACAGCCATGTTCACCTGCCAAGCCCAGGGTGAGCCGCCCCCTCACGTCACGTGGCTGAAGAATGGGCAGGTGCTGGGGCCCGGAGGTCACGTCAGGCTCAAAAATAACAACAGGCATGTGTGTGTGGCGTGTGCGGGGGCGAGGCCTGGGGAGGGGGCGGCGGGTGCCGGCATGAGTGGCCTGGGCAGGCTGTGGGCCTCCTGCCAGCGAAGAGCGCTAAACTGGGGATCTGCGGACTTGGGTCTGAGTGAGTGCCAGGTCTGCCCCTGACTTGCTGAGACACCTGGACGAATCGGTTGTCTTCTGGAAGGACTCAGTTTCTCCATCTCTCAAGTGGGGAGATTAAGCCACCCTCCAAGGCTACTCAGGAAGGAGGAGGGGATCTGAGGCTCTCCCTCCCCTGCAGCACCCTGACCATCTCAGGAATCGGCCCTGAAGATGAGGCCATCTACCAGTGCGTGGCCGAGAACAGCGCCGGCTCCTCTCAGGCCAGTGCCAGGCTGACAGTGCTGTGGGCTGAGGGGCTGCCCGGGCCCCCCCTCAACGTGCGGGCCGTCTCTGTGTCGTCCACGGAGGTCCGCGTGTCCTGGAACGAGCCCCTGGTCAATACCAAGGAGATCATCGGCTATGTCCTGCACATCAGGAAGGCTGCCGGTGGGTGGGGGGCCGGGAGGGCCAGGCTGCCCCTGCAACCCCTTCATCTTACTCGCTGTTTCCCACCCCCCTCAATCCTGCATGTCCTGACACATGACACCTTCCCTTCTTTCTTCCGGCTGCACCCTGGCTGCCCTCATCTCACCGACACGGGTCGGATTCCCGCATGCCCCTTCACTCCTCTGCCCTACCCTTGGCCTCCTCAGATCCCCCAGAGCTGGAGTACCAGGAAGCAGTCAGCAAGAGCACCTTTCAGCACCTGGTGAGCGACCTGGAGCCCTCCACTGCCTACAGCTTCTACATCAAGGCCTACACGCCCCGGGGTGCCAGCTCCGCCTCTGTCTCAACGCTGGCGAGCACTCTAGGCGAAGGTGAGGTCTGGGCACAGAGCACAAAACCACAGATGCTCAGGACATTAGGGCAGAACTGCTGTGCACGGTTGCTCAGGTTGTGCACTGCACAGGGTGCCTTGACTGAGGCTGAGCCGGGGCTGGGTCTACTTGGAGGAAGGGGTGTCCTTTTCTAATTCACGTAAAGGTGCTATTTGAGTAAGTGGAGGCCCGAGGTCAGAGGCCAGAAAGTGGTCAGGTCCTGGCAGGGTCTGGGTCATGGGTGGCAGGTGGAAGGGTAGAGCTTTGACCACCAAGTCCTCATGTCTCAACTTTCCTCTCGGCCCGCCCGCAGCCCCTGCCCCACCCCCGCTGTCAGTGCGGGTTGTGGGCAGCTCCACCCTGCAGCTGCTGTGGGAGCCCTGGCCCCGGCTAGCCCAGCACGAGGGTGGCTTCAAGCTGTTTTACCGCCCAGCAAGCAAAGCCTCCTTCAATGGCCCCATCCTGCTGCCTGGAACTGTCTCCTCCTACAACCTCAGCCAGCTCGGTGAGGCGGATGCGGCTGGGGCCTGGGGAGTGGGCAGGGGTGAGGTGCCTGGTGCCAGGAGGTGGTGCGCGGAGGTCCCCTCCAGTTCCCGCCTGGAGCACAGCTGCTGGGTGGGGGCTGGAGTGGTCCGTCAGCAGCCTGGCCTTCCCCCCAGACCCCACTGCAGTGTACGAGGTGAAGCTGCTCGCCTACAACCAGCACGGGGATGGCAATGCCACAGTCCGCTTCGTGTCTTTGAGAGGAGCATCTGAGAGGACAGGTGAGGGTTGAGGATGGGGTGTGGCCAAAGACTGGCACTCTGGAAGGGAGGCCAGGAGCTCAGAGAGGAGGGGAGCAGGCACCCAGGGAAGGTAGGAGGTGTAGGACAGTACATGCAGCCCTGGGTAACATAGGCTTAGACCTGAATTTGCTGTTTGGCTGTGTGACCTTGGGCAAGTTACTTAACCCCTCTGAGCCCCGGTTTTCTCCTTTATAAAATAGAGATCGTAATATCTGCTTTATAGAACGGTGTGGAAGACGAAAGGGTCCATGTAAAGTGTTATTCCCAGTATCTGGCACAAAGTTAGTGCTTAATAACTGGTAAAAAGAAGAGAAAAGGTTGGGCTGGGGTCCCATGGACAAGGGCAGTTGGTATGCAGACTTGGGAGTGGGAGCAGCTGAGGGAGAAGGAACCTGCAAGAGCTGGGTGCCTGGGGGTGCCTCGGGCCGGGAAAGCCACAGCCCCTGCCCCGCCCCGCCCCTCCCCCAGCCCTGAGCCCACCCTGTGACTGCCGGAAGGAGGAGGCCACCAACCAGACGTCCACCACAGGCATCGTCATCGGCATCCACATCGGGGTCACCTGCATCATCTTCTGTGTCCTCTTCCTCCTGTTTGGCCAAAGGGGCAGGTGGGTCCTGGGCCGGGGAGAGGGGGCTAGGCCGGCATGGGGTGGGCAGGCCTGGAGCAGAAAAGTCCCAGGGGAAGGAGAGTTTGGGGTGCATTGTCTCCATCCACCCACATCCCTCCCCCTAACTCTCGGCTCACCCCCCAGGGTCCTCTTGTGTAAAGATGTAGAAAACCAGCTGTCCCCTCCTCAGGGCCCCCGGAGCCAGAGGGACCCTGGCATCCTGGCACTGAATGGGGCGGGACGGGGAGAGTGGGGCCAGATGGGCCGAGATGAGAAACGTGTGGACATGAAGGAACTGGAGCAGCTGTTCCCCCGAGCTGGGGCCGTGGGGCCGCCAGACCCCAGACCCATGGTGAGTGCCCCCTCCTTCTTCAGCTCTGACCACCTCCTGATCCTGCACCGTGGTCATAGGCCGTGGTCACAGGCCGTGGTCACTGGCCTTCGCCAAGCTGCAGATCTTCTTCAGGCACAAAGCTAGTGGCCAGTGCCTCTTCTTTGTGTCCTGAGTCAGGCAGGGAAGCCAGGAGACAGCCCCTGAGTGGGACTGGGTCCAAGGCCTGACCCTCTGACTTGGGGCTCACAGGCCCCTGGCTTCATACTGATGCCCGTGTGACTGGCCGTTTCCCCAGCAGGATCCCGAGGCCCCTGCCCCGTGTGAGGAGACCCAGCTCTCCGTGCTGCCACTTCAGGGGTTCACCCTCCTGGAGGACATGACATCGGAGGCCAAGGCCCCCGGTGTAGGCCCCCCAGCTGCCCTGCCATCCCAGGACATCAGCCCTGGCCTCCTGAGTGAAGGACCAGCCGCCCAGCCAGCCCACTCGGGACAGTAGCCAGTGTCCAGCAGGCTCTGGAGGGAGCAAACCCCGTTCTCAGGTCAAAGGCAAGATTTCTCCCGTCATGTGGGCTTCAGATGGGGGCTTCCCAGCATTTCTGTCCTGACTGCTCCTCAGATGCTCAGGACCTACAGTAGCACCGTGGCAGGGAACCCCCCACCCCGCCAAGGACCCGGAGGGAATCCTGCAGAAGCCCCTCCCTTGGGCCAGGGGCACCCCCCAACCTCTGCCTGGTACCCATGTGACTTGGAACTGAACTAATGGTTTTCTTTTAAAAAAAATAACAAACTTGAAATCCAAAAAAAAAAAAAAAAAAAAGAGAGAGAGAGAGAAGAGAGAAGGTGAATTAGACTCCAAAAACGCCCCTGCTGTGGCTGGGCCCCGACACGGTCAACCCTCCACGACCTTGTTTTCTCAGGATGGATTTTTGCTGTTTTGGCGCTCAGCACCTACCTCAGCCGGAATGAATGTCCTCGGGGGAGTGGGGTCGTGGCCTCAGCCCCCTGCCCCACAGAGCCCCGAATGCACTCCTACCTCAAGCCCCTTTAGGGGCACGCCCTCTCCCTCCCTACATTGTTGTCCAGAGTTTAAAAAAAAAAAAAAAGAAAAAAAAAGCACTTCCCTATTTCCAGGTGTGAAAGAAAATGTCTACCTCGAGGCTCGCTGGCTCTCGGGCCTGTGTTGTATCACTGGACCCTCCCTCCCGGCTCCTCACCAAGGGTGGGCCTCTTGGGGCCTGCAGAAATAAAGATGGAATTGGTCAAAGAAAATGTGAAAAAAAAAAAGCCAAACATAAGAGGAAAATTGGTTCCTGGGAGTATCAATTGTTGCTCCAGACTAGCCACCTCCCCGCACGCTGTTGGTGCTCCCGTCCCGTCTGCGTGTCCACTTCTGTGTTGACCCTCTCGGCCGACTCCTCCTTGACTGGCTGGGACCCCCAGACCCTCTCTGCGCCTGGACCTCGGAGGGTGGGACGTCACCCCGCAGCCTGCCTCCTGTCCCGCCCGGACACAGAGCCGGCTCCTAGGGTGCACTGTGTGTGCGGGGGGCTGTGTGTGTGCCGGGGGGTCCCCAGCCCTCTGTCCCATGGGACACCGCCAGCCTGACCCACCTCCCCCAAGGCAGTGGAGCCACCACGGTCAGCAGATGTGGCCGGAAGCTATTTTTCTACAAGTTGTGTCTAAGGATTTATGTTCTTGTGACTTTTTGTTTCTCTTTTCTGTTGTGGTGTTCTTTGAAAGACTTAGTTAAAGAGAAAGGACAAAAAAAAAAACAAGGAAACAAAATCCTATTTTT
Source organism: Vicugna pacos (assembly GCF_048564905.1). Classification (NCBI taxonomy): domain Eukaryota; kingdom Metazoa; phylum Chordata; class Mammalia; order Artiodactyla; family Camelidae; genus Vicugna; species Vicugna pacos. The sequence goes on from NC_132992.1 coordinate 4,225,672, forward strand.
GGTTACACTCAGAAACATTTTTTTAAATAGCAGAAAGGAAACTTTTTTTTAAAGGAGAAAAAGATGTGTATTCCTTAAATATGCGATTAGACCATAAAGTCCCTGACCCCCAACCCCTCTAGGGACCCCCCAACCCCAGACTTTAGTTAATTAGCTGAGGAAGGTAGATTTGGTGGTGTTTTTCTAGAAGACGGGAGTCTTGTCCAGGTGGACTTGGGGAAGGGCGGTGGTCCCTTCTCCCAAATGCAGGGCCTGAGCTGAGGGCACCTCAGACCTCCCAGGCAGTGCCCCTCGGTTCCCAGTCCTCGGTCCTTGCAGCGACTTCTCTGCATCCCCTTTCATCCTGGAACCCCCCTCTCCCATGGGAAGGGTGGGTCTGGGAGAGGAGGGACGAGGGCCACCTGCCCTGTCTTGGGTTTTGTCACACTCATTTTTAACTGAATAAAAGTCCTGTTGCCAAAGTGAATCTCGGGTGTTTTGGTGGCTGTGTCAGGTCCTGGAAAAGGGGTGGGAGTGCTGGGATCAGGGTAGTGAGCCAGGCAGACCCTCACAGGGCCCGAGGCCAGGGTGATGACAGCAGACCCATGTGCGCCACTGACAGGCACCGTGCGTGCTGGGTCTTCTCCGTGGGCGGGGAGGCTCCCTAGGGCCTCCATTCCTCCCTGTCCTCTCTTCAGTCCAAGCTCCCGAAGCCAGGTATCTGGGGCTGCCAAGGCTGAGGATAGGCCGAGAGAGATTTGGCTTAAGGGTGTTGTGCTGACAAAGATCCGGAGGTCTCAGTGGGCCTCAAGCTTAGTAAGAGGCAATGGTGTAATGCAACTGCTTAGAATGTCAGTGTCTCCTCCACTGCTGAAATGAAAAGGCGGGGCTCACCCCTGGGAGACTGCAAGTCTGGACAGCCGTGTTCTATACTGAGGCATCTTCTGAGAGGAACAAACCAGGATGGCGGCTTGCAAACTGGGTTCTCCAGCTGTGGCTAGGGCCCTGGTTCTCCAGCTGTGCGCACTCTCACCCAGAGCAGCTCTACTCTGTCTTATATGTTGGACTCTTCATGAGATTTCATTTGGAAACCAGCTGCAGCTCAGAAACGGTGATGATGCTGTGGACGCTGAGCTGAGAAAGGAAGCCTGAGTCTGCAGTGGTAGCTGTCCTGAGTCCTGGAGGGAACTGGTTGACTTGTCCTGATTCCCCCTCCCCCAGAGGAAAGAACTAAGCCCACATATAGATTTAATGCCTCACCTCTCTTTACACAGAACTTCAAAAACACAGAAATTCTTCATCCACATGGTGGGGTGATGGGTTTGTCATCTGTTGGAGCAGACAGTGGTGGGGTGGGAGAGCGGGCCAGCTAACCCCCAGTGCCCCTGTCCCCTCCAAGAGTCCAAGATGGTAGTACCTCCCCTAGGGAGGGGCCCAGAAACATTTAAGACCCACCTAACATGACCCATGTAGATACATGGAAATTGCCCACGAATCACATGCAAATATAGGCAGGGCCTGTTCTAGCAAGGCCATGAGCTGGGCTAAGGTACCAGGAGAAGTGGGGTTCCAGTTAGGAAGTTTAGCAGAAATTGGTATCAAAGCTGAGTGGCCCGGCTGGAATCTGGGCCCTGAGATCTCAAATCACCCAGTGGCCGCTGCAGGCTGAAGACACCCCCCACCTCACCCCACCCCTACACACACACTGTCTTTGGGCAGAACCCAGCAGCAGCCTGCTCCAATTATCTGATGCTCGGTAACAAACCACCCCACAACATAGTGGTTTAACCTGACATTTCTTTTGCTCACAAATCTGTGGTTGGGGCAGGCAGGGCTCGGCGGGGACAGCTGTCTCTGCTCCACTGGGCATCAGCTGAGGCGGTGTGAAGCCTGGGGGCTGGAATCATCTGAAGGCTCACTGGTCTCCTGTCTGGTGGCCGATGCTGGCTGTCGGCCGATGCATGTGGCCTCTCCACGTGCCTGGGCTTCCCCGCAGCCTGGTGGCTGGGACCCAGGGACCAGCATCCTGAGAAAGAGAGCCAGGCAGAAACTGCGTCATCATTTAGAACCTGGCCCTGGACGTCCCACAGTGTCACTGCCACTGCCACATTCTACTCATGAGAAGCAAATCGCTAAGGCCGGCATATTCCAGGGAGATGAATTAGATTCCACTTTTTGATGGGAGTAGAGGCAAAAAATTTGTGGACATGTTCGACCACAGGACCACTCTGGGGGGATGCCGGGCATGGAACCACCGTCAGCTGGGTGGCTGGGGTGTGAGGCCCTGGGGTGTGATGGGAGGGGCAGCAGGAAGACAGGGAGTGCTCCCAACTCCTACTCCAAGCCCTGTTCGTGGGTCCTATCCCTGTGATTAGTGAAGATTGGTCGGGATGGGGGCAATCCTGAGGTCACAGGGAGGGGGGACCAGGCCCCTGGGAACACCTGGCAAGAGGCTCTCTGCTGCCTGCTCCCTCTGCTGGGGCTGTGACGGGTGAAGGGCCAAGGGGAGCCAGCCTGAGAGCCCCATCTGCCCGGGGTGGTAGAGCCCAGAATGACAAGAGCTGGAAGGGACCACTGACCCCCTCATAGGAGACACGGCAACCAAGAGCCACGAGGTGAAGGATTCACCCAAGTTCACAGGGAAGTTAGAGGCACAGTCAGGGCTGGAACCCACAACAGCCACACCCCACCTGGAACCCTGTCCCCTCAACCCAGCCAGGCCACAGGCAGACTCTGCACTGGACTGAGCTCCAGAGCCCAGAGGGAACAGGAGGGAGAAGAATGAAGGGTGGCGTGTGTGCATGCGAAGGCAGGACCTGGAGACCCGGTGGGGCAGTGAGGAGGTTAGTCACCCTGCCCAGGACTGGGTGGGAGTCTGGGCACACCAAGGATGGGGTTGCTGTCTCGAACTCTTAGCTCAGGCCAGAGTCAGGGAGTGGGCCATCTAGACCCTGCCTCTCCCACAGAGAGTTACTACAGGACTGATGCGGAGCCATTTGGGGCAGGGAGGTGGGGGAGGAGAGGCTGAGAGGAGGGCCCAGGGAGGAGCCAGGATGACCAGGAAGAGTAGGGCCTTGCTCCTTGAGCTCAAGAGGGATGTAGCTGGACTTGGTGTTCCCAAGGACACGACTGCCTGTTGGTCACCCTGTTCCATGTACCCAACTGTCATGATGCAGGTCTCACCCTGCCATCGCTCCAAAATGCCCACGGCCCGGCCTGACTCTGGATTAGGCAACAGGTTCTTTGATACGATGCCAAACGAACAAGCAACTAAAGAAAAAATAGATATTGAACACCATCAAAATTAAAAACTTGTGTGCAAAGTTGGCACAAAATGACACCATGAAGAACATGCCAAGACAACCACAGAATGGGAGACAATATTTGCAAATCCTATCTCTGATAAGGGACTTGTACCTAGAATGTTTAAAGAAATCTTATAACTCAGTAATAAGGACAACTCAATAATAAAAAGATAATATCCCAATATAAAAATGGGCAAAGGATCTGAACTGACATTTCTCCAGAGAAGAGACACCAATGGCCAATAAGCACATAAAAGAAAAAGAAAAGGAAAACCACAATGAGACACCATTTCACTCCCACGAGGATGGCTGGAATCAGAAAGTCAGATAATATCAAGTGTTGTGGAGGATGTGGAGAAACTGAAACCCTTACATGCTGCTGGTCGGAATGAAGATCAGTGCAACTGCTGTGGAAAACAACCCGTCAGCTTCTCAAAAGGCTGAACAGACAGTTACTACGTGACCCAGAAGCTCCATTTCTAGGTGTATACTCAAGAAAAATGAAAACATGTGTTTTTACAAAAACTTGTACACACACCACTGTTCATAGCTGCGTTTTACCCGTCGGAGATAAAGTGTGGAAACAACCTGAATGCTGATGAATGAGGAAACATGGTGTATAACCATACAACAGTTTTACTTAGCGGTAAAACGGATAAACTTCAAAAACATTATGCTAAGTGAAAGAAGTCAGTTACAAAAGACCATATATTCTATGATTCTATTTATATGGAATGTCCAGAATAAGCAAATCTATAGAGACAGAAAGTACATTAGTAGTTGGGGACAGGGGTGGAGGGGTGGAGGAGGGCTGGGAGCTGGGACGGGGGAGGGTGGGGAGTAACTGCTAATGGGTACAGAGTTTCTCTTGGAGGTGTTATCAAATTGATTGTGGTGATGGTTGCACAACTCTGATTATATCAAGAACAATTGAATTGCACACTGTAATGGGTGCATTGTGTGGTATGTGAATTACGGCTTGAAAAAGCTGTCATAAGAAAAAAGTTCCCGGTGAGGGGTGGGGACAGTGTAGCTCAGTGGTTGACCCGTATGCTTAACATGCGCGAGCTCCTGGGTTCAATTCCCAGCACCTCCTAAAAATAATGATTTTTTAAAAAGTTCCTGAGGACTCGGTGCTTTCATATAAGTGAAGAGTGCAGTTTAAATGTTCAAATGATACCATTGTTACAGGTAGAGGGCCTGGGGTGGGCAGAGCAAAGCGACCCACAACGGAGGAGGGGGTGAGCGGGATAAAGAAGAAAGAGAGCTTGACGGGACCTCTGCACGCGGCCAGGCCTCCCTGGAGCGGAGGGAGCCTCTGGACCCAGGAGCCAAGCCTGCAGTCTCCTTGCTCCCGGGAGAAGGGCTGTGGCTGGAGGGTTTTTCTGCCACCCTGTGGAGTTGGCGAGGATTACAGCTCCAGGGATTTAAAGCCTGATCTCTACCCAAGTCTGATTGAAGTTAGCAGTTAAGATGAGCTGCCGCCCCATGTAGGAAATACAGACCCAGCCCTCAGTGAGCCGACAGTATAGGCTTGAATTAAAATAACTGCAGTTTATCCAATACCGGCAAGCTGAGGAAGCAGAAGAAAACACTGAAGGCCAGGATTAAGGAAGTTGTTGAGGGAGATGGTATAGCTCAAGTGGTAGAGCACATGCTTAGCATGCACTAGACCCTCGGTTCAATCCCCGGTATCGCCACTAAGTAAATAAACCTAATTATCTCCCTCCCCTCCCCAAATAACAATAAAATTAAGTTAAAAAAAGAAAAGGAAGACTTCGAAGAGAAAGAGTGGTCTAAATTGGTTGAAATGGACATTTCCTTTTTGAATATTGAGGAGTGACCCAGGAATGTCAGACCCTGGAAAAGAGGATTAAGGAGTTCGGGCATGTCCCAAAATGCAGGTTGGGTCAGGAACCTGCCATAGCTCCCACTGCCCCCAGAGCAGTCCAATGCCTTTAGCTTGGCATGCAAAGCCCCCTCACAAGAGACTGTTCACCCAGTGGTTAAGAGCATGGGCTCAGGTTCGTAGTTCCTGCTCAGCCGCTGTCTGGCTGTGTGAACCAGTGGACGTCCCCATCCTCTGGTGCTATCATCTCCTCCTCCATAAACTATGAACAAGCATAGCACGCACTTCATAGGTTGTCGTGAGCAGCAAGGAAGTCAGTTATGTAAAGCACTGGACCGTGCTTGCTATCATTATGATTAATCGGAGCACAGCCTCATTTTCTGCCCCTGTCATCCATGCCAGTCCTCCAAGCCGGGCTCATGGCTTCTCTGAAACACACCAACCAGGCAGGGGTGTCTCCAGGCCTTACTGCAAGTGGTTCCTTCAGCCTGGAATGATACTGTATGACCATTCCTTCTTTCCAGATCCTTCCAAACATCACCTCCTCCAGATCCTCCCTGATCCTCTCCGACCAGAACCACCTCTCCAGCCCTTGCCCTTCCTTTGCGTCCTCTCATACAGAGCGATTTCCTTCTGTAGCACAAAACACACATGATGTGTGTGGGTCATGCCTGCTCAGGGAACTTAGGATGTGACCTTGCTACGGACGGACACGGTGGCTTGTATCCTTTAATGACCCACCAGTGCTGGCGTGGAGCAGCACTAAGTATTCAGTAAACGCTGGTGGAAAGAAAGCAGGAAAGCAAAGAGGGAGGAGGAAGAAAGAGAAAGAAGGATCGAGAGATGAAAGGTGAACTAGAGATGAAGCTGGGAGAGACTTAAAGAGAAACCAGCTCCATTCACCTTCCAACAGCTTCAGGGAAACGTAGGTGGAGACTGGAGAATGCGTAATTTGCATTCTTCCTTCCATCTTTTCATTCCTTGAGCCCTGGTGTGGAAACAGACTTTGAAAACCTCTGGACTTGCTCTTTAGCTCCTCTGAAGCTCAATTTCCTCATCTGTAATCGAGATAATAATGGTCCTTATCTAATTGGGTTGTTATGAGGATCAAATGAGAAAATAACTGGTAAGTTCCTGGCACGTGGTCCACAGCAAGCACTCAGTAAATGCTGTGCATCATGATGGTGATGGTTGGGTGAGTTTAAGAACTCCAGACATGTCGGAATAAAGCTGTGCCCTGCTGGGGGGGAGGTGCTTCCTAAGCTTGGGGAGATGTCTATTGTCCTCAAGCCAGGCCCAGTGGCCACATAGAGGTCACACAGTGTTTTCTTTCAGACCTACCCATCAGCTCCCCACCCCAGCGAGACACACAATAAAGACTCATGATTGCTTGATTAAAGGAAGTGGATACACAATTCATTTCAATTTTAGACCTAACCACCCCTCTCCCCACCTTTCAAAAAGAATTGCACACCCTACTCCAATTTACACACTGAACCAACGTGGAATTTTCCAGCGGGTTCTGAAACCTTTGAAGTGACCAGACCAGACTATTGATTTATTTCCACCTAACCTCTCTCTTTGAACCCAGAAGGGTCAAGGTTAATTATATAATAAAACACACTGTGCCCAGCTGCCCCCTCTGGGGGCGCAGGGAGCCCCCAGACCTTTCCGAGCCGGCGAGTGGTGGATCGTATTTCTGATCCCTTCCCCGCATTCATTTCTTTCATCAGGGCCCATTAAGAGGAAGGAAAAAAAAAAAAAAAAACCCAACCCCCTCATTTCCTCCCTGAAAGATAAATTTTAATTTGCTGGAAACCAACAAAGGAGATCTAAGCTACATTTCCAGGCAGCACCCTGCGGTGGATAAATCTTGCTGCACCTATTCTGGGGCTGGGGCTGGTGGGGAGAAGGGTGAGGTGGGGTGGGGGAAGGAAGCAAAGGGGTGCAGACCCCCCCCCCAGCCTGCCTCTCCCACACAGGGGGAAGGAGCCCCAGGGGGCCTGACTCAGCGGATGCTTCCAGCGTGGCTGGGTCTCCAGTAAGCCCTCCTGGGTGGCTGAAGTGAATTAACCCACCAGCCACAGCTTCTGTGTGCCCTCAAGAGCCACACCACGTCCACACTACCGTAGCCCATTTCCCGGGTGGTGAACCAGTATCCAAGTGGTTGCAAAAACTGGTTCCACTTATATCCCAGGTAGGAAGTGACAGGGCCAGGACTGGAACCCAGGCATTTGTTTTCCTTGTAAAATAATAGATTCTTCCCACCCACCCCTGTCCTCCCACCCCCAGGGAAATACTGCAAATGTTCTTTTCATTTCCATCATTTAAAAAAAAAAAGATCCAAAACTGTTACCTAATATATAGCCCATTATCAGATGTCCCCAGTTGTGCCAACAGTGTCTGCCTCGTCCGTGTTTCCTCCATCCAAAATCCAGCCAAGACTCACCCACTCCCTTGGTCATCATGTCTCTCTGCTCTCCACTCTCCCAGAACAGCCCCAGCCTTTCCTGTTTTCCCTGACGCGGACATTTCTGAAGGGACAAGGTCAGTTGTCTTCCAGAGTGACCCCCAGTGTGGATTTGTCTTATGTTTCCTGCTGACCATTTAGAGTGTCCTTTGTACGGCGTCACGTCTGGAGGCCTATGATGCCAGCTGTTTTGGGCAAGGGACCCAGGATTTCCAGCTCCAAGGACAATGCTGGTTGTCAGCCCGGCTTGGAGGGAAGGAGTGTGAAAGGTTCTGCGTGGGGGCGCTGTCCGCACGGAGATGCTCGCTCTCTGGGACTCATCCACCCCCACAGGTTGCAACCTTGAACCTTGGGAAGAAGCCCACGCATCACGGCCTGAGAGGCATTCCCCCAGTTCTTCGTGTCTGGAACGTTCCTACGTTTGCATCAAGGCCCACCACCCAGGTCTCTGCCTCCATGAGGCCAGCATGACTCTGGCACAGAACCAAGGCTCCCCCCTCTTTCTGCTTTCACAGCCTGTGTTTCTGCTTCGTTGCATGACGTGTCTCAGTGTAGCCGCCACGGTGGAACAATTCCCATCCCCCGTACATCCCGAGCCAGCCCAGTGCCCACAGTAGGTGCTCCATAAATGTCTGCCAAGTGAGGTGTAACCCAAATAAAACCAGTCCACCTTGTGGTCAAGCTCAGCTTTACATTTGAAAGAAAAGTCCAATATTGAAAAGCAAGTTGGAGGGGGAGGTATAGCTCAGTGGTAGAGACTGTGCCTGGCATGCAAGAGGTCCTGGGTTCAATCCCCAGTACTCCATGTAAATAAGTAAATAAACCTCCCCCCAAAACAAATTCAAAAGCTGTTCAAGTCTTCACTGAACAGTCTGGGAGGCATCAGAGACTCAGTTATATCACACCTCATATAAAGAGACTAAAATGTTCTCTTTGCCCATCTCCGGGCTCCACCTTCCAAACCCCTCTTCTTTCTCTCCCCAACTCCAATCTCTGCTGGACTTTCTCTTATTCTTGCCCAAATCCCTTCTCCCTCTAGATCAATTTGGTTCTTCTTCAACCAGCATCATGCCTTTAATTTTTAAATATTAATTTAACTCAAAGCAACACACAAAAACATCCTCCTTGTTAAAAAATAAAATACTACGGTGGTCCTCTCTCCATCGCCCCAAGCCCGGGCCCCCTCCTGGGGCAATCGTTGTCAGCTTGGCGTGATATCTTCCTAGATTTTTTTTCAGGTAACTGTAGACTTTCATATGCAGCGGAGACAAATACATGGTGTACTGAATAATGCCATTTATATTTTCTGTTTCCAGTTTTTGATGCTGCAGTGGACACCCTTGCGCCGCCTGCCCATATTCATCAGTGTGTTCTCTAGAGTAGGACCGAGAGGACTTGCTGGGGCCTGGGGCCCTGGGGCCTCTGGGCCTGAGCGACTGTGCATCCTTACTCCCCGCCGTCAGACCGTGAGAGGACCGGGGCTGTTTCTGTCTTGCACGGGCTCCTTCCTTCTCTCCCAAGGCTGCTCTGAGGATCAGACAGAGGATCCTGGGAATTTTGCCCGTGAGTAAACGCCTAATTCAATCCCAGCAAGCCCCATCTTGAGCTTAGCTGATTTTAAAAGGATTTACTCTTTAGATACTGTGCTTTCAGGTTGGAACGATCTGTTTTCTGACCTAGCTTCCTTCTCCACTTTCTCCATGTCCTATCTTCTCCCTGTCCCCTGGTCCCTGTCCATCTTCCTAACCCCTCTTTCCCACACACTTGCCCTTCTGACCTTTTAGTCCTCCTCACCCAGGCTGGACAGTGGCCTGGGAGCCAGTGCTGGGAGTGAACCTGCAGCCCCCGGGCCAAATCCCCCCTCAAGTCCCCACCCTTTGCTCCCGCCCAAAGTGGGCACACGACGCAGGCAGGGTGGGGAGCGTTGCAAATATTGTGGCCAGTGCATGTGTGATTTATTCAAGAACATTAAATGTTTAGAAAGTCTAAATCACAAAGCAATAAGTAACCACACAATAATGAAATGGTCGGGTAATAAAAATAAAACATATGCATAAAAATACTTAGCATGGAAAAAATTTTAATTAAAGATGAAACATTACCTCTTTTCATATTCCTCCTGCTCTCTGAACTGAGATGAGATTCTCTTTTTTTTTTTCCCCTTTTGTTTTGATTTCGATCAATGGAGTGGGCCAGTTCCTGATTTTTTTCCCCCCCAAAACCAGTGCCTGATTTTAGCAATGGGTGATAGCCTCCTCACAGAGCACAGACTAGAGGCCAAGCACCCATGTTGACACATGTAAAACTAAACTTAATGAGGTGGATATTACTGTCATCATGCCTGCTCATGGATGAAGTATCTGAAGCACAGAGAAGTTAAGTGACTTGCTTGAGGTCACACAGCTAAGAAGTAGAAGAGCTAGGCTCAGACCCCAGGCGGTGTGGCTCCCGTGCCTGGGTGATGACCGCTGTACCACACTGTCTTTCAGCTTTAATGTGGGTGAACCCCAACACCACTCCCCATCATGAGGCACATATGTTTGTTTTCCAAAGCACTATTCTTGTTCTGGTATTTCACTTGAATCTCTCAATGACTCTGCGAGGGAAAGGAAGCTTAGGGGCCAGCATGATGCCCCAGGCTCACAGACAGACCCCAAGAAATGGTAGTTGGTGACTAAAGGCAGAGAAGTGGGTAGGTCCCCAGACTCAGCAGTGCTGTGCAGCACGCAGCACTTGGGATGAGCGTGGTGTGTTCATGCCGGTGTGGAGGTGTGAGTATGTGGATCGGCATATTTGGGCATGTGTGTGTTTGCACGCGCACGTGTGTGTGTGGGCGTACACCGGCGTGTCCAGCCTGGCCATTTCGGCGTAACCATGAAGTCCCCCTCCCCCGCATCTTTCATCCCCACAGGGCGGGGCGCCTCAGTTGGGCTGGGCGTAATGGATCAGCTGTGTCACTGAAGGCAGGGGCTGTTCTGATCTGTGCTGTTTGTTTCTGTCACACTGTTATCTCCACTCCCCTGAGCCTGGAGCTTAGCATCATAAAATGTCAGAGCCTGGACGAAAATGTAGAGATTATCAAACTCAGGCCCTCCCCTGACAAATGGGGGGCCCAAGCCCCACAGAGGATACTATTAAAATTAAATACAAGATGGAAACCAGACTTGAGAATTCCCAGAGCTGATAAAAACGTATAAACCCTGTAAGCAAAACTAAATTCAGTTTATTTCATGAAGGTAAGTGAAACTTAACTTAGGTTCTTTCTCTTTTTTTTTTAAGTGTTTTTTTTTCATTTAAAAATTTTTTTTTATTTTGAGGGGTGATTAGGTTTATTTATTTATCTTTTTTTTAATGGAGGTTCTGGGGATTGAACCCAGGACCTTGTGCGTGGTAAGCACGCACTCTACCACTGAGCTATACCCTCCCTTCTTTTATTTTTAAATTTTTTACTTTCATTTTGTTGCTTATTTCTTGTTAATGCCTCTGACAATCATAAAAGACACTTTAGTCATCTTCTTAAAAATGGTTTGAGATAATCCCTCGAAGCCAATCCCCTGCCATCTGGAAACCCCATTGTAATAACCAGCGACTGTAAAGGTTAATAACTTTCTCATTTTCACTTTATAAGCCGTCCTGTAACTTCACGCTACTGAGCTTCACATCAGTCTTTGAATTCAGAAGCTCCCCATTCGTGAACTGTTTTTATATGCACAATAAACTCTTACTAAATACTATTTATTGGTTTGGTGGTTTTACTTTTGCTATTTCTGGACTTTTGACAGTTCTCACAACTGACCTCCTCCAGTTAGCGGCAGAGTGGGGACCAGAACCCACATCTCCCCGCCCAGTTTCATGCTCTTATCACAACGCTGCTGCCCCGACTGTTGTCTGCCCTGCAGTCAGCAATTACTGACCCAAGGTTCCCAGGCTGGTGCTGAGGCCACCTGACAGCTGGAGAAGGTGGTCGGGAGTCCGGAGCTGCTCTGATATGTTCCTGGCTGTGCCTTCTCCACCACCCCCTCCTCCCCGGGCTCTGGGAGGGGACTCTGGTCTCCTCAAGCTGATCACAACTCTAGTGGGTGGGTCAATATGCTTTCAATTAATTACAAATAAAGAAATGACTAAATTCTTGATAAATGCAGTAGACAAAACTTTTTTGATATGTGGGGTTCGTGAGAAGAGCTAGTACTTTGGGTCTTTTGATGCAAGTCTCAGGAATTTTCATGGGATGAATGAATGGAGGCTGACAGGAGCCCTGTGAGAGACCCAGCTTGAGAGGGTTTTGGTCTCTTCATCAAAAGAAAGGGTCAGAAAATCCCCTGTGTCACTTCAGGAGGTGAATTACCTTTGAGGAGATGGAGAGGCTTCTTCATGGTGGGGAAGGGGCTCCCCTAGACAACAATTCAATTGTTCTGGAAAAGGGGTGTAACTGGAATCCCTGTGTGTTCTGGAGACCATTCCGGGGCTGTGCGTAGAAAGGCGGGATGGGGAAGGGGTTTTGAGGGTGGGCTCTGAAAGGAGAGGTAGCTGGCACTTGCAGGTGTGAGAACCTAGGGGGTTCTGGGCTCTGAGGGGTCCCCACCTCAAATGGTGCAGATTTGGGCCCTGAGGAAGCAGAGAGAGGAGCGGGGCTGCCCTCTCAGTTATGCGGCAGGCTGAGGCCAGAGGAGGGATCCCTTCACCCCCTGAAGACACCCAAAGCAAGGCCCCATCACTGAGCGGAGGTCCCCGTCTGTAGGACCAGGCCACCCAATATGGGTGCCCTCTTACTCTCGGCACATCCCCTGCTCGCCAGTCCGTGCTTCACCTACACCCTACTCACCTGACTGACCTTAACCATAGAGCCTAATCAGTAAATGCCTGCAGACTTGCCCCCAGCCCCAGCCAGTGACTGTTCTAATCTTCAGATCAGGACATCTCCACCACGATAGCTTATCAAAGAGGCAGTGAGGGGCATGTTCCTCTGCAGGTTTCCCTGGTAACCGATGAGCCAACCTGATGTCAGTTCCCTCTATAACTGGTAACCTCCTTCTCCCCCGGGGAGCGAAGACTGCGGCCACATCCTGCCTGCCGTCTGCCGCACACCATGGGGTGTTGCTCCAGGACCTAGCTTCCCACATGTAAGCTCCCCCATCCATTAAACCACTGATGTCTCTGTTGCTGACTCTGGGCACCTTCTTTGGCCTTGAGGCTGGGCAAGCACAGGGCTGGCAGGCCTGAGGGGTGCAGCCCAACTTCATCCTTAGCATCCTTGGGGTGCTGTTTGCCTGGTGACATGGTGCGGCCAGAGCAGCACCCACAGTTCTGGCTGCTCAGCGATGCTTCAGTGTGGAAGCCACCATTGGCTCTTAAGCCTCCAGAGTTTGGAGCAAATGTGGGGCTGGGGCAGGGTGAGGGTAGGTGTGACCTTGAGTTTGTCTCTGTGTGTTTCTGACCTGGGTTCTGGTTTTATTTGCCTCTCTTTCTCGAGCAGGTCACGTCTGTTACTGAAGACACAGGGAGGGTTGCCACAGGAAGCCCCTGAGCTACTGGTTAGTTTTGGAAGATTAGAACAATGTTTTATTTTGCATAGCACTTTAAACATCTCCTTTTTGCATCCATCCTCTCATCTGCTTCCCACCACACCTTGTGAAGGCAGGCAGACAGATATTTACCTCCATTTTCTCACAGAGAAGATTGCCATGGGAGACTGTCTTCCCCCTCACCCCCCCCCCCCGCCCATTTCCTGGGACCTACTGTTTTCTCAGTCCCGGCCAGGGGCTATAGGACGATAAGACAAAGGCTTTGGTTGGGGAGGGAAGCTTCTAGTCTGAGAGGAAAGCCAAGCCACAGGGATAAGGGTAACAGCTAGCAGACCATTTGAAACCAGGTGTGGTGACTTAAAATCACCACAGTAAGAGACTGGAAAGGGAGAGTCTGCATCTTTTCCTTTTCCAAAATAGTATTAAAATCAGCTTGTTGAGTGCCACGAAAATTCCTCTTGAAGCAATAGAAAAACTGGAGAGAAAGTAAACAGAAAAGTAGATTGGAGATAGAAGCAGAAATTAGTGAGGAAGGAAAAGATACGCTGGAGTGGAAGATAAAACTCCAAAGGTAGTTCTCTGAAAAAGAAAAATAATAAAATGGAGCACAAGATTTATAAGATCAGAAAAATAGAAGGGATAAATAATGCTGGGAATGAAAAAAGGGACATAGCAGGAGAGATACCAGAGACTTAAATAACAGACTATGATGCCCAACTGTGTGCCAATAAATTTTAAAACTGCAGAAAATATATTATCTATGTACCTGTATTTCTCTTAGAAAGACTGAGAGCGGGGTAGAGGGTGGGAGGGGATAGACTGGGATTTCAAAATTGTAGAACAGATAAACAAGATTACACTGTATAGCACAGGGAAATATACACAAAATGTTATGATAAATCACAGAGAAAAAAATGTGACAATGAGTGTGTATATGTCCATGTATGACTGAAAAATTGTACTGAACACTGGAATTTGACACAACACTGTAAAATGATTATGAATCAATAAAAATGTAAAAAAAAAAAAAATAGAAAACCTGAATGTCTATAACTAATAAAGACATAAATCCCTAGCAAAGGGTCAGGCAGGCCTAGAGTGAAATTTTACCATTTGCAACAGCATGGATAGACTTGGAGGGGGTTATGCTTAGTGAAATAAGTCAGTCAGAGAGAGACAAATACTGTGTGTTATCACTTATATGTGGAATCTAAAAAATAAAGCAAACAATTAATATAACAAAACAGAAACAGACTCACATACAAACTGGTGGTTACCAGTGGGGCGAGGGAAGCGGGGAGGGGCGATGTAGGGGCAGGGAATTAAGAGGTACAAGCTAGTATGTATAGAATAAATAAGCAACAAGGATACACTGGACAGCATGGGGAATATAGCCAACGTTTTATTAATAACTTTAAATGCAGTATAATCTACAAAAATGTTGACTCACTAAGTACACCTGAAACAAATATAATATTGTAAATCAACTATCTTAATTAAAGAAAATGATATGACCAAGTTGGGCTTTGCAGTGGACTGAATGTTTGTGTCCCCTCCCACCAGTTTCCTTATATTGAAACCGTCATCCCCATGTGATGGTTTAAGAGATGGGAGTAATTCAGATTAGTGCCCTTGCGAGAGGAAGTCACAGCGCTGAAAGGACACAAGTCAGCTAGCTCTTTGAAACCTGGGAGGGAGGGCCCTTACCAGAACCAGAATCACGTTGGCACCTGGATCTCAGACTTAGAGCCTCCAGCACTGTGAGAAATAAATTTCTGTTGTTTTAAGTCACCCTGCTTATGGTATCTTGTCACAGCAGCCTGAGCTTATCCTAGGAAAGCAAGATTGGCTTAACATTTGTAAATCAGTCAATGCCATTCACCACATTAACTATTTAAAAGAGAAAAGTTATATATAATCATCCTAATAGATGCAGTAAAAACTTAGTAAACTGAGAGTATAAGCAAACATCTGATAAAAAAAAACACCACAAGAAAAATACTCAATGGAGGAGCATTTAAAAGCAGTCTCTTTAGCGGGGGAGGGTATAGCTCAGTGGTAGAGCATGTGCTCAAGTGCGCATGAGGTCCTGGGTTCAATCCCCAGTACCTCCATTAAAAAAAATTAATGAATAACACTAACTAGCTCCCCCAACAAGAAGCAGTCTAAAGTCAGGCATAAGATAAAGAGGTTCTACTTCGCATTATATATAATACCAACACTGTATTTGTATAAATGTCAGAAATGTAGAGGTGAAAAAATTGTGTAGACAGAAATTTCAAAATAACCTACATACAAATTATTAGTTAATGAGAGAGTCAAGTAAGGTTGCCAGATATGAGATCCTATACAAGAGTCAACTGCATTTCTATGTAACAGGAGTGCACAGTTAGGAAATGAAATTTTAAAAATTAGCAAAAGGTTCAAGATCTTTAGTAAAATATTTTAACACATTATTGAATGATAATAAAGAAGACCTAAACATATGGAGAGACAAATCATGTCCATGAGTAAGATGAAATTCAATTCTAATTACATACAGATTAAATTCAGATCCAATAGGGATTTTCATGGATATCAACAAGGCAAGTCTAAACATTTTCGGAAGAACAAAGGATACCACTTACTCCTGAAAAGAAAACCAATGAGAGGGACTAATCCTACCAGATTTCAAGTCTTATTACAAACCCAAAGTTATTAGAATGTGTGATATTAGGTCAGGGATAGATAAATTAGAGCCATGGAACAGAATAGAGAGCACAGAATGTTTATGGCATTGATTGTGATGGTTTCACGAGTCTGTACTTAACTCCAAACTCATCAAGCTGCACTCATTAAATACCAGTCAATAAATAGCGCTGGATGATTGTCAATCATTGGGGAGGGGGCGGCGGTTACATAATGATCCACACTTCACCCTGTTTACAAAAATTCAGTTCCGGATGAATCAAGGATTTAAATATGAAAGGCGTAACTTTAAAAAATAAAGAATTCCTTTAATAATGTGAGATAGTGAATTTATTAAATAAAACACAAAAAGTACAAATCAGAATAGAGATCAATCTGACAACCTTGGAAGTAAGACCAGTTCACCAGGAGACACTATAAGAATGGACAGGGAAGCCATAATCTGGGAGGTGAGTGCAACCATATAACTAACAGAATTACTAAAGTCTTCAGAGTCTGGCATGTGTAAAAAAGTCATAATTACTTAGAAAATGGCAATGGGGCAAAATACAAGTACAGGCATTTCATAGAAGAGAAACCATGAATGATAAAAAAAAAACTCAAAAAAAATGTTCAACCTCATTAGCAATCAAGAATATACAATAAAACTACTGTAAAATATCATTTTATGATTACCAGATGGGTGAAAATTAAAGTCTGAGCATACCAAGGGCCAATAAGGACGAGAAGCAATGGGAATATGCACATGCCATTGGTGGAAATGTAAGTGGATATAGCCTTTTTAGGGAAAATTACGCCCGGCTACCCTAGGTACCTGCGATTTTATTCCACACTTGTCTTACACAAGCTCAGGAAAAAAAAAAAAATTCTACAGTCGTGAAGGATCAAGATTCATAATAAACGCTGTCCCATATAGATGCACTAACAACACTAAAATAACTGGTTAGGTTTAACATTAACAGGTTTAAGCAAAAGTGCTCCAAATCCCCTTTTATGAAAGGCTTAAAAGCTTTAAATTATGAAGGCTGTACTATAGGAGAATGAAGTATTCATCTTACTTTTGGACACTCTTAAGTAGCCTTACCGAAGCAAGGCCTCAAAAAATTGGTTTAAGACTCAGAGTTGTTCCTCTCCACGGAAATCTTTAGTAAAAGGCGAAAGATTTATACGATCTGAAGAGAAACCAGAGTATACCAGAAGTCTTTGTAACACAAGCCTCGGGTAACAGAAACTCCTAGAACACTGATAGTGGCTAGTTAACACCAACATCCAGTGCCTGAACAAAAATTTCTTAATTACTCTGTAAATAAAGGATCTAACTTGAGAAAACTTTAGTTGGAAGAAAAATTTTAATTTTGCCATTTTAAACTTGTACTGTGTGCAGTGCACTGTGGGTATGCAAATACAGAGAGTACGCGTCCTCAAGTAAACAACCTGATATTCGTGCAGTGCCTCTGCGTCACCATTAAGGGGCGAAGCGGAGGGTTGGCTGCCTGGGATCTAAACGCCGGACTGAGCAGCGACTAAGGTTTTTTTGTTTTGTGCATTTGTACGTCTGAGTTTGATTTCTGTTAAAGACTGTGTTATTAAATTGAAAAAAAAAACAAGCAAGTAAGTGATTGACACAAAATTGAAGACGTTGGTTCCTCTCTTCGGTGGAGTGAGGGCGTTCAGGGGGTATTAAAAGTTTGACAATTTCCTTTTTCTTAAGCTGCGTGGTGGGCGCGCGGCTGTTCTGTCTGTTTTGTACGGTGCACGGCCAGAATGTACACTCTAGGATATTCTGCCGTTGGAGAAAATTTTGTAGCAGTGTCCTGTTTAAAATTGGAGCTTGCGCGCTCGGTCTCAGGTTTCCTGCTTCACCTGATGCTACTTTTGGCGATGAAATCCTGTATTCCAGTTTCAGACTTCGGGTCTCATCCTATGTTTTTAAAATGAGCTGTGTAGTCTCTGAGACGCTCAGATACCGGCTCTGACCAGCCTACGCAGCCTCCTCCTTAACGATTGTGGGAACAGAACCAGGAAAGGAAACTGCGGCTTTTTTTTTTTTTTTTCTGGCGGCTTGTGTAAATATTCCTTTTCCAACCTTGACACCGTCTCTGAACTGACACGTTTGTTTTTCATTTTGCTCGTTCTTTTGCGAACAAGTCGATCAGGTTTGACATATACTTGAGTTAAACTTGCCTAATGTATATTTAAAACAGCTTTTGGGGATATAATCCACTTACCATACAGCTCACCCATTTAAAGTGTACAATTCAATCGTTTTTAGCGTAGTAACAGTTTTAGCAGTCATCACCACCACAGTCTAATTTTAGAACATTTTCATCACCCCTAGAGTAATCTCTGTACCCGATAGCATTTCCTCCCCATCCCCCCATCCCCCAGCCTCTGCCAAACTCTAACCTACTTTCTGTCTCTAAAGCGCCTATTCTGGACATTTCATATAAATGGAAGCAAACAACCTGTGGGTTTTTGTGTCCGGCTTCCTTCACTGAGCATAATGGTTGCAGGATTCATTCACACATACATTTGTTTTAATACTATTGCATTCTTGCTGTATTTCACCATGTAATCGGCAGTTAAGAGACCCACGGAGATGTGGCGTTCCCGCCCTATGATGATAGCTTGACCTCACAGGGCTTGGCCAGAGGCTAAGGCACTGAGGGGACGTGAAAGGAGCAACTCTCTGAACACCTTGAGTGTTTCCGTGCTCCTAGGGTAGGGGACCTTTGGTCAGCCTCATTCTGGAAGGGTCCTGGGCAGCTTTCACTGATTGGAGAACCACAAGGAAGGTTAACTTTGGCTTTTAGCCATTCCAGACTCCATAGAACATCATGGAGTTTCCAGGTCTTCTCAATCCAAAGCCTGGACCCACTTCTGATTGTAAATATGGGGTTTGAGGGGCCGGTATAATTTCATTGTTTACTGTGTCTGCTACTTCCACTTCTGGCAATAATTCATACTATTATGTGATACAAGACATACCTAAAAAATATAAAACATAAAAACCTTTATTGGAATTTTTTGATTGAAATTGTGATTTATTCTTGTCTTCTTCCTGACTCTAAAGGGAAAGTTTACTACACTTCTGTTGCACGTGGTGCTTGTTCCAGGGTTTTGGTTGGTATTTTTCATTGTTAGGCAGATGTTAAAGTTTATATATATCTATGTATCTATATCTATATCTAATGAATGGATATTTGAGCTTATTAAATTTTTTCTGTATTCATGGGAGTATTATCGAATGGGTTTTTTTGTTTTTGTTTTTCTTCTTCTTCTTCTTCTTCTTTTTTTTTTTTTTGCTCTAGTCTCTTCCAGTGGAGGTCTACGTTAAGAGAGTAATGTTAAATCAGTCTTACCCGTTCTTATGGATTGCTCTCTGGTTCCTATTTGTTGTGTGGCCGGATCCCAGAAGCCACAGCTACAAGTGGCAGGTCTGAGCATACGAACAACACCTGACCCTTCCATATTCCGCAGTGGAGGGAGCTGCTCGAGGCTCTTGTTTCTTGCTCGTTTTTTCCTGCAGCCTCTATGTTGGCCACAAGGGGGGCACTGCTTCCCTTTAGTGCTCAACTCCTGCTACAAGGCTCACCTCTTTTAAGGTCAGGGATTCTAACGTCTTGCTCTCAGACCTCAGCGAAAGAATTTTGAAAATCTATTCCTTTTGCACATTTTAAAGATCATTACAGCTTTCATAAGATAACTAGCGATACGATACGTTTAAATAGATGTAAAGGATGACTATTGTGCATTGTAAATATTGATAGTCTAAATTGTTACATCACTTTAAATTGTAATAGTGGAAGATAAATACCCAAGAAATTTGATACCAACCAACATAATTTTTAAAAAGTTTTTACATAATTCCTTTTGCTTCTTGACCTTGTTTTTCCACTTCCATTTCCCCAAGAATTTAATACAATTGTATTTTTATACCTGAAAGTATTTTACTGATCATCCAATCGTATTTTTCTATGACAAAATAAGTACATCATTTTAAAACTTTTTTCACATCTTTTGAACTTAAATTTTATGCACTAATGTTTTTCTTGTGGATTGACATTACAATTATTAGCACATGCTTGGTCAATACAACATAAATATATTGCAAATATTGATAATTATTAAACCTATAAGTGTCATTTTACTGGAACTGCATCTCCTGATTAGATGGATGCATATTACTTATTGCTAGAGAAGACAAGGTTTAGTTTCAGTGCTTTTTATTCCCATTTTTATAGCTGTGACCTAAGAAACATTTTCCCATAAATCAATAGATGGAAAGGGTTTCAACAGTGTCACTCACTACTGCACTACTGTTACCAAAATGAACTTGGGTCCACTCATCCATGCGTAGTAAAGCCAGTCCACTGACGCGTGGTTGTGGTGAAGAAAGAGTGCAGCGTTTATTGCAGGGCGCCAAACAAGGAGTCCAGGAGGCTAAGGCTCAAAAGACCTGAACTCCCCAAGGCTTTCAGGGAAAGGTTTTAAAAGACAGGGTGAGGGAGAGGGTTGCCGAGTATGTGATCAGCTCATGGACATTCTTCTGACTGGCTGGTGGTGAGGTATTGGGAGTCAACATCATGAACCTGGTTCCAACTTTCCTACTTGCTTGTGGGCAGCATACAGTTAACTTCTTCCACGTGCTGGGGCTGTCAGTATCTGCAAAAGAGCTCAAAGACTATGGCTCAGAATATTATTTGCAGCACTTGGGGAGGAACTAAAGGTCCTTGACTTTATTTAATGGCTAAACTATTCTTTTGTTTTGCTTGACTGTTTTCCTTTGTTTCTGCATTCTCTCACTTCTCTGATTAAGTTTATTCTTTGGAACTCAGGGAAGGCCTAGAAGGCTAAAGTTTTTCTACAAACAAGAGGCAGGCAGTGGACATGAGGGTGTCTGTCCTGGGAAGGCCCCGCAGGGTCCTACTGGGTTATACAACCATATAATGAACTATTAGATGTTACTGGTCTAAGTCCTCTTTAAATTCTGTTGAAAGAACAGATTTGGAATTCTTTAAATTTACAAAGGAATTTGTTGTCCAGACTCATCCTCTTCTTCACAATAGATGCAAATATTTAAAACTGACATTTTTGGGGAGCCCAGAAAGTTTTTGTATCCTCCATTCTGGATTTCTTTAGGGTGCACCTGGGTAAGCTTTAAGATGGATGACAGGAAAAACCTTTGTTTTGCAAAGTAGAAAGACAGTCAGCTAAAGGGAGGCAGGAAAGGAGTCCTCTGTAGCTCTCCCGAAATCAAACATTCACCCTGGCCACTGCTCCTTATGCCCCGGGCTCAGCCCAGCCTCCCTGTTGGAAGTGAGGTGGTTCGGTGATTCCTGCCTTGGGGTGTGGCTTCTTGCCTAGGGGAGCAGTGATGGGAATGACTGTGTTCTGTGCTGTCCAAAATGGCAGCCACGACTCACATGTGACTGTTGAGCACTTGAAATGTGGCTAGTGCCTCTGAGGAACTGAATGTTTTATATTATTTAGTTTTAATTTATTAAATGTAAATAGCCAACAAGGCTAGAGACTACCGTATATTGGACAGTGCAGAGCTAGGGATGCAGCAGTGTCCTGGGCTTGGTTTTTCACTTGACCAAGGGACTGGATTGTTGGGTTTTTCTCTCACAGGGAAGAGGAGACAGGAATCAAGGAATCTGCAGTTAGGTCAAAGCATCCCTAATCTCTAGCCCCCGCCCGCATGACCTCCCCCTGCTCCATACTCCAGTATGGAGGACCCCAAAGGCAAATCTTGAGACATTTGAAAGCAAAATCTTAAAGCAATGTGAAGAATTCTTGGGGCTGAACGGCAACATGGATGGTGATCCCAGATCCACTCCTCTGACCTTGTGCCCTGCACCACCCTGAGCATACATTTCTTCTGGGGTTATATGAATCGTTTTGTCCTGGCTGTCAGCCTTGGAGAGAAACAACCCAAGAAGGCGACAGTGGGCAGGAGTTATCATCCAAGGAGAGACAAGGAAGCTGCAGGTCAGGACAAAAGCAGTCCAAGGTGCTCTGGGTCTGTAAATGGTCAGGAGAGCACATTTTGTGGCTTCCTACATGGAGTGATTATGAGGGTGAAACTCAGTGGTGAAGGTGAATGTAATGGTTAATTTTATGTATCAACTTGACCAGCTAAAGGATACCCAGATAGCTGGTAAAACATTATTTCTGGGTGTGTCTGTCAGGGTGTTTCTGGACGAGATTAGCACTGAATGATTAGAGTGAGCAAAGATCACCCTTGCCAATGCCGTGGGCATCATACAATCCATGGAGGGCCCAAACAGAACAAAAATGGTGCTGGAAGGCAAATTAACTCACTCCTCTGGAGCTGGGACATCCATCTTCTCCTGTCCTTGGACTGTGGCACTCCTGGTTGTGAGCCTTGGGCCTTGGACCCAGACTGACTTATACCACTGGCTCCCCAGGTTCTCAGGTTTTAATGTTTGAATTGGACCCCACCGGTTTCTGGGCCTCTAATTTGAGGACAGCAGATCATGGGACCTCTTAAGCCTCCATAACTGCAGGAGCCAATCCCTTACAGTAAATCTCTCTCTATATAGCCCATTGGTTCTGTTTCTCTGGAGAGCCCTAAGACAGTGGCCCTCATGTTAAATTCTCTGAGGGAGCGAAGGAGTAGCCTTTACGTGCAGAAAAGTTACAAACTTCTTACAAACTCTTCCCAAAATAAATAGGATCAAGTGCTAAACAATCAGCAACTCCAACAAATTAGTGGCTCAAAAAAAGGGAAGAACTGAGTGCATAAAATCCTCAATTTTAAGTATGATTACTTTCCCTGAAGCAAAGCCTAAAATAAAGTATATGGGGAAAATAATGTAAAACATCTCAATAATTACACTTTCACCTCTAGGAATCCTAACATTCTGGAAAAACCTGTTTAGACCATAGCATTAAAATCAAAGTCAGCTGTTGTTACTTAATGGAGTTTCTAAAACAGAAATTTTGTGCTGTATATTGCAATACTTATTTCTCAAGCTCAGAATCAGAAAAAGAACAAACCACTTTAAAAGCACGTAAAATCTCAACAGTTTTACAAATTGGATAAAATACACTAACAAAGCTTAGAAGTTAAGAAAACCAAACTGCCAGTTCTACTACTAAAAGCTAAGGAGAACCTTCATTAAAATTTGACCTTTTGTTAGTACAACATATATAGCCTTGCTGAAACAAGGCCTCAAAAAATTGGTTTAAGACTCAGAGTTGTTCCTCTCCACGGAAATCTTTAGTAAAAGGCGAAAGATTTATGCGATCTGAAGAGAAACCAGAGTATACTCTGCTAGTTCCTTAGCTCCTTATTCTAGTAACTACAACTCCTACTGCACTGATGGTGGCTATTTAGTCCAAGAGTTACTGCCTGAAGAAATTTATTCAAGGAATTCTGAAAATAATATTGTCATTCTTACAAAAGTCAAATAAGAAAGAGATTTTTTTTTAAAAACTGGAAAACAATTATGCTACTTGCAGTGTATTGTGGGTATGCAAATGAGACCTGAATAATCGGCCTTTAGACTCCGGAAATACCTTGGTTAGTATTCTAACAGTGCCCTGGGGCCACCTTTCAGTGGCTAAGGAGCAGCTTGGCTGCCAGGGATCTAAACTCTGTTCTGGTCAACTACAGACATTCTGATTTTACCTATTCGTATATTGGGACTTTGACTATGATTTCTTTTAAATAAAGGAATTTCTCTGATAGTTGGGGCTAGGGGCGGGCCATGAGGATACCAAAGTAATTGTTAATATAAAATCCAGGATATCTCTTAAATATTCTGTACTTTTTGTGGCTCCTGTAGATTTTTTAAATTACAATTTATAATTGCTTATTGCTGATATTTAGTGATGGAGTTGAGTTTTATTGCTCTTGGATTCAGCAGTCTTAAACTCCAGTTCTAACAGTTTATAGATTCTACTGGATGTTGTAAGTACACAAGCATATTACCTGAAAATTACAACTTTGTTTTTTTCCTAATACGTCTTGTACTTTTCACTATTTCTTTCTCTTGTTTTACTTATTTGGCTGGGAACTCCGATAGAGACATTGAACTTGAGACCATAGTGGCTATCTTTTTCTTGTTCTGGCCATTGCTTTCTCTGGACCACTGGTAAGTGCAGTTTATTCTAGATGGGCAGGGCTTCGTGGTCAGGCATCTGTGCAGCTACATTGGGCCCTGTGCCCTTAAGGCCCTGGCTCTGCTGTTGTCTTCATGAAGTTCTTAATTTTTGAACAAAGATCCTGCGTGTTCATTTTGTACTGGGCTTCAAAAATTATCTCTTAGGTAACTGTTTTGATTAAGCCAGTTGCATTCTATTCCTAGTCTATTCCTAGTATACTGCATTTTTTTTCTTGCAGTATAGGTGGACATTGAGATAATCATGTTTTCCCTTTTAATATGTTAATGTGGAAAATTACACTCAACGATTCTCTTTCATAAATTATCTCTGCATTTATATCCTAAACTCAATTTAGCAATAATGTATTTTTAAAATTTTATTTTTAATTTTTTTGTAGGGGACAGGTAATTAGATTTATTTACTTATTTTTTAATGGGGGTTCTGGGGATTGAATCCAGGACCTCATGCATGCTAAGCATGCCCTCTACCACTGAGCTATACCTTATCCCCCCCATTATGTATTTTTAAATAGACTTTCTTTTTTTAGAAAAGTTTTAAACATACAGAAGAATTGTGAAGATAATGCAGAGAGTTCGTGTATACCCCACACCCAGTTACCCCAGTCATTAGCGTGGTATTATTAATATGGTATATTTGTTATAGTTAATGAATCAATAGTTCATTGCTTATTCAGATTTCCTTAGTTTTTATCTACTGTCCTTTTTTCTGTTCAAGGATCCTACCCACGATAGTACACTATATTTAGTTATCCTGTCTCCTTAGGTTCCTCTGCTCTCTAAGTTTCTTAGAGTTTCCTGGTCTTGATAATTCTGACAGTTTTGAGGCATACTGATATTTTATAGAATTTCTCTCTATTGTGATTTGTGTGATGTTTTTCTCATGATCAGACCGGGGTAGTGTGTTTTTCCGAGGAAGGCTATTTTCATCATCTCATTTCAAAGGTACATACAATCAACATGATTTATCATTGTTGAAATGATGACATTAATCACCTCCAGAGAAGGCAGATAGGACAGAGTTTGAACCAATCACCAATGACCAATGATTTGATCAACCATACCTAAGTAATGAAGCCTCCATAAAAAAAAAAACCCAAAAGGATGGGGTTCAGAGAGCTTTGAGGTTGGTGAACACATGGGGATGGAGGGAGAATGGTATGTCCAGAAAGAGCATGGAAGCTCTGTGCCTTTTCCCACATACTTTCTCTAATCATCTCTTTCATCTGGCCGTTCCTGAGTTATGTCCTTTTATACTCTAGTAAGTAAAGTTTTTCTGAATTCTGTGAGCCATTCTAGCAAATTAATCAAATCCAAGGTGGGGGACATGGGAACCTCCATTTTATAACCAGTTGGTCAGAAGCATGCATGACAACTGGACTTGTGATTGCAACAAAAAATTATGAGACATGCAAAGAATCAGGAAAGTATTACCCATACACTGGGAAAAAAGCAGTCAATAAAAAATTTCCTGTGAAAGCAACCAGATGTTAGTTTTAATAGGCAAAGCCTTCAAAGTAGCCACTATAAGTATGTTCAAGGAACTAAAGGAACCCATGATTAAAGAAGTAAAGGAAGGAATGAAGACAATGTCACATCACATTGAGAATATTTTATTGATAGAAATGAGATAGAAATTATTAAAAAAAGAAAAATCAAAATGCTGGAGTTAAAAAGTACAATAATTGAAGTGAAAAATTCACTAGAGGGCTCAGCAGTAAATGTAAATTGACAGAAGAGAGAGCCAGCAAACTTGAAGATAGCTTGATAGAGATTATGTGATCCAATGAACAAAGAGGAAAACAATGAGGAATTAACGGAGCGTCAGAGAAATATGGGACACCATTAAACACATCAACATATGTGTAACGAGAGTACCAGAAGGAGAGAAGAGAAAAAGTAACAGAAAAAATATTTGAAGAAATAACATGGGAAAACCTCCCAAATTATAGAAAAACAATCATTTACACATACAGGAAGTCCAATGAACTCCAAACAGAATACATTCAAGGAGCGCCACAAACACATCATCCTTAAAATTACAAAAGACAAAGACAAAGAGGGAATCTTGGAAGCAGCAAGAGTATAACAACTCATCACTTACTCATAATAGCCCAAATGACCATTCACTGATGAATGAGGTGGCATACCCGTGGCATACTATTCAGCCATAAAAAAGAATAAAGTGCTGATACGTGCTGCAACATAGATGAACCTTGAAAACATTATACTAAGTGAAAGAACAAGTCACAAATTACCATATATTGTATGATTGCATTTGTATGAAATGTCCAGAATAGGCAAACCTAAAGACCGAAAGCAGTTTATTTTATTTTATTTTATTTTATTTATTTATTTATTTATTTATTTATTTATTTATTTATTTTTTTTTTTTTTATTTTTGAAAGCAGTTTAATGGTTATTTAGGGCTAGGGTAGATGAGAGTATAGGGTGGTGATAGCCTAAGTATATAGGGTTTCTATTTGATATGATGAAAATGTTTGAAGTTGACTGCAGTGATGGTTGCATGTATCTGTGAATATACTTAAAATTATTAAGTTTTACACTTCAAATGTGAATCGTATGGGCTGTGGATTATATCTCAATAAAGTTGCTTAAAAAAACACACACAGTGACAAGATTCTAGATAACCCAGTTTGCTTTCAAGTGTTCTCAGACTCTGAGAGTCATGCCCCTGGAACATGGGTTTTATCACTACGATTCTCATTTCATGTGTAGAAAACGTACTAAGTGAAGCAAATTTCGAGGCCAAGGAGCTGGCCTGATCCAAGGGCCCACAGTGAAGAAGAGGTGGAATGAGGGATGGTTCCCAGGTCATTTGCACCTGCTGCTGTGAGCTCTGCCTTTCTGGGCCTGAGCTTCGCAGCTGTGTTAGGCTTCCTGGGTCCCATGAGGCCCCCAGGACTTTGAGGGCATTAGGGGCCTTGTCTGAGGCCAAAAGGCTCTCAGACACTCTTTGATGCTTCTGGACCAGTCCAGGACTCATAGCAATGAGGGGATGATGGGGACTCCCGGAAGCAGCCAGCCCTCATTGTCTGGCCTGGGAACCTCTGTGGGGGCTGGGCTTCTTCCAAAAATCATACGTACAATCCAACAGCAGGGACCACTTCTCCTGTGAAGCTAGGGTCCTGCTCAGCTTGGATGCAGACGGTAGGGAAGTTCCACTCCGAGGATGCTGGGGTGTGGAGGTGTGGGCAGGGTACTGAGTGGCTTCTTGGTGTGGGAATTAGCAATGGCCTATGCTTAGGTTTCTATGTGACCATGAGGCCAAAATGTGGGGTTTTCTTTAATGAGGTTGTGAGTTGGAAGAGGGGATGGGATTCTAGTCCCTTCCCTCCAGCATAGTTAGGTCAGTCTCCCCTCTGCCCTCCTCCATTACTTGTATCTCCAGCCTCTCTTTCAGGGAGGGTCCCAAAGGAGGATCTTGGCACGTATTATCTGAGACGCCAGAGACTTAAGCAATGCAGAGAATGCTGAGGCTGAACGGCTGAGGAAAGGTCTTTTGGTTTTCAAAATCTCAGATTCACACCATCGGGCCGTGGGACTTTGGGCAATCATGGCAGCTCTGAGAGACTCAGTTTCCTTGTGTGTTAAATAGCTCCTTCCGCACAGCCTGTTTTGGAGGGAAGCGAGTGAAGAGGGAGGCAGTTAGGTAGGAGCAATTCCCCAGGAGAGCCAAGTAGGCTCAGCCCGCAGAGCTGCGACAAAGGCAAGTCCAAGAGCGGGTCGAAAGGGCGCCTGGGTCAGCGTCTACTCGCCGCTTCCGTGAGGACGGTCCGCCGCGGCGTGGCTGATTCCGCGGGGGCCGCACACCTTGCAGCGGGGGACCACTCGGGTGGGGACGGGCGGACACACCCTGCGCCCGGGACGGGGCGGGGGCGGAGACGGGCGCGGGAAGGGGAGGGCCCTCGCCGCGCTGGGCGGGGCGCGAGGCCGCGCCGGGCGCGCGGCTGCGGGGAGGGCAGGTAGGCCCCGGCGCGCGGCGGGGCGCGGGAGTCCCTCCGGCGGGGAGCGCACGCCCAGCGGACGCGCACGGCTGGCAGGACGCAGGCAGCGCCGAGGGCAGCCGCGCGAGCGCCGGGGCTTCGGCGGCGCAGGCCGGAGGTGGGGCAGGAAGGCCGGCGCCGCGCCGCAGCCTCGCCCGGCGCGGGGAGGGAGCTTGGCCCGCCGTCCTCGCTGGAGGGGTGCCCCCACCCAGGCACCTACGGAGGACACGTGTCAGTACGTTGTCGTCTCATCCCGTGTCACAGCCCCTCCCCCAGGCCTGGGATTCCCCGGTCCGCCCGGCCCTATTATCCCCAGTCCCAACCCCCCGCGCTGACCCGGGATCCGGGCCGGGTCCCTCTCCCCAACCGGCGCGTCTCCCTGGGCAGGGAGCGGCTCGGCGCCCGCCGAAGACATCCCCCAGCACGTTCTCACCCCTGTCATCTCGTCCCTCTGCCTAGCCCGCCCCACGCCTGGGAACCCCGGCCCCCTCTGGCCCATTGTCCCCGGGCCCAGCCCCGCGTTGACCGCAGGCTCGGCCCCAGCCCCTGTCCGACGCGTCTCCCGCGGCAACGCGCCGCGACCCGGGATGCAGCCCGCGAGCTGGGCGGCGGTCAGGGAGGCGGCAGGCCGCGACGTGCTGGCCGCCGACCTCCGCTGCAGCTTCTTCGCCTCGGCCCTGCAGAGCTACAAGCGCGACTCCGTGCTGCGGCCCTTCCCCGCGTCCTATGCCCGCCACGACTGCAAGGACTTCGAGGCCCTGGTGAGTGTGCTGTCCCCCGGCGCTGTCCACGGCCACGTTGCCTGTGGAATTCGCGTTAGTGAACGTGCCAGCCCCTAGACTTGACATTCCCAGCCTGGCCTTGGGGAAGGTTTCCAGGAGCTAAGAACACTCCCGGCACCCTAATGTTGACCCTCCCAAGGCACTTGATGGCTGCCTCTTGTTAATACAAGTGACTCCCAGGGGTGAAGTGAGGAATTCAACAGTTGCACAGGCCTCCACAACGTTTTCTAGTGTGGCCAACAAGAGGATGTTGGTAAGAATCAACTTATTCTGCTAAATAGGAAGTTATCTATCCCTTTGCAAATAATTCGACACAAAAAATCCCCAAAGCCAGCTGGACCTCTATCTTCAGATGAGGTAACATGTGGGCAGTACTGCTATAAATTATAACATATGGACAGTACATAAGTGGGCTGTTATTCCTCTGATGATTCAGGACGCACTTAATTTCTTGCAGAGTTCACCTCAGGGTCAACATTCCAGATATCAGTTATCTTTGTAATCTAAATGGAATTACCTAGAAAAATGTAACTTAAAAGTTGATTCTGTAAGAAATACAAAATTGGAAGCCTGTAATCATTATAGTCATTAAAGTCAGAATTAGTACTCAATGACTTTCAGAGAAAACTCCAGGCCTACTTGGTTTCATTGGTGAGTTCTACCGATCACTGAGGGAATAAGTAATTTCAGTTTTATACAAATTCTTCCAGTGTTGAAAAATAGGTTAGTGTAATCTGATACTAAATCTCATAAGGATGATAGAAGAAAAGAAAATTATAGGCCAGTGTCACTCGAGTATGAATATGGAAATTCTCCATAAAAAATTAGGATCCTGACTCTAGCAGTATATGAAAAGAATACTTCTTATTAATAGGTTGGGTTTATCCCAGGAATGCAAAATTAGTTCAACATTAGAAAATCTCTTAATGTTATGAACCACACTAACAGAATGTTAATCATGTTTAGAATTAACATGTTTAGAATTAACATGTTTAGAATTATCTCTGATGAGGTGGGCAGTGTTGCGTTCCCTCTTTGCTATCACTCAGAAGGTCAAGGGACAATGGCCCAGCCTCCTGGCCCCTACCTGGTCCATTGCAGCTTAAGCAAGGGATGTGTCGAGAGCATCTGAGGCCTTGACCACAGTGCGCAGGGGTTTTAGGGACCGGGAGTAGGAGGTCGGAGAAAGAGGGAAACAGACTGACTTCCCCTGTGGTTTGTTCTGCAGGTTTAGATACTCAATTTTGTGAGTTTGTGGTATCAGAGCATTGGGGATGTAACTTTCTCCAGTTTTGTCAATGGATATTTATGGAGCGCCTGCTCTGGACCAGGTGCTAAGGATACAGAATGAAAGACTCAAGGGGAGGTTAACAGTCTGCTCAGCTATAATAGGGACTAAGCCCTTTATTACAACATGGAAGCCCAGAGCAGGGACCCCAGCCCTTGGCGGTGGGCTGGAATCGGGGAGCACTGACCAGGGGTAGTTATGAAGCCATGCTGAGTCCCTAGGAACATGGAGGATTTCAAGGAGCAGAGAATAGGAAAGGGGTATTTCAGGAGGATGGCAGGATAGTCAGAAAACCAGGAGCTCACTGAGAAGGACAAGTCTATACTTTAGGATGGCTTTCGTGGGGAACAGGAAAAGTTGAGGACAGCCAGAGCAAGCAGGGCTGGGCATGTCCTGCTAAGATGTGTGGATTTTATCTTTGGGTTAGGGAGGGCTTTGGTGATGTCCAGGGTACATTTCTGAAAGGCCCCTGTGGTGGCAAGGGTATAGAGAGGCAGTAGACAGAGGAAGAGAGATTGGGGTCATAGGGACCAAACTCACTAGAGATGATGCCCCACCATGTGCTTTATTAATTTTTGCCAAGAAACATCCAAATGGACTAGAATGCTCAGTGCATTCTCTTTCTGCTGGAAGGTCATCTTGGGAAACAGAAATCAGGTTTCTTTGATGAATATGGGATAAATGCAAAAGGAGCTTTGGAATTGATTTTTTTCATGCTTTTGAAAAATTTTGTTTTAATTACACAAGTAATGTTTAAGTATATTCTTGTTACAAAAAATCCAAGTGATACGAATAAGTACCAGCGCCCCTGATAGAGCTCACCCCATCCCATATCCCTCCCCGTAGGTATCAGTGCCCTCAGTTTGGGGCATACCCTTCCTCCCATACCTGTACTCCCTAAGGAGAGTGTCAGCAATCCGGGTGGCCCCAAATAGCCACCTGCTCTGTACGGACAGGCTGTCCCGTGCACAGGGCTCATGGTGCCAGTTTTAGACGGTGCACCCTTTCTCTCGGGGGCCACTGGAGAAACACGGACAGATTCTTACCACCCCATCCTGTTGCCATATTCCTTACTGGACACCGTTGTTAGGGAAGCTAGCGCAGGCCGCACAGATTCTTGGCTGTCTGTAGCCATGGCTTTCAGGGGCACTTTCTGAGAAGGCGGCTCACCGGGCAGGGCCTGGCACGGCCTCTGGGGGCATGCGCACGTTCTTAGGTAAACACGCTTCAGGTTTCATTTTACCACATGTTACATGAGTTACAGAAAAGCTGCAGAGATCTTGGCATCTGAAACTGTCTCTCTGACTCAAAGGTTAACTTTTAAAAGGGAATCATATCTGGACTCAGCCTTCGGGATCATTTTGTGGTTCCCTGAAGGAGGAAGGTACGGAGCTGTTTAAAATGTCTCTCATTTTCATTTGTTGAGCTAAAAGCACTTGGAAGTAATGTAAAACAGTGTATCGTTCTCAGCCATTTAAAATTAATTTTCTCCACACTATGAGGTGTCACAACACACCTGTAGCACATGTGTTGCAGTTTCCAAAAATCAGAGCTCTGGCTTGAATTACTTTCCGGACTGTTGCTTTCCTGAGACTGCCCACCGCTGAACCATGCTCTGGGCTGTTGCTTGACTCTGGCTTTATTCTGTCCCAGCCCCCAAAGTCCCAGATCATCTCTCAGGTGCCATGTTTTGAGAACATTTCTATTCTGAGTCAGCACTTCGATTTCACTGTAGGAGTTCTTTGTATTCGCAGTGTCTGGCCTGGGACCAGGTACTTTTTAGATGTTTGAGGAATCAAATTGGGTATGTGCTGATTGGCCAGGCTGAGCATTTCTGACCTTGTTCCTTGGGACAAGGGTTGGCTAAGCTCTTATCAGGTCAGGGAATCTGTAGCATTCTGGGAATGTCCTATAGCCCTCATCTTCGCCCCTCAAGCTTTAGGTTGAGCTATCCCAGTTCACATTCCTGAGTCACAACACAGAATCTTGTCACTGGTGTCACAGCTGTAAGGATTTTTTGTTTTGTTTTTCCCCTAGGAAGCACCATGCCCTGGTTCTCCATTAGCTTGCAGCCCCTATCTGGGGATGGGAGGTGGGGTAGGAATGGCTCCTTTGTATTAATTCCTGCCCATGGCCACCCAGAGCATGGTTGAGGACCAGCAGCATCAGCATCACCTGGGCACTGACCTGCCAATCAAGATCTGCACGTTAACGAGGTCCCTGGGTGCTGGTGTGCAGAGTGAAACCTGAGAAGCACTGCATCTGGCCTGTCCTATTCCCACCTACTATTTTGGGGCCGAACTGCTCTAGTTGACTTTTCCTGGTTCTGGTCTCTGGGTTGCACTGCGTAGACGAGCTGACTCCTCAGTGTCTGGGTTAAAATGTGAATAAGCTGCTTTCCTGACCCCAGGGCATGCCTGCCCTCTCCAAGCCATCCCCTTCTTTGTGCAGGCAGACTCTCCTTCCCCCTTCAAGATGTAGCTGGAACCTCATCTTATTCTGTGCCTCCACTTCCTTCCTCTGGGTTCCTACACAGTTTTAACAAATTTACTCTTATAAATAATGCTCTGGTAAACATCCTTCTACCTTAATCATTGTTTACATTGCTAGTTATTTTCTTGAAATAAATTCCAAAAGGTGAAATTGCTGGCTCAAAGGCTAGTGAGCCTTTCTAAGGAAGACTTTAATGCTTATTTCCAGACTGGAAATGGAATGTTAACATTTGCTGGGGAGATCATTCTTTATAAGGGTCTCAACCTCGGCTTGCATAGAGCTTTCCTTGGGAAGCTTTAGAAGATACTGATGTCTGGGCTCCACCCCGAGAGATTCTGGTTTAATTGGTCTGAGGTGGAGCCTGGGCATTGGGGGTTTTTTGTTTATTTGCAGAGCATACGTAGTTTAAAATTTTTCCTATTGATTGATTTGATCATTTTCATGGGTGCTTGGTACCCACCTGCTGGTTAGTGAGGAAATGGTAACAATCAGATTCAGTCTAGTCTATTAAGGGACCTTTAGGGACATTCTTGTATCTCAGTGTACAGTTCTCAGTCTCTCGGATTACCTTTGTATTCTCAAAGATGGCATTTGAGGAGTGGGAGCGAAAAAGTATACAGACATAGGTATGTGATGTGACCGTCGTTGGGTATGTGACTAGAAAGATGTCTCAGCCTAAGGGAGGGTGATGTGGAGCCCAGGGTGGGTCAACCTTCCAGTAAAAGCCATTTCCTCCCTTCCCAGCTGTCCCAGGAATGCCGGCCTTTCCTCAGCAGGTTGGGTCACAGTAGAGAGGGAGATCCGAATCACAGTAATAGTAATACAGTGCCTTACACTTGCACAATAGCAGTGGTACTTAGTACTTGCCTATTCTGAGCTTTTTTTTTTCACATGTAACTCAGTTAATCTCCCTAACAACTCAGCAGTTACCATCTCCATCACCATCAGCCAATCAGTATATGTGCTGGTGGTAGACCGACCACCCTCCAGCTCCCAGGTGATGCTGGTGTGTAGTCAGGGTGGAGAACCACCCCTTTAGAGGGTCCCCATGGTGACTCTTTTTATGTAGAGGACTCTTATAAGGTAGACTCTCACTCCCATTCTATTTTAGTAAATCTGGATTTTCATACCTTAGGTTTGTGCAAAGCAAGGTAGGTGTACCTGGATGTAGCGGTGTAACTGTGCCATCCATCTTTCCCACCATCGTCTCAGCAGCCCACCCCACTGTTCCAGGTGTCACTCTATCAGGTCCCAGAGGTTGGAGACCCTGGCTGTGCCTTTGGATCACTTCCTTCTAGCACCTCCACCCACGGCTAGTAATTATAACCTCTGGCATCTTCCTAGGCAGGAATTTTTTTCGGATGTTCTTTCCTGCTGCCAGCCCTTCTAGGACAACATTGCTTAACATCTAAACCTGAGTATCCCCACCTTTTCGTGGTGATAAGAATCACCTGTGTCAAGTTCCCTAACCAGAGATTCTTGGGCTGCTGCCCCAGGAGATTGTGATCTGGATGGTTGCAAAGTCTCCACTGGGCTGATTCGAAGCAGGGAAATTGAATTGTCTCCTTCTGAGGTCATTGGCCCTCTCTCTCCTCTGCTTGCCCCCTGCTGGTTCCCTGGCCTTGGCTTCTCAGTCACCCTAACCACCTCTTTCCTGAGACTTCCTTTCTCGAACCCCTGTGACTGCCTGGCACTGCCCACCACTCAGAACTTGCCCAGGCTCCACGGCCACTTCTGCAACTGAATGCTTCCTTACTGCTCAGAGCAGGGGCTATGAAGTGTGGCCTGTGGGATGACTGGTTTTGTTTGCCTTCTTATCTTTTAGAAATTGGGAAATTTTTTTAAAAAAATGCAGCTTGCTGATTTCTTTTAAAAACAAAGGCTCCCCAGCCTGGGTGGAGGTTGCCCTTGGGCAGAAAGCAGCTGGAGCTAGGGGTTGGTGGCTGAGCCCTTTGCTAGGCCAGGGGTCTCCAGTTCAGCAGAGTCTTCACCACTCTTTCCTAGACAACCTCTTACTCATTTGCATCACCTCTCTGGCCTTGGGAGCATTTGACCCCGGATGACCCTTTGGGACTGTTCACTGCGTCTTTGCGCACTCCTTCCCACTGGGAATGCTCTCTCTCTCTGCTTCTTAAACTCCCCCCGTCACTTCAGGGCCCACTCCCATCCTTGCTTCCGTAAACCCTTCCCTCTGCCTTCCCCCGAGCCCCCAGAAATGCCTGCCTTCTTCCTAAACACTTTCTCCTCAATCTGTTGATAAATGCGCTCTACTATCATGAACTGTGCCTCGTAAGTCTTGTCTAGATGGAGAGCTTTCTGTCTCCTGACCCTGCTCCGTACTGCGCATGGCATCCATCTTTCTCCCTGCCTTTGACAGGGCTTGGGCACAGCCAGTAGCTGCCCTGCTTGCGTAATTCAGGAAACATGCCCGAAGCTTCCCAAGCAGCCTCTTAAAGTTCACCTGGAATTGCTCTTTTGGGTTAAAATACACAGTCCACTACTAAATTTCTCCACTGATTTGGTAGGAGAGCATCACAGAGAATGGACTCTGGAGCACAGGGGAGGAGAGACCACCTGGCTTCATGTCCCTGCCCTGCCACTGAATAGCTGTGTGTCCCTAGGCAAGGTACTTAACTCGCCAAGCCTCAGTGTCTCCATCTTTATTTTTATTTGGAAATTAAAAAAATTTATTGAGGTATAACTGATTTACAATATTATATACATTTCAGGTGATTAATTGATAACATACAGTATTTGTCTTTCTCTGTCTGACTTATTTCATCCTCCAAGTACATCCATGTTGTTTCAAATGGCTACATTTCATTCTTTTTTATGACTGAGTAGTATTCCACAGCACGTGTGTGTGTGTGTACACACCCATCTTTATCCATTCATCTGTTGATGGGACCTAGGTTGCTTCCATATCTTGGCTATTGTAAACAATGCTGCTATGAATATTGGGGTGCACGTATCCTTTCGAGTTAGTGTTTTTGTTTTCTTCAGATACATACCCAGGAGTGGTAGCTAGCTAGGTAGATGCTAGCCATTCTGACAGCTGTGAGGCGATATCTCATTGTAGTTTTGATTTGCATTTCTCTGACGATCACCTTTAAAACAGGGTGTTGTGAGGATAAGATGAGACGCTGCTTGTGCAGCATTTAGCCCAGTGCCTGGCACATAAGGCCTCAGCAAATAGTGGCTGTTACTATCTCATTCCGAACTTCATACCAGACTCCAGGCTGGCCTCCGGGGCTCTGGGATAAGTAAGATGTGGTTGGCCCTCAGGGAGTGTTTGTCCCAAGCAGATGTGAGATGGCTCCAGAGAGTCAAGTAGCAGTGTAGGATTCTGCACTGAGCACCAGGGGAGCACAGAGGTCGTGTGTGGTCAGGGAGAGGGGAGATGGCCTTGCAGACTGAATGTTATGCTGGGCAGCTGCAGAAACACAGTGGAGGAGAGACGTAGTGCAGCGGGGAGCAACGTGGTGGAGCAGGTGGGAAGTTGTAGCCAGAGGTGCTGTTAGGCCGACGCTAGACAAGATTCTGAAGGGCCTTGTTAAGGGGAGGGTTGCTAGATAAGCAGATAAAAAATATAGGCCACCTACTTAAAATTTCAGTTTCAGAGAAGCAACAGATAATTGCTTTAGTACAAGTATGCCCTAAATATTGCATGGGTTATATTTATCTTAAAAAAATTGTTGTTTATCTGAAATTCAAAAATTTTTTTTGAAACTCCAATATAACTGAGCAGACTGTATTTTATCTGGCAACCCTGCTTGGGTGCCTGGACCTCAAAAACCCCTGCTCAAATGCAGAAAGGTTTTGGTCATAAGAGGAAGAATCCTGTCAACTTTTTGTAGCAGATTAATTTTTTCAGAGTAGCTTGAAAAGTGAAATGGGACACGGGGGAGGTCAGTGGAGGGGTTAAAAGTGAGGACAAAGAGGGCAGCCCAGCAGGACACACTGGGGGCCCTGGAAGAGGCCTGGCCCCAGGGGAGCTCAGGTGAGGATTGGGCCCAGCTCAGTGTAGGGAGGGCTCTCTCCCACTTTCACAGACGGAAGCCCTGAGAGGGGCCTGGCTTAGCTGGCGGTCCCTTTGTGGGGCTCCCTGTGCCTCTGTCTGGGCTGTTGACAAAGGCTGTGGCTCACAGGTGGGATTGGAAAGCGGTGATGGAAACAGTGGTCATGGGAGAGAGAACTCTGCTCTGGCCCTGGCATCACACGTGTGGACCAGGAGTAGAAAAGAGGGTCAGGGGAGGCCGAGGGGTACCTGAGGGGACACCATTTGGAATGCAACTCCAGGTACCGTTAGCAGCTCCGTGATTCCTATAGAACAGAGGCCAGAGTCCCCGAGAGGGTACAAGGCCCTTCACAGGCTGATCCCAAATCACCCTCTTGCTCCTGCTCCTCCTGGCAACCCCTCCCCCAGACTCTAGGCTCCAGCCACACCCAACTGTCTGCAGTTAATGACGACAACCATCATGGCAGTCCCACTAACTTAACACCTTCCTGTGCTCTAAGCTCTGGACTACTTTGTTTATTCTTTCATTTTTGGAGGGGGGGAGAGGAGGTAATTACATTTATTAATTTTTAGAGGAAGTACTGGGGATTGAACCCAGGACCTTGTGCATGCTAAGCATGCGCTCTACTGCTTGAGCTATACCCTCCCCCCTGTACTGCTTTAGTTTGATTAATCTTCACAGAGAGCCCATGAAGTGGCTACTGATACTATCTCAATTATGTGTTTGAGGAAACTGAGACACAAGAGGTCAACTCAGCCAGGTCACACAGCTAGTAAGGGGTGGACCTGGGCCCCCTGGAAGGAGAGCCCACACAGTTAACCACCTCGCCATCCATCCACGTCCCTGTCTACATGCTGCACTTCTGTGCCCTTGCACGTCAAGCCTGGTCACAGGCACCTCCCCTGCAAAGCCTGTCCCGACCACCCCCTTTTCTCCCAGCCCCTACGCAACAGGTGTCCCGCCTGGTCCCCTTAGTAGTTTGTATCCATCATTGTTACAACAACGAGTAGTTTTAAGTCATAATTATTTACCTTTCTGCCTCCCCACTGTGTAGCACCAACACACGTGGAGCATCTACACACCCCTGTTTTTTAATGGGATCCTCCCTGATGGCCCACAAGGCATATAGAGATAGTATTATCAGAAGTCTGAGGCTATTGGCTGAGTCTTGGAAAATACAGACAGGAATAAAGCAGCCCTGAGATATTTCTGACTTTCAGTTACAGGGTTAAGAAATAAAGCCCCTTTCCATCCCCACGGTTGGCAACAGTGAAATTTCTAGCAACGTGGAAAAGAACCACTGGTATTCATGAGGTACCAACTACATCCCTAGCAAAGGTGTGTCTTGGCCAGGGAGAAATACAAGTAAGAAGAAAAGAAATAGACATGCAGTGTATAGACCAGGCCCTGTGATTCTGTTACCTTCTCTAATCTTCCCGACAGCCTGCATGGAGATAGTAGGGTTCCCGTGTTAGGAGATCGAGGCTCAGCCAGGTCTAGTGCTTTGCCTAAGGAGCAGGGATTTAGACCAAGATCTGTCCGCTCTTTCCTCTACATCCAGGAAACAGGAGAGTTTGTAAAACGCAAGACAGTCCTTGGTCTCCAGGAGTCCTGTCCACTCGGGGGAGAGGGTACTGGGGCTGAGTGCTTTAGGGGTTTGGAGGACAGGGGTTGCCTGGCTTGGTAGAGGTGGGGGAAGGAGCATGCCAGGGGCCAGAGTGAGCCAAGTTTGGAGGAGGTATGTTCACAGATGGCACCAGTCTGCAGTGGCGTTTTAAATGCCATGCTGCAGAGATTTAATTTCTAGCCACTTTTAATTTCTGAGCAGAAGCTACAAATACCTTGTAAGCTATCTGTTAGTCCAGGTACCCAGTCCCTTATCAGAAGTCTCGGCACCAAATGTGTTTCAAAATTCAGACTCTGAAATCAGGAAGCTCTGGGACGATCACAGCTCACAGCTCACAGCAGGGTGTGTTGTTTCTGCCGAAGTCCTTGCTGTGGTCCACGAAGAGGTCCAGGAGCTCGTCTTTGCCCCTAATAGTGACAGCTCAGGTGTAAGAAGATGAGATTCACATGGGATGGAGCAGGAACTGCTCTGGTCTAATGAAGCCCCACATTCCAGGGACAGAGGCAGGTCCCTCTAGTAAGAACACCACAGATCTAGCTGCCAGGGTCCTTACAAAAAGTCACTCGGAAGCCCCAAACCTTGGATCCCCCACTAACGGTTTCTTCCAGTCCAGATGTAGTTTACCATTCTGGGTCATCTTTACCATAAGCAATGTTGCCTGGTTATGTAGGTAGTTGCTTTATTATCTTTGTCTGGTCTCAAGGGAACAGGCTAACAAGAAGTTAATTAACTCATGCTGAAGGAAAAAGGCTTTGGTAGCCCTTTGCTCACACGTGTATATACCAGGTATGTGGTAACATCTGCTCCATTCCTGCAGCAAAATGTATCAGTAGTAACGCAAAGTGGGATAAATAGATTCAACGAACCTCACATCGGTTCAGGTCAGGTTTTGTACCGATTCAGTTACAGAACAGCCTTTCAGTGTTCAGAGCGTTTGGAGCTGGGCATTATTGGAAAAGGATCCTAAACCTGTGAATTTCCCTCCTAAGAAATCCCCTGAAACATGAAAGAAGTGCAAGTCGCCTGCCTCACCACTAGAGGGCACCTGGTTATTATCATTTTGTCCAGGATCCTTGCTAATGGAGGTTTTTCCTCACTCCAGCTTGCAGATGCTAGCAAGTTACCCAACCTGAACGAACTTCTTCAGTCCTCCGGAGACAAGGACAAATGGGCCTGGGACCTGGTGAGCTGGATTTTATCCTCAAAGGTCCTGACAATTCACAGTGCAGGGAAGTCAAAGGTGAGACTTTTTGGTCTTTAGGATCACAGAGTCTGAGCACTGAAGGGATCTGGAATATCTTTATGCAGTGGAATGATCTGGGCAGCTTGTTGGAAATGCGGATTCCTGGACCTCATCCCCAGAGATTCTGATTCTCTGTCTAGAGTGGGGTCCAGGAACTTGCACACTCGTGATGCAAAGCCGTGTTCTCCCTCGTACTAGCTGTGCAACCTTGAGCAGGTTACTGGGTGCATATCATTACCTCAGTCTCCTCATCTGTAAAATGGGGATAATAATAGAGCATTAAATAGATTTTCTTACTTAGAACAATGACTAAGGGCTCAGTGAATGTTGGGTATCACAGGCACCCCAGGTAATTCTGGTAAGGGTGGACCCTCGACCACAGCTTAAGAAACACTGACCTCGTCAAGCGGTCAGGAAACAGAGAGGCAGAACCCGAAGGGGTGGAAATCCTCAGACTCTGGGTTCAAATCCCAATCCTATCTGTTGTTATTGAGTCTTCTTTTCCCCACTTGTAAGTTGAGAACATTGACAGTTACCTCAGAAGGGAGCTGTAACAGAATATGTGTCATCCCCCCAGTACAGTTTCTGGCACAGGCCAGACATTCCATGATTTGGTTTCCCTTGCCTGGCTGGGGTCTCCCAGGCACAGGCTGGGCTGACAAGGGTCAGACTGTAGGACCGGCAGATCCCTAATCTGGTGTTCTTTCCTCTAAGCAGCAGCAGGGGGTTTGGCTCTACTGAACTTCACTTAATTAATCAATTTTAATCTAAGAGCATTTGATGTTATAAGTTCCTGCTAAAGACAAAAATCCTCCCTATGTTTTAATACAAAAAAAGGAGGATGGTCCTGACCTCCGACTAAAGGACAGTTCTTTCAAAGAAGGGCTCATGGCATCCTTACATCCATATAAAAGTATTTGTTAAAATTGCCCTTATTTTTGTCATTTAATCACAACCCAGAGAAAACTTTACCACAGACTGGCTTTGGTCTGTGATTTACTGTTTGGAAGTCTTGGAGATGGTGTGCTCTCTACCCTGAAGAGGATTATTACCTTTTAGGAAGGAGCTTACCCTTCTGTATCAGTTAGCTTTTGCTCCATAACAAACCATCCCCCAAATCTACTGGCTTAAAACAATATTGATCGCTTCTCATGATTCTGTAGGTTGGGTGGGTGGTTCCTCTGGGGGGGGCTGGCTCACCTGGGGCTGATCCAGGGTAGCCTCCCTTACATATCTGGGATGGCTGCTGTGGTTGGGGCCTTCCCCTGTGAGGCTGTCATCCTGTAGAAGGCTAGCAGGGCTTGTGAAGGGCTCCCAGCAGCTGACGAGGAAGGCCAAGCCCTTTTCAAGTCTCTGCCGTGTTTACCAAGGTCCCATTAGCCAAAGGAAGTCACATGGCCAAGCCCGGATTTAAGGGGTAGAGAAATAGATTCCATCTCTTGATAGAATCTTGGTGGAATTCCACTTGCAAATTCACATTGCAGAGGGGTGCGTGGACAGGAATGGGAGGAAAAAGTTTTGGCCATTTTTGTAATTTATCATACCTTTCTACCTCTCAAAATTTTTGTCAAGATGGAATGCAGGAAATAGATGTGAAAGTGTTAGGAAAATTAGAAGTGATCTTTAGTTAGAAGGAGCAATTCACGCTTCTCAGTTAGCCTACTGGAGGGAAAAATATTAGGGAAAAGCAGTGTTGAGTTATAAGCTCTGAGCTTGTTTATAAGTTGTTTTTATTCCCAGGAAACCGTTTGTCCTCATGAGCAGGACCCACAGGAGTTAAGCCCAGGGCTTTAGGAGGCCATTTTGGCAGCACATTTTACCAGCTTCTCAAATAAAATTGTGACTTCCTGCATGTTCTCAAGTTTGAGAAGATCCAGAAGCTGACTGGTGCCCCTCACACGCCTGTCCCCATACCGGACTTCCTGTTTGAAATCGAGTACTCTGACCCAGCCAACGCCAAATTTTATGAGACCAAAGGAGAACGAGATCTAATCTACGCCTTCCACGGGAGCCGCCTAGAAAACTTCCATTCCATCATCCACAATGGCCTGCACTGCCACCTGAACAAGGTGGGGCCCAAGTCTGCCGACCTGGGGCACAGAGCTGGTGGGGTGGGGGTGGGTGGGTTGGCCAAGGCCTCACCGCTCAAAGTGTGGTCTGCAGACCAGCAGCAGCAGCATTGCCTGAGAGCCTGTAAAAATGCAGAATCCTGGGCCCACCTGGACCTTCTGAATCAGAACCTGCAGTTTAACAAGATCTCCAGGTGATTCCTATACTGATTACCGTTTGGGAAGCATCAGTTTAAAGATGGTTCCCAGCCTTGGCCACACGTTTAGAGTCACTTGGGGAGCTATTAAAAATCCCAATGCCTGGCTGCGTCCCTGACTGATTACATCAGAATCTCTGCGAATGGGGCCCAGGCATCAGTATGCTGTCAGAGGTCACCAGGTGATCCTAATGAGTGGCCAGCCCGTGCTCCTCAGCATGGTCCCTGGACCAGTGGCATCTGCATCCCTGGGAGCTTGTTGGACCTGTGGCATCTCAGGCCCACGCCAGACCACTGGATCAGAAATCACACTTTAACAAGCTCCCGGGTGATTTATGTGCATGTTGAAGTTTGAGAAGCACTTGCCTAGGGGGCAGTCCAACAGAGTCGGCCCCTGGAGAAATTGAGGGATGTGCCAAGGAGAGGTCCTTTTCCTCCCTCCTTGAGCTCCTTTCCTCCCTTTTTTAGGAGCCAAAACAGTGTCAACCACCCATCCTTTGCAGGCATTTATTTTGCCCCTCAGTGAAGCGTAGGTAGAGGAGTACAGATGAGCCAAAAAGACTACCTTTGCAGCTCTGCCATCCTTGGCAAATTTACTTAATCTCCCAGAGCCAGTGTCCTCATCTGTAAAACGGGACACTGTTTCCCACCTTCTGGTGTCCTGAGAGGACTGAAACCATTCATGTATGCAGAAGGCTCTTCCTGTACTTAAGTACCGAGGAAGCAGTGGCTGCTTTTAGAGGATGGAGAGGGAAC
This sequence comes from Vicugna pacos, assembly GCF_048564905.1. Classification (NCBI taxonomy): domain Eukaryota; kingdom Metazoa; phylum Chordata; class Mammalia; order Artiodactyla; family Camelidae; genus Vicugna; species Vicugna pacos. The sequence goes on from NC_132992.1 coordinate 4,268,119, forward strand.
CAGCGGTGCCAGCCTCTGCCTCGTCTGTGGGGCTGGCTCCACCAACCGTGGACCCAGTGTGGCTGATGTAGCCCGAGGCCAGAGAGACTTTTCCGACACGACTACAGCTAATTAGCACAGTTGGGTTTTGCTGAGGATGACGGGCTTGTTTACACTGGCTCTCAGCTTTTTATTACGGCCAGGCTACTGGAATCCAGGGGGCCTCTGCTTTACCCCAGAGCCGGCCTGGAGAAGTTGCCTGCGGATGACAGCCTTGTCACCAGACCTTCACTTCAGTGCCCGAGGGAGTTTGCTGCTTAGAAGCATCTCACCCGAGTCCTTTGGAGACGTGGATGCTCTTCTGGCCTCTGACTGGGTTTTCAGTGAGGGGCTTTACTTGAGGGAGCCTCCCTGCCTCAGTTGAAGCTATGAGATTGTGTTCGTTTAGAGATAACGCCAAGTTTCTTGCTGTGGTCCTCCACTGCTTAAGGCTCTTGAGTCTAGGGAACGGTGTATACATGGCAGGCATCAGCAGAGAATGGACGTGGGGTCAGATGAGAGGACATCCAGTGTGCTTGGAAAAGACCTGTGTCAGTTTTTGAGACATGGGGACACTGTGTAAAAAGGCCAAGCCAAAGCTTATCTCATTTCCCCTAAGCTTCACTGACCCAGCTTAGAATTGGGGAAGCCTGGTGCCACTGATTAGGACATTTCTCAGTTCCCAAGTGGAGAATGTTCAGTGAGCTTTTTGAGTCCATTCATCGTCTTAAGATACTGACACTGTGGCCCAAGGATAACAATTGAATTTCAACTCGTGTCAAATTCCACCCACTGGTAGTAGCTACCTAGTGTGTCGTGTTGAGGATTCTGAGTCAGTATGAGTAAGTGCCACGATTGACATTTTTATGTCGGCATCACAGTTGACTGTTGATGTCTGCCATGGGCAAAGCGTGTGTTTACTGTGCCCACTGTAGCCTCAGTGTGCAGCTATTTTACCTGAGATTCTCTCGCCTGGCATGCTTCCTTGTGGAGGACACCAAGTTAGCGCCTACCACCAGGGACCTGCCTCCTAGAATTTTGGACATTTGCTTGGTCAACACCAACACAAAGAGTGCAACTTACCCTGCCCCTCATGTAGACCTGCCTTATTTGGTTCCAGTTTCTGTCTGAGAGCTTTGTTTCTTTTCCAAGTAGTGACTCAGATGACTTTCCCCACTCAGATGTGACCCCTCCCTGTACATAAGGGCATAACTTTGCTTCTGCAAGCCCGTCTGTGTCACCATGCTTAACACATTCATGCAGCAGGAATTACTGCCGGGCTGTGACATGAGAGCCGGTAATGGAGTGCCCGCTGTGTCACGTGCCAGGCGTTCTGCATAGTGCTTTGTGTGCGTCACCTCACCGGACCCTCACCCACGACCTTGTTATCACCACTTGTAGATACAGAAACCGAGACCCCAAGAGTTTATACAGCTGGCTAGCTTGTCAGAGGCATAGGCACGATTCAAACTTGGACTCATACCTATGTTTTCCTTTCTCAGCCTTGACCGCTGGAACTACTAGTTTGCCAGGTTAGTCAGCCACATCCCTATCAGTTAACTGCTGTCAGCTTGGAATGTGTTCTGTAATAACCCTGTGATGATGTCATGTCATTATTTGACGTTATGCCTTTTGCTGGGGAAAAAAGGGGCTTGACGATTTTATGTTAACAACTCTGTTGAAGAAAGACCTGTGTTGTCTTGCTGCTCCAGCTCCGCGATCACCCAGCCCTTTTTCTCTTCTGTTGACCTCTGCCGTTCCAGACATCCTTGTTTGGGGAAGGGACCTACCTCACCAGTGACTTGAGCCTGGCCCTCATTTATAGCCCCCATGGCCACGGGTGGCAGCGCAGCCTCCTCGGCCCCATCCTTAGCTGCGTGGCCGTGTGCGAGGTCATTGACCATCCAGACGTCAAGTGCCAAACGAAGAAGAAGGGTGAGTGAGCATTTGGCCCAGACCCGGGCTGCCGGCCTCTGGGTATCAGGCTCTTGCCTTTGGCCCAGCTGTTGGGTGGAGCGTGCGTTGCACACCAATGGGTGGGCTGCGTCCAAAGCAACATAGAACAAGGCATAAGTTACTCAAGGAGTAAGTCGTCTCCTTAGGGCCTGAACACACAATGGAAAGGGCATCCCTTACTACAAGGTAGTAGGGAGGGCTGGGTGAGGGTGCTGATGAGGTCCTCGGGGGCAGCTCAGAGGAAGGAGCAATCCCGGTGGGTCCAAGCGCTCTGACAAAGCATTGGGCTGGAGGAGATGAAAACGAGTATGTGAGGCCAGAGCACAAGTTCCTCGAAGACAGAAACTGGGTCTCATTCATTCTTGGGCACCTGGTATCAGCACAGAGACATTCAACAAACATTTGCTAAACTGAAGGTAAAGATGTGGGTCCACACCCCGTCCCTCCAGGCTGTCTGCCGTGTGCTGGAGCCCCTGGAGGATGTGAGGGGCATCTGAGGCCATGGGAGTAAATCCCGGGCTCTCCAGGGAGCGGATGACGAGTGGGCCGCCTCAGTCCACTCCCTGGATACGTCCCTTACGTCTTCGCCCTGTGTGCCCCCCTCTTCAGCCCTCAGAGGCAGAAGAGTCACAGAACTGTGGTTCTAGTCCCCAGAGCTGGCCTGTGGGTTGCACTGAGAAAAGGAGAATTGAGAAAACCGTCTGTTCCTGGCGCTAATGTAAAACAACTGGAATCCCGAGGATCGGGCCCAGGTCTGACGCCACTCTCCCAAACCAGAGCGCGTGAACGTTCACATTTATAATTCCTGGGAAGTCTGCTTCCAGGGTGACATTAAACATCGGGACAAAACCTCCCAGCGTCTGCTGTCATGCAGCTTTGGCCTCTTGTGGTTTTTTGTTGTTGTTTTTTGGTTCTTTTCGGTAAAGCTCATGTTATTAAAAGAAAAGGTTTTGTTTTTTTAAACAAGTCTTGGTACAAAGAGTGAGAGATAAGTGTTCTAAGAAGCTCAAATCCAGGATGGTTAATTTAAAATGCCTGCTAAAAGGCTCGTTTCAGACCAAGTCCTGTTTCCAGTCTCATGTTATTTTTTTGTCATGGCCTCTGCTTTCCCCACTCAGTTTTGTTTTGTGTTTTCTCTTGTATCCCTTATATTTTCCTGTTCCTTTTTCCCTCTTTCTGTTTTTTCTTTTTTTTTTTTAGGGGGAGGTATTAGGCTTATTTTTTATTTATATTTGGAGGAGGTACTGGAGATGGAACCCAGGACCTCGTGCATGCTAAGCATGTGCTCTACCACTAAGCTATACCCTTCCCCCTTTCTGTCCTATTTTTCAGTCCTGCTTCAAGTACACACACATGGGGCTTCTCCACCCTCAGGACCAGGAGGCTTGACCTGTTCCTGTTCATATTTTGCTGCTTTTATTATTGAGTGTTTCCCCTGTAAAGTTGTGCTTTCTCTCCTTTTTCAGATTCCAAGGAGATAGACCGCAGGAGAGCGAGAATCAAGCACAGCGAAGGGGGCGACATCCCTCCCAAGTACTTTGTGGTCACCAACAACCAGCTCCTGCGAGTCAAGTACCTGCTGGTGTACGCACAGAAGCAGCCCAAGAGGTGAGAGGGACGGTCCCCACGTGGGTCCAAGAGGACGGCTGAAGGCTGGGCTCTTAGTTACCAGCACCCCGTCTCCCCCAGCCGTAGACGTCAGCATGTACAAAGTGTATAAAGCTCTCTGCTCTATGTGAGGGGTATGAGGTGATGAATACAGGTCGAATGAAGTGTGGTCCTGGCCCGAAGACTGTATATTCTAATGAAGAAGAGCTTTGTTAACACAAATAACTTGAGGGACTGAATGAGGCCAAACTGGTTGCCACAAACTGTGAAGCCCCTCAGTTGCCCAGGTTTCTGAAACCCACTGACTTGGGGCAGGGCAGTGTCTGGGTCTGACTGGGATTATGTGCTGCCCAGCTCAGTCACTTCCCACAGTGGCTGTCAGACCTCCCCCTGCTCCTCTCTGGCCCTGAGATGCCTCACTGTTATCCCTAAAATGAGTGTGTTGAGCCCAACAGCAGACGAGGCCCCTCAGCTCCTAAGGACCGTGGCGGATTTGCCACCCCGTCTCAGCAGTGTGGTGCTGGAGGCTGTAGCAGGGCTCTCCAGGTTTGGGGGTCACTTTGGGATCTTGCTGCGTTGTTGAGGTCGATGGTAGAGTTCCTCGTGGGGCTGAGCAGCAGGTGAGCAGGTAAGACAGGAGTGGGTTATTTTTAATTCTCTTGACTCCTCCTCATACACACCAGTGGTTTCCATGCTCCAGGATTTAATAAACCAGTAAAATCCTCCCTCTCTTAAATCTGGGAAATCTGTACAGGGTTCCTGAGTTTGGGGGACATTATCCTTTGGTCTGAAATCATCTGGCTTTTTCTACTTGAAAATTCCATTCCTTTCCCACTCCTTCCTGGAGTGTCTCTTCAGTGCACACTTGGATAGCTTAGATCATCTCCCAGCGGGCCGGAGAGGATTTCCCTCGCGCAGAACAGTATCTGTACATGTCTGAAAGTGAAAAGCCTTCTGCTAAATACCCTGCCATCTGCTGCCATCTGGTCAGACACCCTTAACGAGGTCATTCTTCTGGATACCAAAGCCTCGCTTAAGAAAAGATGGGTTATAAAAGGTACAAGAGGGGCTATAAAAGAAAAGATCAGGATGAGCTCATTGCATAGCTGTCTTTGTACATTTAAAAAATGTTCTGGTGAAAGGCGTGTCAGCACCAGGGCAAATAGCCCCAGACTTTTTGAGCAAAGGAGCACGCATGAAGCTTCATTTCATGGCTCACCCAGAGGATGAAATTCATCATTTCATCTCCTCTGAGCCAGGAGTTGTTGCATACACTTAAAAAAATGTTTTTCTCTCTGTACCAACATCATTCTTTCTTCCTCCTGAAGCAGGGCTTCAAGCCAGCTCTCCTGGGTTTCCAGCCATTGGTTTACGGTCATGATATCCCTGTATCTGCTGCTGCTGCTCATAGTGAGTGTCATCAACTCCTCAGCTTTCCAGCACTTTTGGAATCGTGCAAAGCGATAATCTTTCTGGGCCTGGTGTAGGGGCCACCTCAACCACGTGCCTTAGGACAGCTCGTCCCGTACCTCCCGTGCCCCACATCCAGCCAGGCTGAGCCTGGGGGCCGGTTGGGGACCACAGGACAACGTTCACATGCCATAAATGTATCAATTGCCTTTGATGATGCTCTCAGCCACACTCTGGTCAACAGGGGCTGCTGGCCCCTCACTCTTAGGTTTTGGGGGAGATATCCTGTCTGCTCCTTCCTAAACAAGTCTTAGGGAGGTGGCTTTTTTTTTTTTTTTTTTTTTTTTTTTTTTTTTTTTTTTGCCAGGGCCAAAGGAGAAGGTCCTGCTGCATTTAAAAACAAAGTGTCCAAGCTGTCAGTGGGATGTTTACAATCGCTTCTGGCGGACATTGGCCCTTTCTCTAATGCCTTCTGGAAGGCGGAAAATGTGTAGTGGGGACTATAAATCACTAGGCGGTTGCCTTGTTTTGACTTGAGACACCCAAGAGGAACAGTCATGTTTCTCATAAAAATCGGTGGGATCGTTTTGAATTCCTTCAGGCTTTGTATGTGAGTGCAAAACACTTCTCACAGTTTTCTCAAATCAACAAACAGCGTTCTGCTGCAGCTGTAACCCCTCCACCCCAATCACGGATGAGAAAGGAAGGAGTCAGAGACCTGAAGAAAAAATACGAACTTAACAATGAGCAACTCAAGTCGTCTTTTTCTAAAAATTACCAACTGCTGATGACAGCTGAAATGGAACCAAATGTTTGTTTTCTGATTTTTTTATATATATATAGCTATTTGACAAATTCGTCTTTGCGAGCTGAGTAAAAGGGGAAATTTCTAAACCTAGAGCACCATTTGGCCAATGTCCATGGCCTCTTTCCTAGCCGTATTTTAGAGAAAAGGACTTGAGCTGCAGGCCTGCCTCCTGCTCTCGTTCTCACGAAGCTGCCTTGATCGCGGCCTGTCGGCCACAGTGCCGCACTGCAGGCCTTCTCCTCTGGGCGGCCGGCCTTTGAGATAGAGGCCTCCCTTAGTGTGCCACAGATGTGTGTGGCCTGAGCCTCCCTCACAGGGGTCACAGGGCTCTGGGACTCAGCCTGGGCTTTAAATGTGCAGAAAAAGCCTCTGACTGCCCAGAGAGGGCGGTTCCACCTGCTGTATCCTCTGCCCCTCCTTCCTGCCCCGTGTCAGCCCTCACGGAGCCCTGTCTGATTTAGGGGGGAGATTTCTGTAGAGAAGGTGGAAAGTCATATTTCTATAATTTGTAAAGTTGCGAAAAAGCCACTATCGTGGTTTTTACATTGAATATTGGAACATTTCAAAAATAATAAAGGTATTTTCCTAATTTCCAAGTTGCCTTTGTGACTGCTTTCAGCCTCAGCATGAGACCGCCGTGTATTCATTGCTGTGAGAACTCATCCTCTCTTCCTACCTTGTTTGAGGTGGCTGTTTGCTGGACAGTGTTTATCTCCAGGATATCTGTAGGCATTGGATTTCTAGTCACTGATTTACCAAATATGAGCACCTACAGTGTGCCAGGCACTAGAAATAGGAGCAGGCTCAGGTCAAAATGCCCCTGCCCTCACGGAGCTGACAGTCTAGCCAGGTGGGCAGGTGGACAGACATGCTCCAGGAGTGAGGCGGCATTATGTGGTATTATAATGGAATTTGGGGAAATACTTGGCAAGGAATCTTAACATGGCCTGGGGTCAGGAAATGTGGAGGCAAACCATGTAGCACTGCAAGGCACCTTCCATGTACTGATTTCTTTAATCCTTACAACAGATAAGAAAGGCAAGTCCCAGAGAATAGCTTGCCCAAGGTTACAAGGCTAGAAGTGGCAGAGCTGGGAGGTGACCCTGGCAGACTGGTTTCAGGGTCATTTTCATAACTACCATGCTGTCCAGCCCCTTGGGGGGTCCCAGGAAAGGTGATGTTGAACTGAAACCTGAAAGAGCAGTCGGTGTGAGGCTAAGAGGTGCAGGGGAGTTTCAGGCAGTGAAAACGGCACACGCAAAGACCTAGAGTTCCTGCTGGAGAAGCTAAAAGTAGGATGGTCATGAAGGAAGAGGCTGTGGTGAGAAATGGGGCTGGAGAGGTGGGCGGGGGCCAGATCATAAAAGACCTTAAAAGCTGTGGGCTGGGGAAAGCCCTTAGGTTTCAAGCAAGGAAGTGATGTGATCAGATTTGGTTCACAGAAAAATCGTTCTGGCTGGTGGTTGGAGAATGGATTTAGGGTTATTTTGAGGATTAAGAGAACTGAAAGTTAAAACAGCCCAGCACAGAGCAAGTAGCTGATATGTTTCAGCTGCTATTATTATTCTCATTATTACTTACTTTTAATGGCCCAGCAGAGGAGAATAGCATGCAGAGAGCGAGCAGCAACTTCCAGGGACAGCCGAACAGTGAGGTGTCACAGAAGCGAAAAAGGACGTGGAAAGGCTTGATGAGCAATGTCAAACACTGCCAAGCAATCAGGATTGTTCCTGAGAAGAGTCTATTGGGTTTACTGAGTTGGAGATCATTGGTGAACTTGGCCAGAGCAGTTTCAGCAGAGTTCAGTGGAGGGGATGCAGGCAGAGTCCACCTGCACAGGCGTGAAATATTGTCTGCAGTTTCCAGGGGTTCTCATGCAATATTTATTTAAAACCCAATGCCCTTTTTCTGAGGTTACACACACACACACACACACAAAGAAAAGAGGCAATGCAATACCTGATATGACTGTGGGGCAGGTGCGGGGCTTATGGGGGGGACTTGAGGACGGATGAAGAACGGTCCTGTCTTCCAGGAGCTGCCTGGCCAGTGGGGGCCATCGGACAGGTACATTTTGATATGGGGGGAGGAAATCTCTGGAGCCTAGAGGGTTGGCATGGACAGGAGGGAAGACTAGGACAGGGCCATATTATGACTTCCACAAGCCCTGGGCACTTTATCTTTTATACTTTATGACTGTGTTGGTATAAATATGAATGCATTACTATTATGTACCAAAATGTTTTCTTCCACTTAAAAGCTCATTTTTCCCCCTTCTAATCTTAAATGGAAGAAAAAGATTTTTGTAATGAAGACTTCAGGCCCTGTGCCTACTCTGCCGAGTGGATGAGACAGCCCTGGACTGGGGTTATAGGAGATAGTGTGAGATCCCTGGGTACCTGGGGATGGAGAGACAGGAAGGAGACAAACCCTGAAGACTTAGTTCTATTTTGCACCAATCCCACATCTAAGGCAGACCCCATAGGCCAACCAGCTCAGGAAAGGGCAAAATTGGGTTCTGGGGGTTGAGAGCTCAGTGGTTCATGCTGCAGACACTTTCACGGAGGAGGAAGCATTAGTCTCCTTGCTGACAAACTCCCTGTGGACCAAGAGCTTACCAGGCAGCTGATGGCAGAGGAGACCAGATGGTGGTTCAGGTGGAGCCACCTCACATTGGAGCCCCAGCTGCCTTGGTCTTGTCAAAGCAACCCCATCAGCCTTCTGTCACTAGTGTCACTGTCAGGGGCACAGTTTTGGGAGGTGGCAAGTGGACAGGCTAGGCTGGGAAGTGCCAAGAATCTCATGAGCTGTCAGCTTCCACCGCAAAAGGAAGGATTTTACCCTGTGGGCTTTTGGATAAGTGTGCATGTGTGTGTGAGAGATGTGGTTCACTATTGTTTCTGATTAATTCATTTTATTATACACTGATTGCCTGCAAAACCAGGGGTGGGTGGGGAGGTTGTGGTTTTAAAAGCCCAATTCAGATCTTTCTCTTTAGAACATGGCCCATGCATCTGAGCCCATTCCTGCCCAGGAGGTTTGTGTTGGCTTGGAATCAGCCATACTCACCCTCCCCATTGCCATGGTGATTCTTGGTAGGGGATGGGGTGGGGGCTGGATTCAGCTCCCCATAAAAAACCCAGGACTAGGTCCCTTCCACAGCCCCCAGCAGTCTTTCCCTCCACTCCCCTCCTCTCCACCCTGCCCCACCTCGTGAGTTTTCCATCTCTTGGCCTTTGTTTGTTTTTACTTTTGTCAGTCTCTCTCCCCTGGATGAGATGGGTTTCTGTTTGTTTCCAAACTGTCTGGGGCTATGCACCATGGAGACAGTGTCCTGGCCTGCCTCTAGCCCTGATCTGGTTAGAATAAGCCCCTCTCCTGTGCATGAATCTCCAACCCGACATTTGGAACATCCAAAACAAATCATGACATTCTGAAATAAGATAGAAACTACCATCTCCACCCACTCCTGCTGGCACTCTTATCCACTGGAAAGGATTTTGAGAAAATTTCCAGTGTTCTACTGCAGTGCCCACATAGTACAGCCCTGAGAAGGGGAAGCAGCATTAACTGAATTCCACTGGGCCAGACTTTGCTTGTATTAAAAATCTGATGGTGAAGGTGACATTTCCTGCACTAAAACTCAACTGCAATGCTTAAGGGCAGGGCCCAGATCATGTTAGTAACTAAGTAAACCTGAGCATCTAAGATACGGCAGATACTCAGGAAAAGTTTGTCGAGTGAATAAATGAAAGTATGCAAGAAACTTCCTTGCCATAGTAGAGAGAAATGGCTAAATGTCGGCAAAGGTGACTGAAGTCAGACTTCAGAAAAAATTCACTGGCAAGCCAGTGTGGATGGGTGGGGGTTTCAGAGAAGGTGTGGACATCTGTTGCTTGATTTTAGGAAGTCTCTTTTGCTCTCTGTCACCAAAAATACGTTTTGGGAGTCAAGTCCGGTGGACAGGACAGAGTCTTTTAAAAGTTTTATTGAAAAGGCTCAGACTTAAAATACAAATGGTTCTGAGAGAGATGAAACTATTGATTTGATGTTTATTCATACACACGTGTAAATGACTGATGATGAAGCCTTTCCTAAGAACAGGTATTGGTAGGAGTTTTGAAGGTGGTGATGGTGTAGGGGAGGTAGTGGTGAGAGAGAATCATTGGAGATTCAAAGGTAGGTGGAGCTTTGACCATGTGACAGCAGATGGGGAGAGGGCTGAGGCCACTAGAGTCAGTCTCCCTGCCCCAGTGAAAACAGCCATGTAGTGCTGACAGGCCTTTCCAGCCCTGGCAACATTGTTCATTTCAGTCAAACTGCCCGCTAGCGGGCAGGAAGGAGGCCAAGTCAGTCTGAATTCCTGGGAAGTATGGTTTGCAGACCGGTTTAAAGATGTAGTTTTACCATTCTTAAGGTAAGTCCAGGCTGTCCCAAATGGGCCCATAACACATGGCCTATCAGAGGTTTGGACCCACTGATTTCCTGTGTTTGACATCTGTTGTTCTTGTCGCCCCCAGTCCATTCTCTATCCTGGTACCTACCCCTGCTCCTCTGTGGGGAACCAGCCTCTCTTCGCTGTCGCTGGATCTCGCTAAAGCCGACCGCCCCTCCCCCCCCACACTCTAGGCGGTAAAGCAGTGGCTCAGGCCGGAGCCAATCAGTGAGTCACATCCTCCCCTCTGCCTCAGTGATTGGTTCCGGCATGAGCATGTGACCAATCAGACTCGACAAGGAGACTTTTCGCTGGGGCTGCTGAGAAAGAGAGTGGCTTTCCTCTTGCTGCCATCTTTGCTGCCGCGTGAAGCCGCAGACTGACGCCAGCACGGTGGAAAGCAGAGCCAAGAGAGGAAGAGAAACAGCCCTGGTGGTGGTGGTGTTTGAGTACTGAATCCAGTAGTGCCTAAAGCCAGACTTTTCACTTAAGTGACAGATAAATTCCTCTTTATTAACAGAGTTTAAATTGGATCCTGTGGTGAGTAAAAAAGGAGGGGGGAGTCCACAACTTAACACCCATTGTCATCCCGATGTTCCATTATTTTTGGTGTAAACATTTTATTAAATATAGAAATATGAGGTTTTGCAGACGAGTGAGTCTGGATTGATGAAGTTTGACTGTTTTCACCCCTGGGCTCTAACCACAAGGTCACTCAAACCCGTGCAAAATGAGAATTGGGCAAAACACCCCAAAAAACCAGCATGTTCTGGGGCCTTCTGTAGCCTCAGCATCAAGATGCTTCCTTGGGTCACCTTGGCCTCCTCCCTGAAGTCTTCTGGCCTGGGGTGTCCCAGAGCACTCAGGTAGAGCAGCAATAGGTGGATGTGACCAGGTTGGGGTGTTATAAACTACACTGGAGGGTTCTGGCCTTCAGGAAAACGGGAGGTTGGGTCTGCAGCAGTAGAAGGAGTGAGGGAGAAAGGCATTACTGTTTATCGTGCTTTCTGCATGACAGGCATATTGAAAGAATTATTTCACCCTCACAATATCCTTTCAAGGCAGATCTATCACCTTTATTTTACAGGAGAAAAAAAGGCTTGGAGAGGTAACTGCCCAAGATGAAAAGGCCTGAAAGAGGCAGAGCCAAAGCTGACCCTAGAGCTGAAATCATAAGAAAAACAGGTAATTGCAAGGTTGAGTAAAAAGGATCTGGGCTGGTGGTGTTGGGAGGCTGGAGTGAGCAGTCCCAGTTCCAAGGCATGCCAGATGAGCTCCCTTCCTAGGCCAAGACTCTTAGCTCTGCCATGTCTCATAACCAGGGGTACCTGGATGCTGAAAGTGGGACCACGGAAAGTCCTCCCCTCCCCCAACACCCACACTATTAATGAGAGCTCTGGGCTCAGCTCCATCCGCCTTTCCAGTCCCTTCACTGCAGACCCAGGAGATGAGCTCAGAGGCGCACATGGCACTGAGTGTGGGGCAGGGAGGGGTGGCCTCTCCCTTCCATCCCCACTGCCTGCTCAGAGCTTGGGTCATCAGCCTGTTCTGATTAAGTTGACTTTTTCTAGGCCTTGCATCCAGGGGCTGCCAGCAGCCAATCCCCCTGATTGTCTGAGATGTTCCCGACATCAGAGAATAAACAGTCTCCCCTGTCCAGCCAGCTGCGCTGAGCAGCATTCCTGTCTCTCAGCCCGCTCAGCTGGGTGGAGCTGCAGCCCTATGTCTACCTCCAGCAGAGGCCTGGGGGACCTGGTGGATGGCTGGAAGGGGGAGGGGAGGTGGCCATCTGTCTTCAGACCGCACAGGACATTCCTGTGCCTGCATCTCCATTTTGCTCCAGTGCCAGCACCTCAGCCTCAACCACTCCTGGCACAAGCTCTGTGTTTACTATAATGATTCTGTGACTTAAGAAGAGGTCAACACCAGGCCACCGTCCCTGGGTTTGGAGCCCCTTCACCCTTGCCCAGGGGCTGCCCAGGGAATTTGAGAATCCTACATCATTCTAGTTACATCTGAAGGCATCACACCCATGTGGCTTATTTTACAGCAGTGGATGCAGCAAGTCAGCTTAGAAGTGGGACTAGACCCTGGGCCTTTCTTGCGATCCACTACCTTGAGATGCTGTGGCTAGAATGACGTGAGGGGCTCTGAATGAGAGGGGCGGCCCCTGTTTTTGGAGAGGCACAGAGGTGTTTTCATCCTACGCCTGTTTTGGAGATCAGGCTTGTGGCCGAGCTATTTCCTGAGGAAGCATGGCCTCTGGAAAAGCACTGTTCACCAGCCCCTCCTAAATCATCCTGTTGGAAGTAGAGTTGGGGCAGCAGGACCTGAGTGGGGCTGTGCTACTGTCCAGAGCCCAGTGCCCAGTCTAGGCTTGGCCAGGCTGTGGGAGGTAGCCACAGCCGGAGGGCAGATTACTTGGGAAGGGGGAGCCCCCCCAGCACACACCATCTGCTTCTCTACCCTAGGGCTCTGGCCTGGGACTGCGGGGGAGGAGAAAGAACAGCCTTTCTCAGCCAGTCTGCAGAAGGAATTCCTCTAGGAGCCCCTCTGGCCGCAGACAGGAGGGGGAGGGAGACAGACAGTGTGGGAGCCCAGGGCAGCCAGGGGGTCTCTGTGGACAGGTGGCTCACTCTCAGTCTGTCTTGGGCCTATGGCTTTACCTAGCTGCATGCGTCAGCGTGGATTCGTGTGACTGTTCTGTGTTTGTATGTGTAGGTGGCTGCATTTCTGGCTGGAGTTGGGTTCAGTGGGAAAGTTGTCCTTCTGTGTTTGTCTGCATGTGTGAGCTCATATATGTGGGTATCTTCAAGGCAAAGTGTGGGCTTCTGTGTCTTGGCATAGATGAGTGGGTCTACACCTGACTACATGTGTCTGTGGGAGTACACATGTGAGCATTTAGGTTATTTTGGTGTGAACATGCACCTGTCTTTGTAGATGTGAGCTTAAGCATGTGTGTCTTTGGGAGTGTGGGGATTTATTTGTCAGTATGTTAGTGAGTCTCTGAAAGCATGTATACTTGTCAGTTTATATTTGTGCAGAAGGATTCATTCACTCAATCTTTGATTCATTCTTAAAGTGATTTGCTTATTTACTAACAGACATCTTTAAAGTGCTTGCGCTGTGACTGGCCCCACACTGGGCACTGGGAATTTAGAGACGTGTCTCAGGCAGCTTCTAACATTTGAAAGACCCAGGGCAAGAGTACAAATGAGGGCTTATATCCATATGTCTAAATATTTAAATGTTATATAAAAGTCAGAACAACAAACTGCTAAATAAAAGACTCAGTCCTAATATCTGGAGGGCTGGGTTTGATTTTAAATTCCTAACTCCTCTGAGTTTTGTGCTGGAGCTCAGCAACACAGAACGAGTGGCTGCTTCCTCTCCTTCCCCATCTCGGCTCCATCCTGTACCTCGAGGGGACGTGCCTGCATGTGTGACTCCTCACATGTGTCCAAACTCCATGCATGCACTCCACCCCTTGGCTGCCCTTTGGATCTAGGGGTGCCCATAGCATTGGCAGAGTCTGCCCAAATGGCTCCAAGAAGGAAATCATGGGGTCCCATGTACCTAGAATGGGCTGTGGGCTCCTGGTGGACCTATCTTCTTGACCCCAGGGACTTCTCACCGTGTGGGGTGCAGTGTGACCATCTAAAAAGTAGATCCCGTGTAAGGGCCCTTCTTGCTTGTTTCCTTGTGGAGCTATGTCTCTGCATGTCTGGCTGTGTGGATGTCTGGGTATGGCTATGTATGTGTTTCTCTGTTCATCTTTGTCTTGTCTTCTAGAGGGCAGAGCCCACAGGGTTTCTCCCACTATTCCCTCACCTGGCTTGACTTAGGGCTATGAGACAGGCTGGGGTGGTGGGAGGAACAGTGATCTGAGTCTGAGTCCCTGTCCTGTGCTCAGCTCAAACGCTCTGTGATCTGGCCTCAGTTTCCTAATCTGTAGAATAGAGGGCGGAATGGCCAAGTCTTTAATTTACAGGCCTTGCTTGGTTTACGGAAGGAGTAATTGATTTCCTGAGTTAATTTCTCAGTGTTCAAATTGGGAATGCCTAATTGTAGAAGGTCTGGGTTCAGACAGAACCAGGTTTGAATCCCAGCTCTGCCGTATATGAGTTGTGCCTCCTTTGGAGTTACTTAATCTCCCTCGGTGTTGTGAGGATGAAATAAAATAACACGTGTAAGCATCATACAGGGCTCACAATAGATGTTCAATAAACATTAACTTCTGTCCTGATCTGAGGTCTTTCCAGCTTTCATACCTTACAAATTCTGGGTTAGTAGACATGTTGACTAGTTGAATCATTGGAACCACATGTTTAGGGAGTTCTGGAGCTGTGTTCGTTGAGGGGGCGGGGGATAGGGACAGTTGGGTGAGAAAGTCTGGCCCTTTCTTCAGTGCCTCTAGGAAGCTGCCAACCCAGATCTGTGTGTGAGCCGCTCCCTCCACCACATTCTCTGATGTGGACCCTTGACATTCGCAGTCTTTCGTAAAGCACTATGAAACACAGATTCAGCGCCCTCTTCTGACCTGATTCTGCCCCGAGCCCATCTCTGGTGCTGCAAGACGCTGAGCTAAGTAGGATCAAGCCACAGGGAGGAGCTGGGTCAGGTAAGGCTCGCCGACATGTCTGGGCCTGTCTGAGCAGCCCCAGTAGTGGGCAGATCCTGCCAGGCGGAGGGAGGGCATCTGTCTTCCATGATTGACACTCCTGGGAGGGCATCACTGCTCCTGGAGCAAGTGGCCTTTGGGTCCTGGAGCACTGGGGAGACTGAGGAGACCTCCATAACCCCTGTCTCCTCAAGTCTTCTTGAATGGCTGAGTTCCAGCAGGAATAACACGAGAGAGTTGGGGGAGGGCAGGTGACACCGCCTCTCAGCCAGGGCGGTTGGGGGTGACCATCTTGGGAATCCCCTGGAGCCTGTGAAAACTGGCAGCTCTTGGGCTCTTCTGAAATATCCCTGACCCGCAGGGAATGAGGGAGGGGTCTAGGGCCTAGCCAGGGTTGCTGAGTTGAGAAATGCTCTGACTGTGACCTCAGGGTGGCTGAGGCCCTGAGAGAGGCCTTCAAGGAGAGGGTCTGCCCTTGAGGTCGTGCTGACCATCCCTCTGACCTCCCCTAAACACTGGTGACTGAGACTTGGTTTGATGTTCTCCATCTCCAGGGATTACAGGGGAAGTGGGAGCAACTAAACCTGCAAAAGGCCTTCTGAGAGTCATTGTGATCTCCCCCCACCATCGCTGGGTTGCTCTGTTTGGGGCCAGAACTGGGAATTTTCCTCTTAAAAAAAAAAAAATTGAAAACAAGGGCACAAGTGGATTGAGTCCAAAGAAATGTGTTTAAGGAAATTTCTGCTTCATGCTGGCTAGGACAGGGAATGTCTGGTCAAAGAGCTGCTGACGGCCAGGGTCTCTGTGAGTAAACAGACCGCCTCCGACGGCTGCCCTGAGCTCATTTCCCTCGGCCGTGTGTGAAGAGGATGATGTCACTGGAGCAGGGCCTCCTGATCATGGAGTCTGCCAGTGAGCAGGATGGGGGCTCAGTGATTGTTGGTGGCCTGGGTTCTGCTGCTCAGTTATTGCAAACAGCTGCCTCCCTCACCAGAGGTTCTGACACCCTCCTACACATACTCATCTGTGATGAGAGTCCAGCCACATCCCTGACCCCACAGCCAGGGTGTTCCTGGGGAAACTTTGGATTAACTGTGAAGTCTCCAGCTTCTATTCGAAGCCTCTTCCCCACCCAGAGAGCCGGGACCCCTCTGGTCTATGGAGAGGGACACCTAGGATGGGTTCAGTTGCACTGAGTGGCTCCCAGAAGCACAGGCCCACGTCCTACCCCCATGGAGAGCACCACTGCCTGTCTGCTGGGGCCAGACAGCGGGTTCAGTAGGGGAGTTTCCATGAGCAGAGGGCCCAGGTCAGGGGAGGTTGGGAGGTGGGGTGGAGAAGAGGCTACAAAGCCCTCTCTGTGTCTTCTGCACAGGCTCTTCTTAAGCACAGCAGACACCAGGTAAGGTTTTTATGGGGTTTGGAAGCCCTGCAGCAGAGTTGTGGAGGATCAGCTGCCAGAGATTGGGTCAAGCTCTGTAGCCTTACCCCTGTTTACCCTGTACCACCCTTGCTTCACCTCCTGGCTGGGCAATCGGGAGCAGTGAGCCTCCAAGTAGACAGGTGGCCAGAAGCTTTCAAGGGTGGGCCTTGGCTTTTCATTTCTTTGTGGCCCCCAGAATCCAGGGCTGACTTCACAAGGGACTCTTCAGTCATGCAGACCTACCCCACAGGGGGAGTTGTCAGTTGATTTTTGACAAAGGTGCCAAGCAACTTTGGGAAAAAAAATAGCCTGTCAACAAATGGTGCTGAACAACTGGATGTCTGTGTGTGGGAAAAATATGAACCTCTACCCTTACCTCACACCATACACAAAAATTAATTCAAAATGGATCACAAACCTAAATGTAAGAGCAAAAACTAAAAACTTCTAAAAGAAAACATGGGAGAAAATATAACTTTGGGTTGGGTAAAGTTCTGAGATATGACCCCAAAATTGCTAATAAAAGAAAAAGGTGATAAACCAGACTTCAGTAAATTTAAAACTTGTTCTCTGTAAGATACCACTAGGAAAATGAAAAGATGGTCACCATTGGGAGAAAATATTGGTAATACGTATGTCCAACAGAGGACTTGTATCTAGAAAATATTTTTTAAAAACCTTTTTATAGACCTAGAATACATGAAGAAAGAATTTGTATCTGGAATATTTTTTAAAATATGCAGCTCAATAGGAATACAGAAAAAAAATCCAAATTTTTTCAATATGAGCAAAACTTGAAAAGACACTTCTCCAAAGAAGATAAACAAATAGCAAATATGAACATGAAAACATGCTCCTTGGTTATCAGGGAACTGTAAGTGAAAATACAATTACACATCCACTTTTAGGAAAGCTAAAATTAAAAGACTGATCTTACCAAGTGTTGAAAAGCATGTGAAACATATATATACATAAAATACTATAACACTCCTGCCCTGCTGGTGGGACTGTAAAATAGTGTAAACACTTTGGGAAACATTTTGGCAATTTCTCAAAAAGTTAAACAAACATCTCCCCCTTGATTACTCTTCTAGGTATTTACCCAAGAGAGATGACAGCTTAATTCCACACAAAGTCCTATATGTGAATGTTTATAACACCTTTATACATAGTAACTAAAAACTGAAAACAACCCAAATGTACATCATCAAATGAATGGTTAAACAAACTGTGGTACATCCATACAATGGAATACTACTCAACAATAAAAAGGAACAAATTACTGATATAGTGAAAAACATGGATAAATCTCAAAATAAGCCATATAAAAGAGAGTATATAGTATACTGTTCAATTTATATACAAATTCTAGAAAATGTTAACTAGTCTATAGTGACAGAAGACAGATCAGTTGCTGCCTGGGGATGGGAGGTAGGGGAGGGAGGGTTCAATTTCAAAGGAGCATGAGGAACCTTTTTAGGGCAATAGGTATGTTCTTTATCATACTGATGATTTCATGAAGGTATACATATGTCATAACTTTTCCACTTTAAATATATAGTTAATTGTATGTTGACTGCACCTCAATACAGTTATTTAAGAAACTGCAACCTGATCTAATTTTTTAAACTCACTCTGGCTACTGTAAGGAGAAGGGACAGGAGAGGGGATAAGAGCAGAAGCTGGGGGTTTTTAGAAGGCTGGTGCAGTCATCTGGGTAAGAGATGCTGGTGGCTGTAGTGACCATGGAAAGGAAGAGGAGTGGATGGATTTGAGAAGTATTTTGAGACCTAAACAACAAGACTTACTAGCAGACTTACAAGATATGAGGGAAATCGAGAAATAAATCTAGGATGGCTACCATCTACTTCCAACTTAAGTGGCTGGGGATGCCTGGCCAGGAGAATTTGGGGATGGAGGTGGGAGTGGACCAGAGTCTTCTTTTCATCTGCATGAAAAGATGGCTGAACTTCATGAGAAGGCCCTAGGTGGAGATAAAATTTGGAGGATATTAGCAAATAAATGGCCTTTTAAGGCCACGTGAAGGGATGAGCTCACATAGAATAGACAAAGAAGTCTGAAAATGGAGCCTTGGGCATTCCAACACTTGGAGGTTCCCTGAAGGAGCCAGTAAAGCTCAGCAGGAAGGAACAACTAAAGAAGTCCTCAACTGTATTCATTTCTTCTGGTTGCTCTAACAAATTACCACAAACTGGTGGCTTAAAACAACCAGAAAGAAATTTATTCTCTCAGTTCTGGAGGGCGTAAGTTCACAATCACATCACTGGGCTGAAATCAAGGCATCAGCAGGGCCGTATTCTTTCTGGAGGCTCCACCTTCTGACAGCTGTTGGCATTCCTTGACCTGTAGCCTCATCACTTCAGTCTCTGTCTCTGTCACTCCCCATTACTTCCTCCTCTTCTGTCCATGTCAACTCTCCCTCTGTCTCACTCTTTTAAGAATATTTGTCATAGGATTTAGGGACCACCCAGAAAATCAAGGATGATCTACTCTTCTCCAGATCCTTAACTAAATTATGTTCATATATGACTTTTTTTCCCCCAAATAAGGTGACATTCTCAGGTTCTGGGGATTAGCATGTGGACATATCTTTTGGAGGCCATTATACCACTATACCAACTGACTGGCAGACTAAAAGAGTGACTAATTGAGTAATGCAAAATGGCAGGACTTCCTGCCTGGGAAGAGGGACCAAAAAGGTCAAATACAGGATGCAGGAGCCTAGTCTAGAGACACAGAGCCTAGCCTGCTGCGGCCTGGGCATATGTGTGGGTGAGTCTCATGGAGAGGGGGAGTGCTGCAGATAAGAGTCTCCCAGTCCTTCCAGACCTGACTCAGCATCTGGCAGGGGCCACCCACACAGGAGCCAGAGTGATTTTTAGATGACAGATATGTTCATACCACTCTCCAATGAGTGGCCCTTCAGTAGCTTTCTGCAGCTTTAAGGCCCAAAACTAATATTCTCACTTGGCCTAAAAAGTCTGGGAGCCTGGCCCCAGCCCACCACTGCAGCCTTGTCTTACACCACCCTTCCCTGCTATCTGCCTCCAGACACACTGGCTGCCTCTCAGACTACCTTGCCTCCTGCCCTAGGGCCATGGCCTAAGATTCCCTCTGCCTGGAAAGCTTTTCGTCAGCCACTTTCATGGAATTAGCATCCACTCATGCTTCAGATCTCAACCCAGATGTCTTCTCTTCTTCAGGGAATTCATCCTTGGGTCCCTGGTCCAGGTCATACAAATGTGTAATACAATTTCTCATGGTGGCTCCCTGTACTCATTTTCCAGAGCACTGTCAAAGTTTACAATTGTGTACATATTTGTAATATTACTTTATTAGCATGTATCTCCACCACTAGACTGTAAGTACCATAAGGGCAGGATTTGTGTTACTCACCCAGTCTGTCACAAGAGCCTTGTCCAGTGCTTGGCACACAGAAGGGGCGTGTGGTGGTTTTAAAACATGTCTGCACATTTTCTGATACTCTTCCCATCAAGATGTAGAAGAAGTCCTCAACTCTATTGACCTCCCGTTAAATGCGGACTGGTCTAATAACAGAATGTGGCAGAAACAATACAGTGAGATATCGAGGCCTAGACCGTGGAAGGTAATATGGTTTCCTCCTGGTGTGCTCTCTTCCTGAATCCTCCCTTTCAGTACTCAGCTGCTATGCTGCGAGGATGCCCAAGTCACATAGGGGGGACACACATAGGTGCCCTGTCAGCTAAAGGCCCTGCCGAAAACTTAGCCTACAGCCACTATCAACTGCCAGACATGCACTGAGGGAGGCTTTGAGATGATTCCAGCCTCAGCTGACATCTGATTACAACCACATGACAAACCCTGAGTGAGAATTACCTCGCTGAGCCCAGTTACTCTTAGAGCCATGAGAGATGAAAAAATGAATGATTGCTTTTATTATTGTATAAGTCACTAAGTTTGGGGATGATTTGTTATGTAGCAGTAGACAGTAGGAACAGGATCCAATAAATACTCACTGAATGAGTAAATGTGGAGAGGTCTGGTTGACGGAATACTGCCTGTGCTTTAGTCTGTGTAAGTGTTGGTTGACAACTGTCAAGTTTCTCCTTCCCTAAGAGGCCCCGGAGACCCTGGAAGACCCAATTCAGAAACTCAAAGGTCTGTACCCCTCATACTCACCCAAGAGAAGGCTCCTGCAAACTCTGCTCAGGGCAGAGAACATGGTGTGGCCAACAAAAGTTAACTTTGGCAGGAACCTCAGAGAGCATTCATGTCATTGGAGAGTCTTAATCTAGGGCCCGTGCATGGTTTCAGGGGAGCAAAAACATAGATTTCCTCTGTGTGTATTTTTCTGGGGAAAGGGTCTCTAGGCTCTAATTTTTATCAAAATTTTTAAAGGCCTGTGTCTCCCAAGTGTTAAAAATCACTGATTTAGCACAACATTCTCAATTTCTAGGTTATGAAACAGAACAGTTCATTTCTGGTAATAAGGTAGACGAGGTACACTAAATAAGCTTCCTTCTGCAAGCAATTCTGGATAAGATGAAAAAACCAACTTTTTAAAAATACTCTGATGAGCTGGCAAGAAAGTGAGGAATACTCAGGCCAAGAAACTTAATAATCCGGAGGGGTAAGTTGAGCTATTTTATTCGTTCATTTGTTTATACCGTGGATATATATAGATAGATCACGAGATCTACCCTCAACAAAATTTTAAGTGTACAGCACAGTATTGTTAACTATGAGCACAGTGTTGTACAGGAGATCCCTAGGACTTTTTCATCTCAGACAACTGAAACTTTATTATTTTTATTTTTTAACTCAGTAAACTTGAACTTGGTCTCATAGGGGTGGGGTGATTTGAGAGAAACCAGTGGTGTACTAGCAACTGACTCTCCAGCAAAACAAAGTACCCTGTTTTTGTATTTGCTGATTTCCATGGGGTAAATACTCCCACCATGACCAGTTTCAAGCTCCTGATGGTACCAAGAGGGCAGGCGCAATTCCTAGATATTTGGTGGTTCTGTGCTGGTAGGAGCCAGTTCCAGCACACGACTGAGAGACACTCAAGGTGGGAAGTCTGATAAGACCTTCCCCACGAAAGATTGGGACTTTAGAGAATTATTAACCAGAGAGAAGCACCACCACCTCCAAACAGACGGAAGAGAAAAATTCCCACCTTTATTTCCCTCTTCTCAGGAGAGAATAAAATAGTCCCTGCAAATTCAGAACTATACGCGCTACCTATGTCATTTGAAGCCCAAATTCACACTACTTAGATGGTCTGAAAAATGTCAGTCCAGCATTTAATTTAAAATGGGCTCACTCTGGTAACACCATAAGCATCTGGTAAATCAAATGCAAACACTCCTGGAAAAAACCTCTCCATCCCAAGCCTCAAGGATTCCCACAGAGGAAGCTCCAAAGAAATAAGTAGCTCCTAGTTGAAAATTACAAAACACTCAAGGAAACCACGGACAGTGGAAATAAATCTGCATAGACTCAGATATTAGAATTATCAAATAGTATAAAATAACTGTTTAAAATGCTGAAAGAGTAGAAAAGAAGCTTGAAAATTTAACCAGGGAACAAGAGACTCTGAAGAAGGACCAAGTATATTTGAACAAGAAATAGGATGTCCCTCTAGAAATTTAAATTATCACAACGAAATCTACAAATTCAAAGGTTGTGTTTAATGGAAGTTTATACACAACTGAATATATCAGACACAATAAAATTAGAACTGGAAGATAGACCTGGAGAAATTCTCTAAAATGAAGCACAGAGAAATTTTTAAAAAATGGTAAATATGAAAGAGTAGTTAAAAGACATGGAGGATAAAGTGAAATGGTCCAAAATACATATAATCAGAGGTTCCAGAAGGAGAAGAGAGAGATTATGGGACAGAAGTAACATTTGACTAGTTAGTGACTGAGACTTATCCAGAAATCCATCAATTCATACATTCAAGAATCTCAGTAAATCCTACGAAGAATCAATAAAAAGAAATCTACAAGTAGACACGCAGTGCAAATGCAGATTACCAAAGACAGAAAGTGTTAAGAATAGATTGTTTTCAAGGTAGTGACAATTAGACTAAAACAGCTGATTTCTTAATAGCTGGAAGATCGTAGAATTATATTTTCACTGTGCTGAGAGAAAGTGACTTTCAACCAAACATTCTAAAACCAATGAAAAGATACTTTAAGAGTTAGAAAAAATAATGACATGATGAGATGACAAAAGCTATATTTGCCACTAGCAGAAAGAAAGTGATGGAATGAAAGACAAGAAGGAATGCAGAGCAGAGAAAGTGGTACCTACATGAGTTAAAGCAAATATTGTATAAACAATACTAACAATGTCTTGTAAACTTAAAGATAAAATTCAAAGACATAAAAGCAGTGGTATATGAGCTAAAAGAGCGGTGATTAGAATTAGTTCCAAGTTCCTTTTTTATTTAAGAAAGATTTAAAGATACTGATTAACTTTAGGCTTAGACAAAATGTGCATATTAAAGTTTCTAGTATAATCACTAAGAATAGCAAAGAAAAGGTATAATTTGCAAACTGATAAAGGAGAAAAATGAGAAAAAATAATCAAGAAAGCAGGAAAGAACAGAAAAAGAAATCAAGAAAAGGCAGGGAAAATACAAAATAATAGGGCAGAAATATATGTATACACACATAAATATATAAATAAATATATAAATGTATATATCAGCATTTTAATAAACGTGAATGGACTAAATGGTTCAGTTAAAAGAAGGCTGCCAAACTAGACAAAGCAAATGTATCCAGCTATAAGCTGTTTACTTATTTATTTTTGTGGAGGTACTGGGGATTGAACCCAGGATCTCAAGCATGCCAAGCACGCACTCTACCACTTTAGCTATATCCTCCTCCAGCTTTTAGTATTTTTATGGGTGGGAATTTTAGTCTCATTTTATAGATTAGGAAGCTGAGAGACTTGGAGAGGTTAAATAACTGGGATAAGGTGCTCCTCCTCAGAAATCTTTAATGTCAAACTCCACTGCCTAACACAGTCTTCGACAATCCTACGTGTGGACAACCTTAATGACCCTTGACTTTTTTTTAACTTCCTGGAGACCTCTGGTCCAGTCTTTTTGCCCCTTCTCATCAGGCTTCCTCCTTTCCCAGCCTGAACCTCTGGAGGGTCATTTGAATCCTTCCCTCCCCAGTAGCCCTGATTCACTTGCTCCCCTGTCTTCCCAGGCTCAGCCTGTCCTTGAATCATGCATAGAGCCCACCTTTCCTGCTCCTGAGATTGGCTGGCCTGCTGAGCCCTGCTCCAGAGAGATGCCCATCTCTACAAATTCTCCCAGTTCCTGAATCCCATTCCCCTCATGAATTCTGGGATCTTGCCCCAGATCTATAAAACCTTGTTCTCTTAGCTCCTTCTCCTTAGGCCAAGAACTTGCTCTAGTCTCTTCCATTCTACAAAGGATCCTCTCCTCCTGTTTCTGGCCACCGTGTAACCCTTCATTCCTCTCCCTATCCAAGTTTCTCCAAAGAGTAATTAACAATGTCTCCACTTCCTCACCTCCTGTCTTTCCTTCCTCATTCTTTGTAGGCTGACTTCAGCCCCCAACACCCCCCTGAAACTTCTCTTTCCAACATGATCCAGAATCTAATTATCAAGTCTGAAAGGTATTTTTTCAGTCTTATAACCTGGGCTCCCCAGGCTTTAATAGCCTTAGGGTATAAATGGAGCTACATGAATAAAAATGAAACAGTAAGCACCAATTCCACCTGTTGTTTGCATCCCCCTGCTGAGGTGGGTGAGGAGCCCCTCCAGCCCCTGCAAAGTCCACCCACGTATTTCTGACAGTTCTCAGGTCATTGATCCTGTGAACTCATAAGCAGCCTGATCCAGTAGGCAGGCCAATGGCCCTACCTTTCCCTGCCTTGACTGAGTCAAAGAGCCCTTCTGAGGCCAAAGCTGGAAGGCTACCACTGCGGAGGGGGAAATGTTTCTCTTTGCTTGGTGAGTTCCCAAAGTGGATTTGTTTGCTCTTTGTAGTCCTTTTTATTTTTTTCATTACACTAGCTCCCTTGGTGGGTCTCAGACATGAATGAGTCCAGTGGGCCAGATTAGGAGGTGAATCTGAATGCAGACTCAGAAGTGAACTCAAATTCGTCATCCTCCCACTCCCCTGCCTCCCCCAGCACTAAAGCGTCTCCTCTGGGTCAAGTTCATAACTTGAGTTATTCCCTCAGTGAAGCAGGCCTTGCTGCTTGGCTACCCAATGGCCATTCCCCCTTCCTTCTGCTTAACAGCCCCCTGACCTTTCCTGGGCATCCACTCTCCTCTGAGAACGACTTTAGGGGACGTAGGGCCTAGCCCCATGGGGAGAGTCACCATTAGGCTATTGTCATCAAAGTTGTCCCAGTTCCTCCAGCTTGGGATTGTTTTAAGCATGGAATTCTTCTAAATCTTGTCCCATTTCCCTGAGGCTGAAAAACTGAGACTCATGTTTATTAAGTTCAAACAATGTCTTCAAGGTAAAAGCTGATTTCATTGCTTAGAGTCCATTGCCCCTAAATTCTAGCTGTTGTTTCTGTCTGGCCTGAGTAGTCCTTACTTCATTGCCAGCCAGTATGGGTTTTCACACAAAATTGCACTCCTTCTTGGCTTGTTCCCCTTCCCTACTATCCTGATTCTTCTTCTCCCTTACCAGTTTCTTCTGGGGACGTTTCTTTACTAAGTCACTTACGTGTGAATCTTCATCTCAGGACTTGCTTCCGGGAGAACCTGACTTCGACCTACAGCATGGGTTCCTTTGTGAATCCGATGAAAGTTATGGACCCTGTGCCCAGGAAAATATACATACACATATTTAAAATGTTATGCCTTTTGCTCCCCCCCCCCACCATCTGTGGGCCCAAGATTAAGAATTCTGGACACAATGATCTTTGGGGAACCTCCGTAGCTAACTTTGCCGTGTACTCTGTCCTGGGTGGGTTTGAGCTGAGCTTTGAATTTATGAATTGGGGCTTGCAGGAGTGTGGCATCCAACATCCCTTTGTAATTTTCTTTTCTGTTTAACTAGTCAGCATCAGTTTCTGTTGCTCTCAACTAAGAATCTTTTTTCCTTCTTCTTCTTTTTTTTTCCCCCTGGTTCAGGGAGGTAATTAGGTTTATTTATTCTTAGAGGAGGTGTTGGGTATTGAACCCAGGACTTCACGCGTGCTAAGCAGGTGCTCTACCACTTGAGCTATACTCTCCCTCCTCAACTAAGAATCTTGGCAGAGACACTGCCCCGTGCTGCATCTTCCAGCACCTCCTGACTCCTCATTAGCAAAACCTCCACACATACTCATTTTGCTGTTGCTGTCTTCCTTGCCCAGAGTGCCCTTCCTCTTCCTTTTTGTCTAATTGCCATTCATTTTTTATACTCAGCTATGATAACACCTCCTCCACGAAGCCTTCCCTGAGACTCACTGTTGGGAAGATGTCCCAGAGGGACCCCAAGACAGGTGGCCCACACCAACCCATGCAGTGGTCTCATCGTTTTGCAGGGCCCATCTCCCTGTCTATGGGGTAAGTTCCTCAAAGGTTGGGGCTGTGCTTTATTGTCTTCTATACCCCCAGCACCTATCTCAGGGCCTGGTACACAGCAGAAGCTCAAAGTATTTGCAGGAGGAATAAATGAATACAGGCAGTTTATGGTGGAGACAGGGTTTAATTTTTCACCTTAGACAGCAGGGTGAGGGGGCAGACTTGTTGAGACTGGAGTTTTTCCTAATTTATAGTCCCCTGTTCCCCCTGCTGAGGCTGTGGATGCTTCTCTGGAGGCCGCAGCCCAGCCCCAGTGTCCCAGAGCCTTCCTGTGCCCCAGTGCCCACCTTAACATGCCTTCAGTTGGAAAATGAACCTGAGCAGGACGGCACTCCCTGAGGTGGTGGTCGTGGCCTCTTTTCTTCCTGGGCTTCCCTCTGGTGGGGCCCAGTCTGGCAGCTAAACCGTCCCCTCCTCCTTCCTGACTTCTGTGCTGGACCCCCACACCTCACTCCCCATACCTCCCTCCCTCCCTCTCCCTCCCTCCGGCCAGGAGCCTGGGACCTGGGCTGTGAGTAAAGCCCTAAACAGGGTCTCCAGCGACCAGAGCTGCTGAGGACCAGCAGCCTCCTCTCCCCATGGCCGAGGTCTCCCAGGGCAGCCCTAGCCCCCCCGGCCTGTGCCCTGCCCCGCTGCAAACCTGGGGCCCTCGAGGCTGAGGGCTCTGGCCTTGGCGGGGAAGTTGGACTGTGGCTGGGCCGCCCCCTGGAGAGAACCCCTCCTCCTGCCTTTGTCCAAGGCCAGGCGCGTGGGGCCAGGCGCTGGGGGGTGAGCGTGACCACTGTGAGAAGCGTGTAATTTCCACCCGCCCCCGCCCCTCCCCAGGCGCCTGGCTCTCCAGCTGTTTTCTTCCTCTGGGCTGCGGAACCTTCTGCAGATCCTCTCCCAGGACGAGGAAAGCAGATGTCGCTCTCCCCAGCAGGCCCCCGAACACCCTCCCCCTCCCCCCACAGGGCACCTGGCTCTCTCCCTGCTTAATTCTCCAGTGGCCGCTGCCCTTCACTGCAGCTCGGGGGTCGGGGTCGGGAGCAGGGTGACCTGGCCCCCAGCTGCCCTCTCTGGGCTCAGGGCCTGTGTCTGGGGAGGGGAGGCTGGGTTCCCCTGGGGAGGGCCCGGCTGCCCAGCCGAGGGGTCACCAGGCGGGCTTGCTGGGGCCTGGCCTGTGTCTGAGGAGGCTGGGGGCTCAGAGGCCTCTGTGTGCGGGCAGGGCTGGCTTGCAAAGTCACAGGGCACACGTGCAGGGCCCCTCGCCAGCATTTTCAAAGTGCTTTCTCTCCACCCAGATATATTCAGGAAAATGGGGTGCAGTGCCTTCCCTCATCAAAGCAGCAGCGGCACCTGTCAGGAGTCCCTTTAGAACGCGCCTTCTTTCCCCATCAGAGCAGTTGGTCTCAGCTGCGAGAGAGCGTCACCTGAGAGCTTTTAAAATCTACCGATGCCCAGGCTACACCCGCACCAGTTAAATCAGCATTACCAAGGGTGGGCGCGGCAGGGTGTGTTTTAAAGCTCCCAGATGATGTGAATGTGCAGCATTTGGGCGTCACAAGGACCCTGAAAGAGGTTGCTATCATCATCCTCACTGTATAGGCGGGGACCTTGGGCTCAGAGAAGTGAAGCCACTTGACTGGGGTCAGAGGGCAAGTGGGAAGGGTGGGACTGGAGTTCTAGAGGGGCCAGGACAAGCAGGTGGTGCCCTTCTGGCAGTGGATCTGGGCTTCGAGTGGAGCTTCGAGTGGGACCACGAGGCCTCAGACCAGCCCGGGAGCTCGTCTCCTCTGGCTGGGGAGACATTTCTGCCACCTCTTTCTCCAAAGTGCTGGGCTGGGCCTCCTTTAAGCCCCAGAATGAGGTGGGTCACCTCCACTCACCCTGCCTGGTTCCTCTCACTGGAAAGGCGCGCCCTTTGGTGAAGGGGAGGACGCATTTTTGAGGTGAAATATTGTATAACAGCCAGGAACGGAAAATATTAAAAGCCCCTGGGCGCCAGCAAGGTTCGCGCCAGGGCCAGAAAGTTCAGGAAAAAAGGAGGAAGTCTCCCTGTGGTGGAGGCCCTGGGGTGGGGCGGAATCAGCCAGGCAGTCCACACCCTGTATCCCAGGCTGCCTCAATCTTCAGGGTTAGAACAAGTCTTGCCTGGGCCTGGGGAAGGTCCTGGGGTGGTGACCCCAAGAGGAAAGCCCCACAGGTGTATTCGGTTTGATTTGCCCTGCACTGCAGAGGGCATGGTGGGCGTAGGGGAGTGGGGCCATTGAGGGGGCAATATCTTACTGGGCGCATGGGAGGCCAGGACAGCCCAGTCCACAGACAGGTTCTGAACATCCCAGGTGCTGGGATGCTGAGGGGGTGAGACATGATCCCTGTCCTCTAGGAGTTTCACCATAGAGATGGGGCAGGCGAGAACACAGACAATCTAAATAGAATGTGCTGAACGCTCTGCTGGAGGCATGCATAGGACACAGGGCTCATAGAAGACAGGAGAAGGGCAGTTAGCTCAGTGCAGGGCTACAAGGAAGGGTTCCTGGAGGAGGTGATACAGACCGAGTCTTGCTTACAAATAGATATTATAAGAATGTTCACAACGCTGGAGTATGGGTACCTGCCCTTAGGAGCCTTTCTCTGTGTGTTTGGAAATCAAACACAGAGATCTAAGCATAGAGACCCATTCTCCCTGTGGGGCCCCTGCCATCTCTCCCTTTCCCTCTGATCATCACCTGCACACCACGGTACAGACACACTTGTAGTCACAGACAGTTACACTCAAACACATACACGTGGCCAAGGTAGTGGAGAATGTACCTGCATTCTTCTGGGGAGAGAGCTGTTCCTGTAAGCGAAAGGCTTTAATAAGAGCTGGAGGTAGAAGATGAGGCCCCTGGTAAGCTGGGGATCTGCAGGGAGGGGGGTGTTAGAGGCTGGGAGAGCTGCTCTGCTGAAAACAGGAAGAGGGGTCTGGAGGGAGGTGTAAGGAGCAGTGGTGACGGGAGAAGAGGAGAGAGCTCTTGAGCCTAACCCTCTTGTTCTACTGTGGAGGAAACTGAGGTCCAGAGAGGGAAAGCGAAACGCCTAAGGTGACATTATACTTGGGGATCAGAGCTGAGTGCAGGCACACACGCGTCACAACATGCCCACTCAGGCCTGCACGCCCCCTCTTGCACAGCCACACATGCTACACACTTGCAGAGGAGGCACACAGGCTGGGCTGAGCAGCTGGTTCAGCCTGCCTGTCTGCTTCCCTCTCCCACTGCAGCCCTCATGGATCCTGAGGCCCATAGTGAAGCAGAACATTCAGGAACTTGGGGTCAGGCTGTCTGTGGGTCTGCTCTGAGCATCCCCTGGAGGCTAACATGAAGCAGGACAGGAGGTTCATTCCCAGAACTGACTCAGGGCTGCCCAGGTGTCAGGGGTCAGGGCTGGGGCTGCATCCTCAAGGGAGGATGTCTCAGTGTCTCAGGGCAGAGCCAGTGGCTTCACATCTCAGTGAGATTCCAGGCAGCCTACTGGAGGCAGAGAGGAGCCTAGATGTGGAACAGGAGACTTGGGCTCCACCCTAGCTCTCTCCCTCCTTCCATGAATGGCCTTGGGAAGCCCCTTCCCCTCTCAGGGATCGACAAATTTATGACATTGAGCCAGGTGCTGGGGCGACAGAGATAAAACATGGTCCTTGCCTTTTAGGAGCTCACAGTCCAGTGAGGGAAGACAGCATTTCCAGGTGGAACAAAGAGCTCTTCAACTCAGGGTGAGACTAATTGGGAAATGGTGAGACTGGGGCCGGGGCAGCTCAGAGGGTGGAGAGAGCTGTGGGCTGGAGAGCTCAGGGCGTGTGTCTGCCTGTTTGAGATATGAGGATAAGCTCCCGTATTGTGTTTGTAACCTTGAGGGTGCCACCACACCCCAGACCCCCTCCTAGGCATAATTGTGCATCCATCGCTCCCTACTTGGGGAAGCGCTGTTATTGTGGTATTTGGCTGGGAGTGGCCACTGATTGGCTCAGACTGAGCGTCCAACCTAAACCCAGGCCATCCATCCACTGGCAGTTGACTGGTGGAGCAGGGCTTCTTGGGAAAGGCTCCACCCACTAGCTGAGCCAATCAGAATGACTCCTGGTGGAACGTGAACTAGGAAAATGCAGGAGATGGACCCACGAGGAGCAAGGGGCAAGCGGGGCTGCTCCATAGAAGCAGATACACCACAGACTCCTGACTTCGGCATCTTTACAAGCCTCTTTTTTTCCAGAATGGCTTGAGTGAGTCATGGTTCTTGTTCTCTGAAGTGCGTAACCAGTGAAGGAGCCCCCTCACCTCCCTGGCATGCCAGAGAGCAGCCAGCTCTCTCCTCCATCCTGCATGAGAGGCTACTGTGAGAAATTGGAAGAGCAGAAGATGGGAAATTAGGAGACTCAGCCTGGGTTTGAGCCTGACTCAAGTTCCTAAGCTTCCCCAAGAGCCAGGTCTTGGCAGAAGTCTGTTACACCTTGCACAGCGTGCTTTCTCCTTCACTGGTTGTGATCAGGCGCAAATGAAAATCCACAGCAACTCTGACAGATGAAAGCAGCCAGAAAAGCAAAGGCAGCTGCTGCCTTCTCAGGGCATCCTCCCGCTGTTTGATGGAGGCTGATTAGTTGGGTGTAGAGGATTCAAAACCTCTCTGGCCAAGGGGCCTCAGGAGAGATAAGAGAGTCTTTGGAAAGGAGGGGCAGTTCTGGACCCAGAAATGTGCTTGACAGTCTTAGCAGTCTCCTGGGGCAGTTCTTAGCAGACTCGTGTGAGTCCTGGGGAGAGCAGAGGGGCTATATGTAAAAGCTAACATCACTGTTCCCCTGAAAAATCTGTCTTATTTGGGCATACGCAGTCCTGTTTTGAGATCAGGCAAGAGAGGCATTTCTTCCTGCTATGCTTCTGACCTTTGTGCATGGAAAAAGCTCTGGGGTGCTGGCACCAATGCCTTGAAGACCCACTGTTTAAAAAAAAAAAGGCAGGGGGAAGCTGGTCAATGGAGAAAAACAAGTCTTTTCAACAAATAGTGCAGAAACAATTGGACATCCACATGCAAAAAAATGAACCTTGCACCATGTGCAAAAACCAGTTAAAAATTAATCCTAGACCCTATGGTAAAAACTGAAAAAATTCCTAAAGAAAACATGAAAGAAAATCTTTGTGACCATGGGCTAGGCAAAAATTTTTAGATCCAACACTAAAAGCAGAAATCCGTGAAATTAAAAATTGATAAATTGGACTTCATCAAAATTAAGAACAGCTGCTCTCCCAAAGACACTGTTAAGAAAATGAAAAGACAAGCTACAGACTGGGAAAAAGATATTTTCAAAACACATATCTGATAAAGGACTTGTATCTAGAGTATATGAGATTCACTCAAAATTCAATAGTGAGAAAACAAATAACCTAATTACAAAATGGGCAAAATATTTGAACAGACACATCATCAGAGAAGACATAGGAATGGCACATAAGAGTATGAAAAGCTGCTCGACATCACTGGTTACCAGGGAAATGCAAATTAAAACAAGACACTTTACAACCGTCAGAAAGGCTAAAACAGCCAAACGCGGACCTTTGACAGTATCAAGTGTTGACGGGCGCGCTGAGCAGCTGCAACTCTCGTATTGCTGGTTGGAATGTAAGTGGTGCAGTCGCTCTGGGAAACAGTCTGGCAGTTTCTTATAAAGTTAAGCATACATTTAACATATAACCGAACAATCGCACACCTAGATGTTTATGCAAAAGATGTGAAAAACATGTTTACACAAAAACCTGTACGCGAATATTTATAGCTAAAATGTAATTGCTAAAACCTGGAGACGTCCCACGTGTCCTTCAGCTGGTGATTGGATGAGTAAATTGTGGCACATCCGTAGCATAGAATATTACTCAGCAATAAAAAGGAACGAACTACTGACAGGTGCAACAACACGGGTGGTTATACTTAGTGATAAATGAAAGAAAGCAGACTTAAAATGCTTGTTACCAAAGGATTCCTTTTATAGGACAGTCTCAAAAAGGCAGAATGACAGGGAAAGAGAATAGATCCGTGATTTTTGGCAGCTGGGGGTGGAAGGAGGGGCTGACCACCAAGGGAACTACTGAGGTGAATGATGGCAGTATTTTTTATCTTGATAGTGATGGTGGTTACATGATTGTTTGCATTTGTCAAAAATCATAGGACTGTCCACTCAAAAAGGTGGATTTAACAAAATGAAAATTATGCTTCAATTTAAAAAAATTGTGGGATTCAAATTCCTTCTTCCCTTTCTTCGCCTTCCCTGTCACTGACCAACATTCTGTCCTGAAAGCTCTTGGTCTCCTGGGGGGGGAAGAAATGCCCCAGTTCAGCCACCCTGAACACCGCTTTGCTTCTGGGGGCAAAAAGTCAACCCACTAAGAATGGTCTCTGCAGCCTATGTCTGTCTCTTTCACTCCATCCCAACCTGTCTGGCTAAGCCTGCTCACCAAGGCCTTTCTAATGTCTGTTTCCCCTTCCCTGCCTGCTCACCCTGGCCATCTGGAGTCCAAAATCCTTGCAGCTCAGGCGTCGTGTGATTGAAAGATTCTGCTTGGATAGAGGGAGGCTCCTCACACTCAGTTTTCCACAGCACTAGCCCATTAAACAGCCACACGTCCCAGGGACATGCGGCCAGAGTGGCCGCCCCCATCACTGCCGCAGGCTCTTCTGGGCTGCCAGCATCTTGGTCAGAGCTGAAGCCACACCACACCCAGAGCCACCTGGGGCCTCTCAGGGGAACCATGAAAAGAGTCCTCGGGTCACCCGCAGCAAGCGGCAGAGTCTGGTAGATGCACTGGGGCAAGCTTGCTGAACAGCAAGGGTGAACACACCATACTGAGTGTGACTAGTCAAGGAGGGGAGTGTGAACACTCCCTGGTACGTGCTCACCCCCTAATCCTATACAAAATCATGAATGTGGATGTTGCTGAGAAACACAGGGAGGCACCGTTGGGACACCATGATGTCCACATATGGAATAGTGTCACTGGTGTGTGTAGTAAACACTGCAATGTCCCTGGGTGGGAGCAAACTATGGCAGTGTGGTGAAGGCACTATGATGACTTCGAGTGTGGCATGACAAGCTGGGGGAACAGCGTGGCAACATAGCAGGAATCCCCCTGTCAGTGGGGAAAACACTGGGGCTTCTGGGTGTGTGAGCACATTGTGGTAAGCAAGGTGAACACTAGAGATGCCGCAGGTGAACACAGGCTGTGACCATGCTGAGTACACCATAGGGACAGTGAGGTGGCCTCTTTTTTTAAGCTTTTGGAGCATGCTGTGATGAGCACAGTGAGCATATTACACGAGGTGGAGGGCTGTACTGGATATGTTTTGGGGTATCCACCAGACCATGGCCCATTCTCGGGGAATCTGCTCCCACCTACAACCTGGGCGGAGTAAGCACACCCTTACAAGCGCGGGTGCTGACCTGCAGGCGACAGTGTGTGCAGCAACCAGTGTGGCAGGCGTAGTTCCGAAGTTTTCTTTCTCTTTCTTCTGTTTTCTAAGCTGCAGTTGTTATTAAAGTTGTTCAGTTTTGCTCACCTCTTCGGGGATGTGTTGATGTGGTTATGAGGTAAGGGGGAGTCATACATGGTGAGTTTGCAACAGAACAAAGTGGGGTCGGGGGGAGGGTATAGCTCTAGTGGTAGAGCACATGCTTAGCATGCATGGTTCAATCCCCAGTACCTCCTCTAAAAATAAATAAATAAATAAACCTAATTACCTCCCCTCCAAAATGAAATAAATAAATTTAAAAATTAATGTATAAAAAAGCAAAGGGAGGGTGAATGCTGAGGTTGATAGCTATTAAAGTGGTCTTGACATCAAAACTCAACGGGTGGTATCAAGGTTAGTAGTTAGACATTTCGGCATGACTCCTACTAGGAAAGGGGTACTTATGTTCGTGGTTGTATTTTTAGTGGGTACATGGCATTTTTTGCTTCCTAGCATCCATTATTCCTGCTTCTGGTGACAGCACCACAATTTTCCTCTGGGAGAAATCAGTCCATCTGATCCCAGTGGGATGACTTACCCCTAGCTTCAGAAATGGGCCAATCAGAGCTTTCCATCTCCACGGTTACAGGGACGCGGTCAGAAATAGGCCAGTGAGAGCCCTTCCCAGGACCTTTCCTGGAACAATGAGGGAAGAGACAAGCTTTTTCCATTGGATATTCAAGATTTGCTGGAAGGGGGTCTAGAGCTTCTGAAAGATACTACATGGGATCAGTGTCTGTTCCAGCTACTGTTGCTGTGTAACAAACTACCTCAAATCTTAGTGGCTTAAACGTTAATCATTTTTTATCATATCCCCTGAATTCTGTAGGTCAGGATTTCATTTAAGGCTTGACTGGGCAATTCTACTTTTTATAACCTTGATTTGAGACCACTCAGTGGCACTCATCTGGTAGATGAGATGGTTTGGTCCGGAGGGTCCAATACAGCTACACTCCCATGATTGGTGCCTTGGTGGTGAGGGCTGAAAGGCTGGGCTCAGCTGAGACGCCTCACCAGAACACCTACACCAGGCCTCTCCAGTGTAGGGAGAGCTGCAAAGAATTTCTGGCCATATTTAATCCACCACAGTATGACAGCTGGATTATGTTAGATGGGGACATTTTTTAAATTAATGTGTATATAGGAAGCAGGATGTGTGTGCCAGGCAGGCAAAGCCAGAGTGTTCTAGCATGTTCTCACTGAAGAGCATATGATTGGAGAGGGATATCCACAGTGGGTCCTCTGAGCTGAGGGTGCCCCATGACAAGGTCTGTACTAGATCACAGATTCCCAGGGGGCAACTCTGAGTTGAAGGCTTGCTGTGTCTGAGTGACTTCACCTTTCTGAGCCTCGGTTTTTTCCTCTGTAAAATGGGCATGATCATCCCAGCCTCGCAGATCAGCTGTGAGGCTGAGGATGACATGATGACCATGAATGTGCTTTGTAAATGACAGCACACTCTCCACGTAGGACTGAACATTGTCATCTGAGATCTGAGAAGGAATAGTCGAGGTGGGCCTGGGTGGTCAGAGAGGGTAGGAAGGAGGAGACCGAGATGGAGCATTGAAAGATGGGGACATTCACACAGGTGGGGAGGCAGGGCTGTGTTTCAACATGGGCAGCTGAAGAATAAAACTATAAAAGCATTGAGTTGGAAAAGTGACAGACTGTATCTGGGACAGGGAGGAGAGCGACAAGGTCAGAGAATAAGCTCTCCCACTGCTGGAAACTCTGGGTCTCTAGGCTCCCATACGCACTAGGTCAGCAGCCCCTGAGGGTCACTCAAAGCTGCACTTAAGTCCTCCAGTCTCCAGGAATCATCCATGGCCTGTCCCTACCAAGGCCTGCAAAGGCCCCTGTGGCCACAGGGGGGCGATGATGGGAGCATGGGAGAGTGGTCAGAGAGAGAGAGAACACCTTCCTCTGGAGCCACTAGCATTAGGTCAGACCCCTCCCAGTATTCCCAAGCTTCTGTTCCCTCAGCAGGGTGGGGACCCCTGGCCATAGGCTTGGGTCACAGATGGCCTGGCTAAACTGGGCTCCAAGCCCCTCGATTCCCTGGATAGGGGTGGGGGTGATTGATGGGTTTCCAGTGTGTTCCAGGCAGGGGTTTGGAGCTGCTGCAGACTAGCCTGGCCTGCAGAAGCCCCAGATGGCCACTCGTGGCTGAGGCTGACCCATCTAGGCCAGGCCCTGGACAGTCCAGATCTCTGGCCACCTCCCAAGTCCTGACTATCCTAAGATCCTGGCTGCAGAGAGCAGCAGCCTCTCCCTCAAAGGAGTCCTGAGAGCAGGGGATGGGAGTGGGCTCAGATTCCAGCCCTGCGCGGCTTACAGCTCAGTCCCACCTGGGGACAGGAAGGGATTCTTTGATGGGGGGAGATGGGAGGAGATGAGGAAGTGGGGCACCGATGGCTGGGTCACAATCAGCACACAGGGATTCTAGCTTACGGTTAATCAGCCCTGTGCCAACCATGACAATACCCTCTGGCCATTTGGGGCTGGGTAAGTGGGGGCCTCAGTGTGAGTTCTGGGCAAGGAGACCCAGGCAGGAATCGTGGCCTGAAGGGCTCTTCTTTACCAAGCCCTCCCCACATAGGCTTCCCTGTCTCCCACACAGGAGAAGAGAGGGGTGCAACTGGGGGGCTGGGGAGGCCTCTTTCACACACCCTGCGGTTCCATGGAGAGGAGGCCTTGGAAAAGAGCAGATCACCCTGACCTTGACCTCTGATCCTATGGTTTACCTGCACCCACTTTCCTCTCCTGTCTACCTGGTTCTCCTTAGCCAGCCTCGGTGGGCACGTGGCTTCCCTGGCCTGCCTCCTGATCTCTGGCAGCAGGACTTTTTGGAGCTGTCATTCTTTCCTTTCTCTCCTCCCTGCAGTGTTTGTTGTCAGCATCTTACCAAACCTTGCAAGAGCTGGTGGGGGCCTCGGAGCTCGCTCAGTCCAAACTCCTGTTGCACAGGTGGGGACACTGATGTCCAGGGTCACTTGGGTTGTTACATGTCTAAGATCACACATCAGAGTCAGCAACAGAACCAGGACTATGCTTTTGACTCCCAAGATCCTGTTTTTTGCCTGTCCTTTGAACAGGCTATTGTGGCTCAGCCTCTGTCTGTCTGTCTTCCTGCCTGTCTGTCCTTGGACCGGCAGAGTTCTTATGGGCTTCACTCAGTTCAGACTTTGCCTTCAAAACTATGGCTGGAGCTGCTTCATGGCTTGGCTCTGACAATACATGAACCAGACTGGGTCTAGCTACAGGACCTATGGCCAAGAGCTGGGGGCCAGGAAGGAGACCAGGCTCCAGGAGAAAAAGCAGACCAGCTCTGTGCCCCACATCTGCTTAAGGGCTGTCACCGTGCAGCATCTTTCCTCTACCCATCCACCTGTCCCCCATCAGCTCCTGTCCAGGGTGACGCTCAGAGCTCCTCAACCCTTGCTCACACACACACACACACACGTTCACACAAAGAGAAAGAAACAGACAGCATACACACAGGCGTATACATACAGAGAAAAGCACGGACACACGCAAGCACATACAGCTCTCTGGATGAGGGTCTGCACTTCCATCCAAGACTATTTCCTCTGAAAGCATGGACATGTCACCTCCCTCTGGCATCTCAGTATCCAGCCTAGAGCCTGCCCGTTCTGGGAGCTCAATGGAGGTGTGTGGAAAGAGTGAGCTGACACTGGTGCAGAGGGCCACGAGGGCCAGGCCTCTGCCTCCAGGCCCGGGCATGAGGCAGAAGGCCCAGCCTGGGCCATGTGAGCCTGGGACGTGAGGCAGACCTTGACAACTTCTGCTGTCTCCCTAGTTCACTCTCTCCTCATCTTCTGCCTCCAGCTGGGACTATCTCCTTGTGTGGTCCATGAACCAGCCCCCTCAGAATCACCTGGGAGCCTGTTAGAAATGCAAGGTCTTGGGCCTCACCTCAGACCTGCTGAACTAGAAAGTCTGGGTGCGGGGCCCAGCGTCTGGCTTAACAAGCCCTCCAGAGGATTCTAATGCATGCTGAAATTACAGAGCTGTTGCCTATGACGGCAGGCGGACTCACGCTGGGAGGGAGGAGGGAGAAGTCTGGAAAGACATGCAGCTGCTTGCACCACCTATGGGCAGGGCTGCCGTCCATCGCTGGTGGGTGCCCATACCTGAAGTCAGACACGCTCACATGCGCATATGTATGAGCATCTGGCAGGACCGCAGAGAATCCACATGCAAGGGCTCCTCTGGGGTCCAGTGGGTACAGGCAGGTACCCAAATGGAAGTAGGAAGGGGTAGGGAAGAACTGTTCTCATCCTCTGCCCCTCATTCCTCTGTCCCTTGTCCTTCGGACGTTCCCTGAGTGTTCCCTCAGCGGCCAGAGAAGCTAAGGCGTTGCCCAACTCAGATCAGGCACTCCCAGCTGAGAGGCCAGGTGACCTGTGTGCCTAAGAGAGTCTGGGGTATGTGCTAAGGCCAGCAAAATTTTTCCTCTGCATGGGCGGGCCAGGGCCAGGGGAATGCAGGGGATCAGCAAGCAAAGCTTAGGCAAGAGCATACCACCCCCTGAGCCCTGAAATGCTGCCCAGATGTAGAATTCCCCTCGGCCCCTTCCCAGGGCTGCTCCCAGCGCCCACCCCGCCTCCCCACCCATCCCTCTGCTCTGGCAGTTGGAGCCCCAGGCAGCTGCCCACCTGGCCCCTCCCCAGGCCCTTCGGCATCTCCCCCTGAGGATCTGGAAGTGAGATCCAGACCTCTGGAGGCTACAGGGGATGTGGGGAGGGGAGTGGGAGGCCGAGCTTCCTCAGGCTCAGATCTGGTTTCACTGCTGCTTCCCGTGGCGCGCTGCCACGGGCTGAGCCACCAGCTGTGCTATATAAGGCCCGGTGGCCGGACCGCTGGAGAGAGGAAGACGTGGACCCCCCAGCTGAAGAGTCCCGCTCAGGACACGGTGAGCCCCACTCCTGCTCTCCTCAGCCCATCCCTGCACCCCACTGCCCGGCTCAGCTCTTCCTGCCCTCCCCTGATCACCCCGCATCTTCCCCTTCCTGCTCAGGAGTTCTCTCTTTTCCCTCTTTGGCCCACAGTCTTCTCCCTCCTCCACCTGGGGTCAGGGACCCTCAGATGGTCCCAGGCAGGGGCTCTGTACCTCTGGGCGCTGTGCTTTTTTCCTGCGGTCAGCCAGTCGTCTTTGTCCGAGAGCTCTGAGGTCCACGGGATGGGGAGTCTCACCAGCAGAGGATATGCTGAGGAAACTTCACTGGGCTGCCAGATGGGAAATGGTTTTTCCATAAGGTGCCTCAGCCACCTTGGCCTCCCAGACAGTCCCGGGTGGGTCCTGGACTGAATGCTGTGCATGTCCGCGGAGCCTGCAGCTCTGCTCAGAGCCCGGGAGCCTGGGGTAGGATACGCAAGGGCTGGAGACCTCGGGGACCCTGGCGCTCTGTCCCCTTGGCTGAGAAACAGGTGGTGACGGAATTAGTGGGCTTAGAGCTGGATGGTCTGCAGGGTGGGATTGCTCTGTTCCCTTGGGACAGCTAAGTGCTTTTGAATCTTTCTTCCAGAAAGGAGGGATCTCCCTTTTCCCACCACACCCTGGACTTTGGAGGTTGAAGGAAACCACTTTCGAATCTCCGGGAACTAGTCAGATTCTGGGTTGGCCAGAGCTCTGGGGAGAGAGAACACTGAGCAGGAGCCTGGACCACTCCCTGTGGGTCCTTGCTCTATTGCCTCTCCCTGCTCCTGCAGCCCCCAGCCCGTGCTCAGCAGTTACTGGGGGGCCCTGGCCTCTCCCAGTGCACGCCCCCTGCTCTCCCTAGCAGGCTCCTGGCTGTGTAACTCCCAGCCAGGCCCCAAACAGGCCAGAAATGTGTTCCAGCTGCAGCCTGTGCACATCTGGGAATGTGTTCATGGAGGTGGTGTGTCTGAAGCATCTGCACCCTCCATCCTGCCTGCCTTGTGAGGGGCCGCTGCTGTTCGGGCGGGGGTTGCACAGCTTAATATGTAGCCCTGTTGTGTAACAGCGTGAATCCCACCAAAGGGCAGTAAGTCATGCCCCCAGGCCCAGGTCTGGGAAGTCCTTGGCTGCTGGGGGTGAGCCCAGGCCCCTCCTCATTGGCAAGGAACCTCCTAACTCCTACTCCCCTGTAAGTCCCACCTCGATGTGGGGCCCTGGCACCTGGACCCAGGATTTGTAATCCAGGTCTGCTTCATTTGAACTCAGATTCTGACTCTGCATCTCCCAAGCTGCCCAGATTTGCAACTTGGGCAGGTGTCACCTCTCACAAGACTTCATTCTGTCCCTTTCACCCTTGATAGGTCAAGAAATAGTTCTGCTCAAGCCCTATTGGATGTGGAACCTAACGAGCTTTGTTTCTTTGCAGGTCATTGATCTGAGAAACTTCTCAGGGGAACACATTCCAGGGACAACCGAGCTCTGAAGGAACCCTCGCTCATCTCTTGCCACCTTCCCCATGGGACCTGGGGGAAAGATGGTGGGGACCAAGGCCTGGGTCTCCTTCTTCCTGGTCCTGGAGGTCACCTCTGTGTTGGGTACAGGCTGAGTATCTACTATCTCCCAAATCCCCTGCTTCCATACTGAAGTCACATCTGGTCTGGGACCCAGCTC
The DNA here is from genome assembly GCF_048564905.1 of Vicugna pacos. Classification (NCBI taxonomy): domain Eukaryota; kingdom Metazoa; phylum Chordata; class Mammalia; order Artiodactyla; family Camelidae; genus Vicugna; species Vicugna pacos. The sequence goes on from NC_132992.1 coordinate 4,308,111, forward strand.
TGCTTCTGCCTTAAGCCACAGCAGTGGCACTCAGACCTGAGGCTGGTTTGTCTACTTATTCATAATTTACACCCTGCTTGTTTTCCTAGAGGATTTGAGATGGTTCCCAATATTAAAAGTCACAGAACAGAGCTTTTTAAATGAGGAGAGGGATAAGCTGACAACTGAGAAGGAGGGAAAAAGATAAGAGGATCACCGCTGCCCCTGAGTGCTAATTTTAGCTCTGAGCTTCCTGATAGCCAAAGCAAAAGGGAGTCACAAGGGATCGCTGCGTTTTTACAAGCAGATTTGGGATTTGATCTGGTTTCAGTTTCATGAAAATTCATTTAGACCCTGTAGCCAAATTTCACAGAGACACTAGAACCCTTTCTGGTCTCCTTGCCCTCTGACCTCTGTTGTCTGGTGACACTGAGTTCTCAAGGGAACAGGTAGAGAGAATTTTCCTGGTGGGCTCCCTGAGGTGTCTAAACATCAGAGCTCACAGCACTACCCCAAACACCCTCTCTTTCCCATCTCCCCTTCCTTTCCTGATTTCTAACCGCATATTCAGGTAAAGCAAAAAAAAAAAAAAAAAAAAAAAGCTCAAAATCCTCCCTTAAAGCTGCACGCACTGCAGGCTTTGTGACCACAGATGCAGGAACAAAGGCTGTCTCGGCATCAGGCCAAACCCTGAGCGTGCCCACCTCCCGCCTTGCTCTTTCTACCCTGACAGCTGCTGGTGATGAAGATGATTAACATTCAGCTGTCTGAGGGGAAATCAGATAAGTTTGATTAAAAGAGCTCCTATCACCCCAATTAAGCAGCATAGAGAATTCTGATCTAGCTCCTCACGTGAGAGTTAATTGCCTTTCAAAGCTTTTGCAGCCCTCTGCTCTCTTTTCTCCCTCCCATTTTGGAGCCCCCAACCCAGCCATAGGTCGAGTGAGGCTGGAAGCTAGCTGCCTGTGGCCTGAGGTCCCTGTCCCGATTCTCAGCCAGACTCCAGCAGCCTGAGGTCAGAAAATTGAGAGCCACTCCTCCAATTAGGCCACATCAGTCCTTTAGGGGAGGGTAGACTCCCAAAGCCAAACTTCGCCAGGAGAAGGGAAATGGACGTCTACTGTCCAGCCTTGAGCGAAGAGGAACTGCTAACACTGAGTGCTAGGCATTGTTCTAAGTGGATTTTATGAATGAGCTTATTTAATCCCCATAATCCTCTGAGAGTGGAACTATTATCATCCTCACTTTATGATGAGGGAACAGGGGCCATATGAGTTAAGTATCTGGCCCGGGGTCACACAGTCAGACAGTGTGGGCTCTGTCTCTGTATACTTCAGAGGTATTTGCTTGTGTTATCTCTTGGAATCCTCATGCCAACTGGACCGCTGCCTGTGTGGTGGAAATTCATATCTCCATTTTACAGATGAGGAAAGTAAGGTTTCAATCCACCAAAGAGGACAAGCCCAGACCCTGAAATAGGAACCCCAGCCCACTGGCTGCCCAGCAGCATCTGATGAGCCATTTCTAGTACAAAAGCAAAAAGGGAATCACCATTTGTTGAACATGCACCGCATGCCTGGTCCCTTTACCTTCCCTAAGTAGCAGAGTGAGGATTTGAACTCATGCCCAGTGCTTATGCTCCACCCCTCAACATCACACTGCTTTCTTACGTCTTGAGGGGCTGGTAACAGGACCCTAACAGTCTTGGCCCCTCACTTCTCCTCCTGGCCTTCAGGGAGACAGATGTTGCTCACTCAGTCGGTGAGAAGAGTCCAGCCTGGGAAGAGGACCTCCAGCATCTTTGCCAAGCCTGCTGACCCCTTGGATAGTAAGTTGTGGCTGAAGGAGGGGAGGGGTCAGGAGGGGGGCTCTTTACTGAGCTTGCTAAGAGAATCTCTGCAGCCAGGGAGCAATGTCAGCGTTCCACAGAAACCCACTTTTAGAAGGCATTTGGCCTACATCTATGTCCAGGCAGAGGGACCAAGTATCTAGGACAGCTCAGAATCACGAAGCTGCCTGATATATTCCAGGGATGCTGTAGGGGCTTGCTGGGGCCAGAGCACAGAATGACAGGGAGAGAGTGGAGAGGTGAGGATGGAGAGAGAGCAGGGGAAGGCGCACCAGCATCTGAATGCCTGGCTGAGGGGGTTAAAGCCGGGAGTGATGTGGGCCAATCCACAAGGAGAAAGCTCACCCTGACCGCAGCATCGAAGATGGGTGGGGATGGGGTGAGGGGAAGCTGGAGGTAGAGAGACGAGGCAGGAAGTAACTGACCTGGTACAGCAGGCTGCTGAGAGCTTTAACAGAGCCTTTGACAGTAGACTGTGCAGAAAGGTAAGAGATTGGAGAGATGCTGGAGAGAGAGATGCAATGGGGCCTGAGACCAGTGAGGGGTGGGTGAAAGGTTTCAGGGATGACTCCCCGGGGTGGAGCTCACCTGGGGCTCTAGGGCCTGGCTCCCCTCCTACCTGGCTCTGTCTCTCAGGTCCTGGGGAGTGGACAACATGGTTCAACATCGACCACCCAGGTGGGCAGGGCGACTACGAGCGGCTGGATGCCATTCGCTTCTACTATGGGGACCGGGTGTGCGCTCGGCCCCTGCGGCTAGAGGCTCGGACCACCAGCTGGACACCCGCAGGCAGCACTGGCCAGGTGGTCCATAGCAGCCCCCTTGAGGGCTTCTGGTGCCTCAACAGGGAGCAGCGGCCGGGCCAGAACTGCTCCAATTACACTGTGCGCTTCCTCTGCCCTCTAGGTGAGCTCGCATGGCCCCCACCCACTCTGTCCCAGCAGCCTGGGCACTGGGAGAGGCCAGGACCTGCCTGGGGCCCCGGGAGCTCTGGACATCACACGCTTCACCTCCGTAATAACCCATTAGCGTCATGAGAACCATAATCTTCCCATGAGTGTTCTGTGATTTGGGGTGATTTCCTTTCAATCCACTTTATTTATGTGGCATGGTGGTGAAGACCGCAGGCTTTGGAGTCAGGCTGCTTGGTTTCAATCCTGGACCTGCCCTCTCTACTCTGTTCCTTAGGCAGGTTTTCTGAAGCTTTCTGAGCCTCAGGTTTCTCACATGTAGACCACGGGTAATATTAGCAAATCTTCTTGGGGGTTTTTGTGAGAATTAAATGAGATAATGAAAGTAGAGGGCTTAATGCAGGTGAATGTTCACTAAGTGTTACTTTCTATTTTAGTTCCTCCGGGTCATACACTGTGCTAGTTATCTGCATGACTGAACTTTAACAACTGACTTGTGAGGAATCTCCATTGTGACAAGTTATTCCAGGTTCAGAGAGGTTAGGTAACTTCTTGGGACGACACAGCCGATAAGTGGAAGGCTGGGGTTTAAACCCATGCCTGTGTTTGCAGAGTCCAAGAGTCGGCGCTCTTTCCGACTTCTCTCCCCACACTGGGTAATTCTGAGCCAGCTTAATTCTGAGCCAGCTGCAGGCCTGCCTGCTTCTTGGATGCGCACGCTCCCCTCCTGGGCCTCCGCCAGTGCACAGGGCCTGACCCTGTAGCGGGTCGTTAGTAGGAGCTCAGGCTGGACGGGGTCTCCTGGGCGAGGTCTCAGGCCCGTGTTCTCACACATAGGCCTCAGGCCAGAGGTGAAGACCGTGCAGAAGGGGGCTTGATGTAACTGAGGCCCCAGGCCCTGGCTTCCCAGGGGGCCCTTCTGGAGGAGCACGGGGTTGTTTCAACACTGGTGGAGGGTAAGATGGTGCTACCCCTGCACATCCTAGGACAGCGCAGCGAAGTCCCAGCGCTCGGCCAAGAAGTCCCTCTCAGGGCCACCCCAGCCCATTCAGTATCTTTGTGAAAACTAGAGACACTACCTCCTCAAGACTCTTAACTTCCATCTGTTGGAAAAGTTATCACAGGAAATATAAATATCATTGACATTGATGACATAAACAGAGGCCTTGCTCTCTGAGGAAAAACAGCCTTAGGGTCAGATTTCCTGACAGAGTCCCCTTGGGAGGGAAGTCAGACCGTCTGCTGATCCTGCTTTGCAGGATCCCTGCGCCGAAGCACACAGGGCGTCTGGAGCCCGTGGTCCCCCTGGAGCAAGTGTTCTGCTGCCTGTGGTCACACCGGGGTCCAGACACGATCACGCACCTGCTTGGCGGAGTCCGTGTCACTGTGCGATGAGGTTGCTGAGGAGGGCCGGCTCTGCATGGATCAGTCCTGTACAGGTACCTCCTCTGCTCCTGGTACTGGGCAGGGCATGGGGCTGAGCCTGGAATAGGTTGGTGGGTCGGACCAAGACAGATTCATTCATTCATCCATTAAATGTTAACTGAGCATCTATTATGTGCTCTGATGGTGGGGGTGTAGAGGATAATACGGGAGCACAGAGCAAGGTCAATTATTATAGCTTAGGGGAATCAAGGAAGGTTTCCTAGAGGAAGTGTCCTGAGCTAAGTCTTGAAGGATGAGTAGGAATTAGTCATGCAAGCTGATAGGGAAGGATAACAAAGGCCTAAGGAGGAGAGGAAGCATGTGTGAGTACACAGACTGGGACATGGCTGAAGGAGGACCAGAATTCATATAAGCCCTCCTGATGCGCCCCTTTCTTCCACAGCCTGTGACCTGACCTGCCCCATGGGCCAGGTGAACGCTGACTGTGACACCTGCATGTGCCAGGACTTCGTGCTGCATGGGGCTGTCTCCCTCCCTGGGGGTGCCCCAGCCTCAGGGGCTACTGTCTACCTGCTGACCAAGACACCTAAGCTACTGACTCAGACGGACAGCAGTGGAAGATTCCGAGTCCCTGGCTTGTGTCCCGATGGCAAAAGCATTCTCAAGATCACAAAGACCAAGTTTGCCCCCATCAAGCTGACAGTGCCCAAGACTAGACTGAAGGCAGCCACCATCAAGGCAGAGTTCATTAGGGCAGGTACTTAAGTTCTCTGGGATAAGGCTGGGGAGGATGGCTGGACTTTTAAATAAAGGGATTACCGTGTTAACAGCTGGCTTCCCAGCTTGCACAGAGTAAAACTCAAAACTCCACAAGTTTCAACATCATATGCCCCTCCTCCATTGTTTCTCTTCTCTCTTCTCCTATTACAGTCCCCTCTGCCCCCACTGAGTCACTCTACTCCAGCCACAATGGCCTCCTATCTGTTCTTCAAACATATTGGCACATTCCTGGCTCAGGGCCTTTGCACTTGCTATATACTCTGCTTAGAGTGTTCTTCCCCCAGATATTGGCATGTATGTATTCTTTCCTGGTAACCTTATCTGAAATAGTCAATTATAATACAGTGAAAGATTTAGAGGTCACAGAGAGAGAAGCTAGGGGAATTCAGAAACGGTGCAGAGTGGCCAAAAAATTCTGCTGGAGTCAGCAGAGCAGGAATATCACACCATTCAAAACAGCTAGCTCTGTCTCAGAGGCAGTGCTTGGAAATCTTGTCTGGCACAAGGTCTCATTGGTTCTCCCCTGCCTCACCTACATGCTACTAAGAGGCCACGGGAGCAGGTCCCAGGCTGAACGGATGGAAGGTATAAACTCCATTCTGGACCATTTCCCTTATTAGGACCATTAGAGAGGGGCTGGTAACGGGTGTGAAGCATACAATTTTAACACAAAGAATCTTAGGGAGCAAGGCTCTGGAGAACCTGTCGCAAAGAGAAACCAAAACACCATTTCTCATCTTTTGTCTCAGAGACTCCGTACATTGTGATGAACCCTGAGACAAAAGCACGGAAAGCTGGGCAGAGCGTGTCCCTGTGCTGTAAGGCCACAGGGAAGCCCAGACCAGACAAGTTTTTCTGGTGAGTATTCTGCCAGCTGCCTGGCCCAACTGTCCTCCTGAAAACCAGAGCTTTCTTGCATTGGGTCTGGGCGTATTAGTTATGATAATAACCGACAGAATAAAGTTACAAATAAGGCCTTGGTGTGGAGCCGAGAAACGAGCACTTGCCAGTGGGGGGCAGCAGGGTTGAGGTCACCCAGACAACCAGTAAGCCCTGTTGTCCTGTTGAAGCTGGGGTCCTCACAGAGCGTCCTGGGCTTGGGGTCCTGACTTGCGTGTCAGGATGCAAAACAAGGGTCTCCTGTCCTTTGCCCCAAGGGGGGCAAACAAGGTCAGAGTCCCCAGTGGTTGTGAGTCTTTGGTTCCCCTTTTTTCCCTTAATGGAGGTGCCGGGGATGGATCCCAGGACCTCGTGCATGCCAAGCACACACTCTATCACTGAGCTATACACCCCCACCTGCTGTGAGTCCTTTACCCTTCACAGACATTTCACAGCCATTATCTGGTCTGACCTTCTCAACAATTCTGTGGAGTCAGCTAGGAATCACTGCTCCCACTTGGTAGAACGGGAAGCTGAATCCCAGAGGTGAAATGATTTGTTCCAGGGTCTACAGCCAGCTAGTGGTGGGGCTAAGACTCAGAATCAAGTCCCCTGACTCCCAGGCCAGTCTTCTCTGGGATGAGCTGAGTCAGTGGTGGTGCTGGCATCTGCACGAACCCATCCACCATCTGCCTTGCTCCTGGCACTGCCCGCTCAGGCTGTCCCTCTCCATCCCTTGCAGGTACCACAACAACACGCTGCTGGACCCCTCGCTCTACAAGCATGAGAGCAAGCTGGTGCTGAGGAACCTGCGGCGGGACCAGGCTGGGGCGTACTTCTGCAAGGCCCAGAGCGACGCTGGGGCTGCAAAGTCTCATGTTGCCCAGCTGACTGTCATAGGTAAGCCTGTCAGGGCCCCTGGGAACCCCTGCCCCAGGGCTGGGGAGCACCTCAGTGGGCATAACTTGGCAGTAAAAACTTGGGTTCCTTGTGCTGTGCTTCCTGGGACACACAGATGGCACAGACGTCCATTCTGCCCTCACACATCTGCCACTCCAGGAAGGGTGAAGAAATGTAAATATGAGACAAATCAATAAAGACAGAAAAATGCAGCTGAAACAAGAATTAGGGGCCTTGGACTCTATAGATGAAAGACAGAGGCATTCTGGGTGGGAGTGGCCAAGAATGGTTGCTTGAGCCTTACATAGTGGTTCTCAGCCTTGGCTGCCCATTGGGGTCACCTATTGAATTTTTAAAATTTCTGATGACTGAGTCTTACCTCCAGCAAGTCTCATTTCATTGGTTTGGGATGTGGCCTGGGCACGCACAGGTTAAAACTCCCTGAGGTGATTCTAATTTGTAGCCAATGTTTGGAAGTTCTGGTCTTAAAGAATAGCCAGGGTCAGTCTGTACGGAGATGGGGGGCGTTCCAGACCAAGGGGCCAGTCTGAGCAAAGGGGTAGAGGTAGGAACCTGGTTAGGGGGTGGGTGGTTATAGCTCAAGTGGTAGAGCTCTTGCATAGCATGCATGAGGTCCTGGGTTCAATTCCCAGTACCTCCACCAAAAAGCAAACAAAAAAGCCAAATAAACAATTCTAATTACCTCTCCCCTTACAAACCCCCCACAACAAAAAAAAAAAAAAAGAGGAAGAAGAAGTAGGAAACTGAGGGGGCTTTACAAGAAAGAGTGACCTGATTAGAGCTGGCTTCCAGAAGTGATCTGGAGGAGAAGAGCCCTGGAGGCCAAGACCAGTCAGGAACCTGTACTTAGACAGTGAGGGGGAAGGAGGATATCTTAGTAATTGGCCTAAACAAAACCAAACCAAAGGCAGAGGGAGAGAAAATTTTGTTGGGAGGATTCTGGAATATTTCACAGACTCCAGGAAAGTTGAGTGACACACGTCAGGACAGACAGGACACAGGACACTTGGATCCTGGTAGAGGAGATGTGGAGCCCCATCAGCAGTGGGTCCCAGCTCCTTATAGCAATGCTCCCTGTTTGTCTCAGTTATTGTTCATACTTTAAATTTTTAATATTTTAAATTTAAAAAATAGTTTCACTATTGTGACATTCAATTTATAGATAACTACGTGTAATTTCTAAATATATATGCACATAGCCCTAATAACATAAAAGGGAAATACAAAGAAAATAATTTCAATACAAAATAGTATGTATTTCAATACGTACATGCTTTGGCATAATGACACAAGAGTGCTAACCAAGAGATGGGACAATCGCACTTGCATCCAGCCACCATGCATGTGACAGCTACAAACCCTGATGGGTACAGGGGCATCATTTCACATTCCATGGGCAGTGTCGTAGGTACGTGACTTTTCTGAGACAAGAAGCAATTCTTGGTATTTTTGCAAGCTAAACCGAGTACAGTCTTAACTTCATATATACGGTAGTTATATTCTTGAAAAATTCAACATATGGTAAAACCATGTAGACAATACCAGGCAAAAATAAAAGAAAAACAAACCAAAAAATGAAAAAAACTAAAAGAAAAAATACCAGGCTCAGGTCATTTTAAACAAATTTTCCACCTACATGGATGTCTGGTAGGATATGTGAGAGTCAAACAGGATGCAGAAAAGTGCCTTATGTGGGCCATGCTGGGCGCTGTGGGAAACACAGCAGTGGTGCCCCCGCCCACTCTAAGCCAGGAGCACTCCCAATTTTGGTGGTAACTCAAACACCTTCACAAATTTTCAATAACCCTCCAAAAAGAACTATTACACGAGTGGTCTCAGCAACCGACTCTGCTTCCCCATGTGTCAAATGGGATCAGTCACAGCTGTTCTTTCTCCCTCAGAGGAGTTCCGTCAGAACTGGGGTCATGGATACGCAAGTACCTTGAAAACCCTAACACACAGTAGAGAGGTGAGGGTGAGGTCCCCTTTGTACAGGATAGGAACTTATATTTCATATCCACACTATTTCCCTCCATAGCCCCTGATGAGGCTCCTTGCAACCCAATCCCTGAGAGCTACCTTATCCAGCTGCCCCATGATTGCTTCCAGAATGCCACCAACTCCTTCTACTATGATGTGGGCCATTGCCCGGTCAAGACCTGTGCAGGGCAGCAGGATAACGGGATCAGGTGCCGGGATGCTGTGGAGAACTGCTGTGGGATCTCCAAAACAGAGGAGAGGGAGATCCAGTGCAGTGGGTACACGCTGCCCACCAAGGTGGCCAAGGAGTGCAGCTGCCAGCGGTGTACGGAGACCAGGAGTATTGTGCGGGGCCGTGTCAGCGCTGCTGACAATGGGGAGCCCATGCGCTTTGGCCACGTGTACCTGGGGAACAACCGTGTGAGCATGACTGGCTACAAGGGCACATTCACCCTTCATGTTCCCCAGGACACTGAGAGGCTGGTGCTCACATTTGTGGACAGGATGCAGAAATTCGTCAACACCACCAAAGTGCTGCCCTTCAATAAGAAGGGAAGTGCAGTGTTCCATGAGATCAAGATGCTTCGGCGGAAAGAGCCCATCATCTTGGAGGCCATGGAAACCAACATTATCCCCTTGGGGGATGTAGCTGGTGAAGACCCTGTGGCTGAGCTGGAGATCCCATCCAAGAGTTTCTACAGGCAGAACGGGGAGCCCTACACAGGAAGAGTAGAGGCCAGTGTGACCTTCCTGGATCCCCGGAATATTTCCACAGCCACTGCTGCACAGAGTGACCTGAACTTCATCACTGATGAAGGAGATACCTTCCCACTTCGGACATACGGCATGTTCTCTGTGGACTTCAGAGATGAGGCCACCTCAGAGTCCCTTAATGTTGGTAAAGTGAAGGTCCACCTCGACTCAACCCAGGTTAAGATGCCAGAGCACGTGTCTATGATGAAACTCTGGTCACTCAACCCAGACACAGGGCTGTGGGAGGAGGAAAGTGACTTCAAATTTGAAAGCCAGAGGCGGAACAAAAGGGAAGACAGAACCTTCCTGGTGGGTAACATGGAGATCCGTGAGAGGAGGCTCTTTAACCTGGATGTCCCCGAAAGCAGGAGGTGCTTCATCAAGGTGAGGGCCTACCGGAGTGAGCGGTTCTTGCCCAGTGAGCAGATCCAGGGGGTCGTGGTGTCTGCGATCAATCTGGAGCCCAGGGCTGGCTTCTCCTCCAATCCCAGGGCCTGGGGCCGCTTTGACAGCGTCCTCACTGGCCCCAATGGGGCCTGTGTGCCTGCCTTCTGTGATGACCAGTCCCCTGATGCCTACTCCGCCTACGTCTTGGCCAGCCTGGCTGGGGAAGAACTGGAAGCAGTGGAGTCTGCTCCTAAATTCAACCCAAATGCAATTGGCGTTCCTCAGCCCTACCTCAACAAGCTCAAGTACCGGCGGACAGACCACGAGGACCCACAGATTAAGAAGACAGCTTTCCAGATCAGCATGGCCAAGCCAAGGCCCAACTCAGCCGAGGAGAGCAATGGGCCCATCTATGCCTTTGAGAACCTCCAGGCATGTGAGGATGCACCGCCCAGTGCAGCCCACTTCCGGTTCTACCAGATTGAGGGGGATCGGTATGACTACAACACGGTCCCTTTCAATGAGTTTGACCCCATGAGCTGGACTGAAGACTACCTGGCATGGTGGCCCAAGCCAATGGAGTTCAGGGCCTGCTACATCAAGGTAAAGATTGTGGGGTCACAGGAGGTGAACGTGCGATCTCGCAACATGGGGGGCACCCACCGGCAGACAGTGGGGAAGCTGTACGGAATCCGGGATGTGAAGAGCACACGTGACAGGGATCAGCCCAATGTCTCTTCTGCCTGTTTGGAGTTCAAGTGCAGTGGGATGCTCTATGACCAGGACCGCGTGGACCGCACACTGGTGAAGATCATCCCCCAGGGCAGCTGCCGTCGAACCAGCGTAAACCCCATGCTGCATGAGTACCTGGTCAACCACCTTCCATTGGCGGTCAACAATGACACCAGTGCGTACACCATGCTGGCGCCCCTGGACCCCCTGGGCCACAACTATGGCATCTACACTGTCACTGACCAGGACCCTCGCACGGCCAAGGAGATTGCACTTGGCCGGTGCTTTGATGGCACATCTGATGGCTCCTCCAGAGTCATGAAGAGCAATGTGGGAGTGGCCCTCACCTTTAACTGCGTAGAGAGGCAGGTGGGCCGTCAGAGCGCCTTCCAGTACCTCGAAAGCACCCCGGCCCGGCCATCCCCTGCAAGCACTGTCAGAGGAAGAGCGCCCTCCAGGAGGCAGCGGGCAAGTAGGGGTGGCCAGCGCCAGTGGCTTGGAGGGGTGGCCTCTCCGGGGTTTCCTGGGGTTGCTCAGCAGCTTCTGAGCAACTGAGGCTTGTGGTACTTCTCCTCTCTCCCTCCTCACGTGACAGCCATTGTGAGACTGACGCCCAAACTGTCACTCGGTTAATTTAAGCCCATCTGTTCTGGTGCAACTTGCTTGTTTTTCCTTCATGCCTTTACTTACTGTCTTTGTCCCGTGATACAGACTGGCATGCAGCCTCCAAAGTGTCAAAATCAAGCCCCTTTGTCCTGTTCTTACAAGAAACACAAGAAATTGGCCATTGGCAAACTCTGTGGCTTTGACCGTTCTTCATTCAGTGCCATTGATGGAAATGTCCTTCCTTTTCTTTTCTTTTTTTATTTTTTGTGATTTTGCCCACACAAAAAAATTGTAATCTGATGTTGAAGATTAAATAACCAATATAAAGCATATTTCTTGTCCTTGCTCCACAGGACGTAAGCAAGGCCTCCATCACAGTTCATACTTATAAAAGATGGTGAAATAAAGGAATAAACTACGATATTATTACTTGAAATGTAAATAACTTATTTATTTCTTTGCTGATTCTGCAACTCTAGTGCAAGTTCAATGTTACAATGTTGAATATAAGGTAATCGTAGTTCCTCTACCAAGTCTGGAAGAAAACATCTCCTGCTGTCCTTGACTGCACTAGGTTGCTAATTAGTGTGTTTCCCTTTATATTCGCTTTTGTTCTTGCTAGAAACCCAGTGTGACCCAGAACAGATGTCAATAAATGCACATTTTGTACTTGATTTTGAGGCCACTGTCCTGTCTATAAACTATGAAAGTGAGCCAACTGCTCAGAGGGACAGAGGGGTCTCTGGAAAGTGGTCACAAGGTGGCGTGAGGCGTCGCACCACCCACCCCCCCAGTTACAGGGCTGGGTGACTAGGCACACACTCTAGTGATCAAGTTTGTTCTCATGGGTCATATTTTCCATTTGCAGAGAAGAGCAGAGATTCTTGGAGTTTGAGCATGTTCTGGGCCCCTGAACAAAGCTGAAAACATGTCCTGATTTTTTTTTTCTTTCTTTCTTTCCAAGACTGGGGAGCTTATACAATGGCTTGGCCCAGGGTCCGGCAAACTGGCCAAGTGGTCCTTCAGCCACCCCCTGCAGCCTGCCGACTTCTCCAGCTGGGCTGGCTGACCTCACTCCAAAGTGATGGGATTTTTCTTTTTTATTCCAAGCTCTTCTAAACATGCCCAGCTTTTCCAGACTCTAGATATCTGTTGTGTGTAACAGCCTCTGTCCCTTGAGTAAAGTGATGAGTCCAAATGGACAAAGTTTTGTTTTTGGAAAAGGTGTTTGGTTTAAAATAGTAAATCAAAGGCCACTGGATGTTGCCAGAGTGACCTTGGAGGCTTCAACAGCCCAAGTGGTAGGGTGTGGGGTTGAGTGAGATACACTGACTGCCTCTTTCCCAACCCCTCCAGGATCTATTAGGAAAGAGGCCAAGGGGGTTGGGGGCAGAGAGGGCACCGCTTACAGTTAGAACAAAAAGCTGCCCTTGATCCCCTGGCTGGCACAGTGAAGCTCATTTTGGCCCCCTCTGGTCCAGCCTGGATTTGTACTCTTGGCTTAGCATCTGCCTAGCTCCCAGGGATTTTGTTCATAATCAATTAGAAATATCTCTGGCTAAGCACCCATCCCTATGACCTATAAGACAGTGAGCATATGCAGGGCTGGGGCCTGGTGGCCTTGTGATTGCTCCTTAACCCACCTTCAGACTGCACTTCCCAGGGAGTAGCTCCCACTGACTGCTTGGGAGGGCTTGACTGCCCTGCCAAGGGGTCAGTGGTCAGCTCTCTGTAGCACAGATGCCTCACTGCTTCAGGAGCGAGTGGGTGCTGCTTCATCCTGACCATCCAGGTCCCTTCAAACTCACCAAAAGAGGCCGCTGGGAAAGGTGGGCTGACTAGGCTCCTAGCCCATGGCCTTCCCTTTCTGTTCTCCGTTGAGGGCTTGAATAAATGGACTCCAGCAGGCAGCGGCTGGTACTTGACTTTTTCCCTCACTCATCAAATATTTATTGGGTGCCTATTCTATGCAAAGCCACGTGTGCAAGTAGACAGGCCTTCATGAGTATATAACATATACTACACATCGTGGCACCAGACTTCAATGGGGTGGTGGTCAGAGGAGGCGACATTTAATTTGAAGTCTGAATGATACCTAGGAGCTGGCTTGCTGAAGGTGTGACTGTTAGGAGCAAGGGGCACAAGAAGACACAGCTTATGCAAAATCAGGGGGTGGAGGCTGGGAGGGGAATAACTCTCTTTTAGACAAGGAAACACTTGAGTTGAGCTCATCACATCTAATTTCTCAGCATCTTGCATCCAAAGACACTTGTGCTCCCTATGTTCATAATCAACTAGAAATATCTCTGGCTAAGCACCCCATCCCCATGTGTGACTTCGGTCATTTTCCTCACCTATAAATGAAGGGGTTGGTTGTACACCTAAAACTAATACAATGTTATATCTAAATTATACCTCAACTATAAGTAAATAGGAAAAAATTTAGATGAAAGAGTTGGTCTAGTTTAGAATTTAAACCATCTCTAAAGTACTTTCCACGATTTTCAGTGAGGCTAAGAGCACAGTTTCCACGATGCCTTTGCTTTACCCAATAGCTGATGATTCACCGGGTGTTCCCTTCCCCTGTGGAAACTCTGCACACCGGATGGACAAAGCGTTCACTTCAGAAAAGCCCCAGAGTTTTGATCTCAGCCTGCTGTACCCTGGCTCATAACCCAGTTACTGAGGGTGAGCTGTAAGAAGATGGACCCCAGATGGCAGGGAGGAAGGGCACAGGTAGGAAGAGAGAGGGACCAATCAGGCTGCTTCTGCTTCCAACCACGGAATTTCTCCAGGCAGAATGCTCTCTACAGTTTGGAGAGCTCTAGCCACTGGATTGATAGAGAAAAATGTCACCAAGATCTCAGGTCAAGGACAGAGTCTTGGAAGACTGAGAGGATTTAGACAAGCCAAGATGGAGGCAGTGCAGGACAGGAGTTTCAGGCAAAGGGACTGGAGTTTCAGGCAAGGAGCTGAGGTGGGACTGCGCACTGGAAGGCTTCTGGTCACAAGTTACAGAGGTGCCAACAGACATCAGGAAAGGCCAGAACCCAAAACTATAAAGTCATCAGAATTTAGGCCATCACTCTCTGGTTTTCCCCTCAAGTTAATTAGGACATAGCAATTTGGTAAATTATACTTTTGTAAGTAGAAGTGAAACATTTATATTTCTCTCTATCTGATGCTTCCAGAAATTGGAAACTGTTAGGTTCCCAGCAGCTTTACTGGGCAAAGAAAGAAGACTACTTCCTAACAGGTGTAGGAGTCTCGAGATATTTGGGGGATCTTAAAAAGAGAAGAATCCACCCAAATCTATAGATATCGTAGGCAGACTCTATGACAAGCCCTTGGCATGGCTTTCATGCCCTTGAGAGGTCTTTTAAAAGTTCAATCTGAGATTCCTTGTAAAAATTTCCAGCACAGCCAACTTAAAAGAGCCTGTGTGATCAGTTATACTTATGTAAATAATCAGGCCACGTTTACTGAAACCTGGTTTACTTTGCAAACAAATTAGTCTTAATTTGACTATACTTGGTAGGAATGAGAGTAATTTTAGAGAGAAAAAACTATGTTTCAGTGGATATTAAATTCTAGTCTTGTTAATTGAAGTCTATATTTATTGCCAAAGACTCACTTCTCAGATGGCTCCTTGTTGCTCATGCTACATAATTGTGAAGTTTGTTTCTGAAGCTTATCATAGTAATCTATCTTTGGATGAAGATCAGATGTGCCCTGACCTGCAACCAGGAGATTATGCATACTGGAAAAGACATCAGATAAAGGACTCCTTACAGCCATGTTGGAAGGGACCAAATCAGGCCTCCTCTCCTCAATTAGCTGCAACTCCTGTTTCTGACTCCTGATTTTGACTAACTAAGACCAACACTACCTATTAGACCAGGACAAGAAGAAGATGACATCTTAAGTAGACAGCTGACACAAGCTGCTGGACCAGGCCTGTACGCTAATTACTTAGACAATTGCTCACACTTTTTGCTTATGATCCAAATGTATTTCTTCCTGGGGCCCAATCGTTTGTAAGTTTCAAAAAAAAAAAAATTATCCAATTGCTGGGTTGTGGCCAGTTGCCATGTCCAGTACTCCTAGGTTACCTTAATGGAGTTCTCCTCCTCTCCAAGGCTCTAATTGGATTGCCCTTAGCAATTTTATTTCGCTGTCTGTCTGGGAGCTGACTGGCCTTTGAGGCACAATTTCTCATCATCAATTTGGTAGCCTAATTCAGAAAAGAGGTACAATATGAACAACTTTCTGAGGACAGTGCAGTGGATTGGATGTGTGCTGCTTTAGAGTGTAGCTCCCCAAGGAGTTACCCTTGGGTTGGTTGACTATGTTACATGTCTCTGACAGTCTAAAAAGGTTGTGGGAGCTCGGTGTACAAGATGATCAGTTTTTATATCGTGTGTCCCTGGATAAGCAGTATTTACTTGTTAGTTGTAGTGGGTTTCCCCTGTAGGACCGCTGCAAGTCATGAGGCTTGACCCTCAGTCACCTGACAACACCTTGTGGCTACAAGAATCAGATGTCCCTTGTTCTTTGGAGCTGAATTAATTGTCCTTCATTTCAAAATAGCAAATGTTTTGTTCACACCGTGTACCAAACTTTTTTTTTTAATTTAAGCCAAATTTAATAGAAACCCAGCTATCTATGTTTCCCTGGGCCTCCTGCTCCAAACCCCCCAGGTCCCTGCCTAGGAAATTCACCAGTGGGTGCCCCTTAAGACTCCAAGTCTTAAGTAAAAACAGCTTGAATAAAATTTAGGGCATCATCACTTAATAGCAATGAGATCCAGATATCAGGAGAACTCACCAGAACACCTAAGGAGTACTGAGAAGACAGAGGGGCTCAATGGGTCTATGCTGGTACCAAGTGCCAGTCTAGGGGTAGACTCCAAGTGTCCGCTGGAGAGTATCTCTGCTATCCTGCCAGCTGCACCACGAATATGTCGATGAAAAAAATTAATTAATAGTTGATCTAAGGAAGAAATGGAAAATTTCATTCAAGCCAACCTGAGGATTATAACCTGGGAGTCTTTCAGAAAGCTGCGAGGACTGTTCTGCCTGTTAAAGGTCAAAACACAGTTATATAAGTTTTAGAGACGAAGGTTTACATGTCAAACGATGTATTACTGATGTTTATACAATCCAGATCTACATGTTCAAAGCATGGTTCACGGGTCATTGCGGCCCCTTAAAAGATAAGAAGGAAGGTTACCTCCTAAGTCGTTGTGACCTTTTATGAGATTAAAAAGGAATGTTATCTCCTAAGAAGGGCTAGTTAAGCAGATGCACAATACATACTAAAGGGGAGGAAGGAGGCCCAAACAGGCAGAGAAAATTTTTATTTAAATTTCGTCAAGTCTGAATTTTATTTCGTTGTTGACAGTTTAACTCAGACTTGCTCTATGTGCTCTGTTTCTCAAACTGTCTCTCTGACTCCGTTTCCCTCTCTTTCTAAGCCCCTCTCTCTAGTCAGTCTGTTTTTCAGTCTCTCTCTCACTATGTGGTCTCTTTTCTCTGCAGGAACCCCTGGTTTCTTTGCAGATCAGCTTTCTCTGTTCCCCAGCGTTCACAGAAGAAGTGGCCATCTCTTCAAACTAATGAAGAGCCCTGATGGAAGCCCGGATTCCTTGGAGAATCTGATTGGCTCATTTTGAATTGGGGCCCCACCTCTAGACCAATCAACAGTGGCCATAGTGGGGAGTAGGGTATAAAGAGCAGCCTTACTATACAGTCATGGTTGTGAGGGAGGTGGTGCAATTCTCAGAGTTGAGAAGACGCCCCAGAGGTGAATACTTCAGTGGGACAGTGAGCAGATCATTGTGGGTGTGTGGTCAGGCCATTGAAGGTGGCTGTTCTCTTGCTTTCTGTCCATCCCCTGCTCATCCAGGCCCTGCTTCACTCTCATGACTATCCAATCCTCTTAATTATAGGGCTTAATTAGTAACTATCTACATGCTTGCCCCCTGCCCCAGCTGCTGGTTTCCCTGCAATGAGTCAACCTGACTTTGATTCCTCCTGTACATGGTACCTCCTTCTACCCTGAGTAGCGAAGATTGCTGCGGTGTCCGTACAAAGTGGGATGTAGCTCCAGGACCCTTTGTTTTGGCCGTGTAAGATCCCCTGTCCAACAAACTATTAATGTCTCTGTCACCGTCTCCAGGCTCTTGAGGCTGGGTTACTACAAGGCTTGCAGTCCGACAGTGAGTTTACTGGGAGTTTAGTTTTTCATGACCAAGTATCAGGGGACATTAGATACATCAGATGAGATCTATGTGGTACCCATTCTTTGAAATCTGTCGTGTGTATTACTTCGTGACCTAGTACTTGGTCAACTTTTGTAGCTTCTATGTGTAATTAAAAAATATATATATATATATGGTTTCTAATCATTGGGTGCAGGGCTCTATATAAGACCATTAACTTATACTTGTTTGGTTCCATAAATAAGAAGTGTGTTGAAATCATCCATTAGATGATGCACATCTCAGTTTCTCCCTGTGAGTCTTCTATTTGGCTTTATATATTTTGAGGCTATTTTAATAGATGCTCATCATGTATTGAAGTGTCATGCCTTCTTGTAAGTTGAATCTTTTATTATGTAGTTAGGTTCTTTGTCCCCGTAATGTTTTTTTTGTGTGTGTGTCTTAAAGCCTATTTTGTCTAATAATATAGCTCCCAACTTTCTTTTGGTTAATATTTGCTCAGAATGTCTTTTTTATCTTTTTTACTTTTAAGCTGATGTGTCTTTTTAAAGATATTTCTTGTAAATAGCATTATAGCTGAATATTAACTTATTCAAACTTACAATCTGCTTTTTAGTGATTCTAGTGAATACTACATATGGTGCGTACAATTACATTTGGACTTGTTTTTACCATTTACCTGGTGGATTTTTAAAAAATTACTTTTATTGTCAACTTTTGGATTGACTAATATTTTTCTTATTCCAGTTTTGTTTCCTTATATTGATTTGAGTTTTATACTTTTTCTATTCTTTTAGTGCCTTCTCTTTAATTTTTATCATACATACTACTTCTAACAAAATCAAAAGTAAACAGTATCAGTTAAACCCCCTCAAACAATAATTCCTTTTTTTGCCCTTCAAAATATTTATTATTTTATACAATGTTTATTTAGATATATTTACATGTTTATCACTTCAAGCGTTTCTTTTAAAGTAATTTTTCTTCTTCCTAAAGAATATCTTCTAGAAATATTTTAGTGAAGGGCCATTGTTGGTAGAACTATCAGGTTTTAAAATGGAAATATAATTCATATAACATAAAATTCACCATTTTAAAGTATACAATTTAATGGCTTTAAAAACACAAAGTTGTAAAAACCACCATCACTGTCTATTTCTAGAATATTCTCATCCCAGAAAGAAACCCCATACCCATTAGCAGTCACTCTATCCCTCCTCCCCCAAGGCCCTGGCAACTACTTTATCTTTATGGATTAGCCTATTCTGGACATTTCATATAAATGCTGTCCTACAATATGCACTGGCTTTTTTCATGTTTTCATGGTTCATCCATATTGTAGCATTCATTGCTGTGCCATTACTTTGTATGGCTGAATAGTATTCCATTGTATGGATGTGCCATGTTTTATCTATTAATCAGTTGATGAACATTTGAGTTATGTCCATTTTTTGCTGGTTTTGAATAATGTTGCTATGAACATTCCTGTACAGGTTTTAGTATGAACATATCTTTTCAATTCTCTTGGTATTACAAGAGTGGAATTGCTAGGTCCTGTGGTCATATAGTAATTCTATGTTTAACTTTTGAGAAACTGCAAAATCATTTTCCATAGCAGCTGTATCATTTTACATTCCCACCAGCACTGTATGAGGGTTCTAATTTCTCTACATCCTTGTCGCCTCTTGGGTATTTCCTGCTTTTTTGAGTTACAGCCATCTAGTATGTGTGAAGTCACATCCACTATTTTGATTTGCATTTTCCTAATGGCTAGTGATGTTGAGCATCATTTTTACCTACTTTTTGGTCATTTGTATATCTTATTTGGAGTAATGTTTATTCAAATCCTTTGCTCATTGTCTTAATCCATTTGGGCTGCTATAAAAAATATCAAAGACTGGGTGGCTTATAAACAACAGAAATGTATTTCTTACAGTTTTGGAGGTTGAGAAGCCCAAGATCAAGGTGCTGATATATTTAGTGTCTGGTGAGGGTCCACTTCCTGGTTCATAGATACAAGGTGGGCAGGGCAAGAGAGCTCTCTGGAGTCTCTTTTTTAAAGGCACTAATCCCACTGATTAAGGCTTCATCCTTATGACCTAATCACCTCCCAATTATCCCACCTTCTAATACCATCACACTAAGGATTAGGTTTCAATATATGAATTTCAGGAGGACACAGATGTTCAGTCTGTAGCACCCCCGTTTTAAAATTGGGTTATCTTTTTAACTGTTGAGTTGTAAGAGTCCTTTATATATTCTGAATACGGTCCTTATCAATACTTGATTTGCAAATATTTGTTCTATAGGTCGTATTTCCACTTTATTGGTTGTGTCCTTTGAAGCACAAGTTTTTAATTTTGATAAGGTCCAATTTACTTATTTGTTTTTGGTTGCTTATGTTTTTGGTGTTGTATCTAGGAAACTGTTGCCTAACTCAAGGTCAGGAACTTTCATCTCTATTTCCTTCTAAGAGTTTTTATAGTGTTAGCATTTGCATTTAGGCCTTTGATTCACTTTGAGTTAATTTATGTATTCGTATATAGGTAGAGATCCAACTTCATTTGTATGTCGACATCCAGTTGACTCAGCACCACTTGATGAAGCTTCTTCCTCCCACTGTATGGGGTTGGCACTTGTTGGAAATTGACTATAAAAATGAGGGTTTGTTTCTGGATTCTCAATTCTATTCTCTTGCTCTTTCTGTTTCCTTTTATGACAGTATCGCTCTGTCTCAATTACTGTAGCTTTGTAGTAAGTTTTGAAACCAAGAAGTGTGTCTTCCAACTTTGTTCTATCAGTTTTTATTACCCGAAAATGTCTTTTTTTGTCCTAATGCTTGAAGATAGTTTTGCCACTACACAAATATTAACTCAATTTATCCATATTTTACCAATTATATTTTTCATCTCAAAAGGTTTTTGTTGTGGTGGTTCTTTTTCAAAACTATATGGTCATTTTTTGGTTTTTTTTTTGTTTGTTTGTTTTTTTAATATGGTCACTTTTGATAGCCTTCAACTGCTTGCTCACTTTAAAAACAATTCTTGAGTTTGCTTTTGATTCTTTAAAACATTTCATATGACAAATTTCCATCCTTTATAGTAACATAAGAGTTTTCATGCATGTTCTTGGAAGTTTTTATACTTTTTAAAAGCCTAACATTGCAATAAAATGTTTATTTCACCCAAGAAGATCTAACAGTGAGCCCTGCAGAGTACAGCACCATGGTCAAATGCATGACTCTAGAACCAGACTACCTGGATTCAAATATGGGTTCTTTTACTTTTTGACAGTACAGTCTTGGACAAGTTATTTAACCTCTGTGTGCTTCAGTTTCCTCAACTATAAACCTGAAGAAATAATATGTACCTCATGAAGCTATTATGAGGATCAGTTGAACATATATATGAACACAGTATATGTTAGTAACTAAAGGTTTGTACCTCTTAATCCCCTCCACCTACTTTCCCCACCCCGTTGAACGCCCTCCCTTCTGGTAACCACCAATTGTTCTCTGCATCTATGAGTCTGTCTTCTTACTGAGTTCTTGCATCTATTTGTCTGTTTCCTCCCTTTTTGTCAGGCTCTTAGACAAGAACCCTTTGGTTGCTGTTAACATGCCTGCTTCTAGCACCTCTTTCTAATTTACTCACTCATAGGAAGGGGATCCATATGCGCAAATCAATGCTTTAAATGAGTAAATAGACAGTGAGATTCTGAAGGCTCAGGTATGAGCAAAGTTCATGAACTGTGAATTGCCAACTTTGCAACATCTATTTTGGTGGCTCAGAAGCTTTTCTCTTCATTTCTTCTTATTGACTAATTTACCAGTGGGTACTACTTTACACACAAAGCCCAGTGGATGCCTGTGTATAATAAATACTGCTTGCAAGTAGAAATGATTACAATTGTTACTGAAGCATAAATATCTCTCATTTTCCAATATCATGGCTAATGCAAGTTAATTGCAAATTGTAAAGGACTTATAAACCAAGGGTCCATATCCTCTCTCTTTCATCTCTCTTTCTCAATTTTGCATTTGAAATCAAGCAAGCTCCTTCCAGTGCCAAGGTACAATGGAACAGGCTGATGTCATCAACAAGTCGGCCAGGAAGCACATAAAAAAGGAATTTTTTACAAGCCTAAAAGGAAAGCCATAAATAACAGCATTGTACAGTAAAAAAACAAAAAAAAAACTTTATTTATTAAGAACCTACTTGGTACTAAGGGTCATAGAATCATTTATTCTTCACATTAACCAAAGGAGGTTAACAGCACTCTAATTTATAGTTGGAAAAACAGGCTTATGAAGTTAAGTAACTGGCCAGAATACACACTGATCTTAAGTGACCCAGCTAGGATCCACACACCAGTCCTCCACCCGACATCTGTGCCCTTTAGAAAATACTAAACAAGAAGGGTGGGTATAACTCAGTGGTGGAGTATATATTTAGCATGTGTGAGGTCCTGGGTTCAATTTCCAGTACCTCTATAAAAAATTTCTTTTTCTTAAAAAAAAAACCAAAAACTAAACAAGTATTTCCTAGCACTGTCTTCAAGATCTGGTACACCAAAAGCTAATGGATTAGCTTTAAAAACCCTTCACTCCTACCCTATCGCCCCTCTACCCTATGGATTCAGAGGGAAGCTATGGTGAGTTAGTGCCATCTGCTGACCACCTCCCTGAACATCAGGGTAACGGACTGCTCCCTAATTGAGGGTAAGGTAGTGTTGGTGGAGGGGCACTTGTGCTATCTCAGTTCACCACCAGTTCCCAAGGCCAGGCCCGGGAGGATGGTGAGCATCTTCCTGTAGAACTCTTGGTCTCCCTACAATACCAAGGCTGGGCAGTGACTCACTGAGGGAGAAAGTGGTGGTAATTAGAAGGAGCCTTAAAAAAAGGCCTTGAGAAACCAAGGTGTAGGTTTCTACCACCACAGTGAAAACAGTCTTTATTCATTTTTGCAAATAAACCTTAGCATCTCCTGATTCTAGTATTCAAGCAATATAGATTTCTGAACCCCATTCCAGACTATTTTATCAAACTGTTTAGGGGAAGGGCCTAGGCATATTTTAACAAACACACTAGGTCAATCTTAAAAGAAGGAAGGATAGGGGCAAGGGTCATCACTGCCTTAATAAAATGGCAGTGTTTGAGTCCCTGTTGTGAGATATTTCTGGGTAGGGAGTAGAGCTTCTGCAGACCCCTAAAATCTTACCAACTTTTGGAGGAAGACATAGGGAAGTAATAGAAACAGTAGTGGAGATTATTAGGGTGTGAATCCTGGTTCTGCTGGACTCTTTGGCAAGTCACTTAAACTCTCTGTGTCTTTTCTCAGCTGCAAAACCAGAAGGCAGATAATGACAGCACCTCACTGGATTGCTGTGAGAATCAGATGAGAAGCTGGGTGTGAAAGCACTTGTAAAATTCCATATGATGTTGTTAGTATTACTTTGAGTTTCATACTACCTACAGACATAGTCTTTATTTTTTTCTGTCTTTATCTTTTAAAATATAAATGTTGAGCTCCTGTTATGTGCCTGGCAGGATCAATGTCTGCTGATCTGAAGGATCAGTGTTCAGCCATGAAAAAAAAAAAGTCTTTATTCAGAAGATACAGTGATTCTCAACAGAATTGTGCTCTCTGAGAGGCTGTACCAGAATCTCTGGTGAAGGAGAAGGTAAGATTTTTCCGTTTATCAAAAGGAGTCTTGGCTTAAAAAATGAAAATATTAAAAAACAGAGTTTTTAAAATTAGGAGACTTGGGCTCTAGTTCTCTTTTTGTTTCTGGCTTATGGTGTGACCTTGATCAAGTCCCTGCCTTTTTATAGGCCTGTTTCTTTATCTGAAAAATCCAGTGCTATATTGGATGACTTGCTGACTCTAACCTATAAAAATACTTTTCACTTAGCAACTCACAATGTTCACAATCCTGGGAGGTAGAATCGAGTATAAAACACAGGCATTGTACTTTTAACTATGTAGTTCACAAAAAGTAAGTAACTCAAGATGAGGAGTCAACTCAAGTGAAACTGCTTGAGCTGGAAAACTGCATTTGAGTTTCCTTTTTAAGCACCATCAGCCTATGCAGAAGAGAGATAAAAGTAGGTGTGATATGGAAGTATTTTCTTCCAAAAAGCTGATAAAGACCACGGAGTATTTGCCATCACTTTCCCGACAGAGGATTCATTTTATCAAAGAGAAAATCTCAATCGACTCTGCTTCCAGATCCAGAACTTGAGGGGTGGCCTGATAGGAACCTGACCAGAGGTTACCCATGAAGTGCCAAGTGAGAGAGAAGGGTCCTAGCGTGCATTTGTGTAGTGCCCCATTGCTCTTTGCCCAAACACACACTAAACTCTGCTCCATCTCATGGCTACCTGGCCATACTTGGGAGCAAAGACACTGTCCCAACCTGTGATTTTCATGTCAGGGAATGCACGCTTATAAAACTGAACATGCTCCTTTGTCAAATAGACAAGTGGTTCATGAAAAGTGATCTTTTACATGTGAACCCTTTCCAACACAGATGTTATTTAAACTTGACATTCCTCTGTGCTCAAATACCAAACGGAAGTCTTGGTATATCTCCATGGTACCAATTCCCCAATCTGAATTACACTGTAAGATTTATACCACCAAAGAGCCTAGCACAAAGTTAGAGTTCCAATCCAGGTTTGTTGGGTACTGACCTTAACAATCCAGGTATATTGACCAACAGAGCATAGTTTTGGGGTGATGTATTTGAAACTACCAAATTCTTGTTGCCTGTGTGATGAAACCACTACCAGTCTGATGCCAAAGCCACCTGACCCTTGCTCACATCTGAGAAAAAGTTAAACTGAGTTGTGTACAGCTCTCTTTGTTTTGTACTTTCTAGGACAAAGTCTACACTCTGTTAATCAGGCATTTCCTGAGAATTCCATCTGGGACACTCAAATTAGTTGGAT
The DNA here is from genome assembly GCF_048564905.1 of Vicugna pacos. NCBI lineage: Eukaryota > Metazoa > Chordata > Mammalia > Artiodactyla > Camelidae > Vicugna > Vicugna pacos. Next base: position 4,332,449 of record NC_132992.1, read on the forward strand.
TAACCACTGTATAAATATGCAGAATTTGTGTCTATTAACACCTTTTGTCAATTACAATTTTTTTCTGATTATATGTCAGATTTTCTGAAGACACCATCCCAGCTTTCTGCCAAGCAAAAGTATTGTTGGAAGATAAGTACTTAATCAAGTATTGACTGAATTTCTACTGTGTATTCAGCCCACGTATATAATGAAATAACTGCCTTCAAAGAGATCAGAGTCCAATTGGGAATACAGGCTAAATACACAAAACATCAGCCCATAAATAAAATTAAATGTTCAGTTGCCATGGGAATGATATAAAGATATATTACAAAACAATATAGTGGTATTACTATGTCATCATACCAGTGGCACATATTTTTGTTTTACTTACTGTCTTATCTTTTCCTACTAGAATGGAAGCCCCATGACTGCACTTTTTTTTTTTTTGGTTTAGTGCGATTTCCTCAGTGCCTGGCATGTAATTGGTGCTTAATAAATATTTGTTGACTGAATGAGTGAGAAGTCAAGTGCTTAGAAGTGACAGAAAGGGAAAGCTCCATGGAGTGTCCCCAGATGAGCGTTGGCTTAACTATGATTTTTTTTTGGCTTGCTTTATAGCAATCTGTAGATTTTAGCAAACAATTTATTTCTATAATAATAAGAAAATGTGTGTATAATTAAATAGAAGGTGGTGTGAAATGAAAGAAATTTAAATTGGGTGTTTCAGTCCATGAGACCTGCTTAGCTTAAGGCTAAAAGAGGTTTGACCTAGAATCAGTAGTTTTCAAACACAGTTTTACAGCATAACAACTATATTTTCAAACAAAACCTCAATAAATGAAACAGATAAAAGCAGAGCTGCTCTGGTTGACTTTGGGGTGGCTCAGAGGAAGAGGAGACAGGGAGGTCCACCCTCTTAGTCCCCTCAACTTCACAAAAGACCTATGGCTTCTGAGGGATTCTAGGAACACAGTGTGAACTTTAGAGTCTCTCCTCTCTCAAAATTCTGTTAGTGAAGGCAGCTGAATAGGACCTGGACTCCCTCCTGGACTCTGTCCCTTTAAGCTGAGGGAGTACCAGGAGTCAGCTCCTGGAGACACAAACAACACATGTGACCTGGGCCAAGGCCGTTGCCCCTTCTCATGGCCAGACCCAGGGAACCAGAAGCCACATTTCTCTGATCAAAGATGGATTAGGGCTAAATAACTCGATTGTGGCTTGCATTAGCGCTCCCCTCCCCACCAGACCCTCCCGACGGCTCAGAACTAAAGGTATCCAAGATCACTTGGCAATTTCTCTGGGCTTTGGAGTTGATTAGAATCTTATTCACGAAGTAAATACTCAGGCTAGTGTCAACCCGGATGGGAAAAGAATCTGTTTCATTTCTCAACATCCTCCACCTTGTCAGCTAGCTGGTTGATCTGCTTTAGATATCCAGAGAGGAACCAGCCACACAGACAGATGTCCAAGGGTAACAGAAAAGAGTTTAATGAAGGAACTACTAACCAGGGTATGGTCAAGTTTAAGGGAACCGACAAAGGGTTGTAAAGCACCCAGGGGCTAGCAACGTCTGGAAGAGTCATCATCCCTAGGCTTGAAAGAACAAGTTAAAGAGAGTTGTCATGCAACAGTTGTTGCTCAGGTAACTTGGTAAAAATTCCACTTCCATGTTACAAGAGAAGTAACTAAAGATAAGGAAAAGATAAGGAACACAGGATGTTTAATCCCCGGGAGAAGGAACTTCTTTAATTGGCGGCTTTCAAGACTCCTCCTGAGGCCGGCTAAGCCACCTGTCTCACGTTGAAATTCCCTGCCACCAGTCGAAAACGACCAGTTTACTGCGACAAGTTGGGACTACAACTCCCAGCACGCACTTCTCCGCTTCTACCCCAGCCCCAAACTTTTCAACACTAGGCTTAAAGGAACTAAAGAATTGTATGCAGGGACTTGTAGTTCTCCAGTTGGGGTCGGCCGTCCGCCTTAGCGCGCTCATTGGAGCCCAGGTCGCCGCCCCCTTTCCCGCGGCGCACATCGGTGTCTCACGCACGCACACGCCGCGCGTGCCCACGCCCCCTCCCTAGCCCTACGACGCAGGCGCGCGCACGCTCCTGGGCCCGATAGGCGGGGAGGGGGGCGGGGGGAGGAGTAGGGGGAGGGTGGGGGGGCTAGGTGTCTATTGAGTAGACGGCAGTGGGGCACTAAGAGCGCGAAGGCCTTGCTGCCAGGCGCGTGAACTCTGTACTGGGCCTAGAGCCGGCAGGAGGTTCTGGAACCAAGCCAGAGAACCTGCGAGTAGGAGTCGACCGCTGAGACCCGGAGGGCAGCAGGGGGCGAAGCCCCGGCCTAGGCCCCGCGGAGATGTCCGGCTGCGGCGCCTGTACTTGCGGCGCGACTGCCGCGCGTCTCATCAGCTCCTCGCTCGCTTCCGCGCAAAGAGGTAACGAAGTAGTCCCTCACGTGAGCCATTGACCCGGAGGGTCCCGGCCGACGGTGGGGACCGCGGGGAGGGCAAGAGGCCTATACCATCTCCGGGGTGTGAGGGGATGCATGGCGTTTCGCTTCCTCCCCGCCCTTTCCCCCTTGGGATGGGGCTCTGCCAACCGCTGGAGCAGCTGTTTCTCAAATTTGAGGTGAACCCCCTGTGCTCCTCCGCCCGCGTGCTTTCAGGCCTTCTGACTTTGGGGCTAGAATGGGGTCGCTTCGCAGAAACCCCTAAAGAGGCACGAAATGCTCCGTTCGTTAAAAAGTGTCCCCAGACCCCACTCGGAGCTCCGCCGGGGGCTGCCGCCTGCCCTGCCTGCGGCTCCTCTTCCGGAGCCCGGCAGGGTTCCCCTCGGGCCTGCGGAGGGCTGGGGGAAGGGCTCGGCTGAGGGGCTGCCACTGTTGGGGGTCCCTCGGGGCAGCGGGGCGCGGAGCCGGCCGTCCCGGACGCAGGCCGCGCGGGACCCGCCGTGTCACACAGTCATTGTGCGGCCGCTTATGCCGGGACAGAAAGGGGACTCGCAGTACTTGTCGGGACCCGCAGAAAAGCGCCCGAGGAAATGGAATTCCCGCAGAAGTTGTTTCTGAAATACTTCGGTGTCTCAGCAGTCGTTTGCCGGTTTTCCTAACTTGACAGTCCCAAATAGTTTTTTTAAGGGTGGCGCTTGTTTACGTTTCTGTTTATCAGGATATGTGCAAGAGTGGCACCCCAGCCAAGAGATTCCGGAAAAGAAACCATTTTTCTTTTCCCTAAATCTATGAATATCAGAGGCCAGATCCTGTTAGAATCACTAACTTGTAGACAAATTCGTTTCATTTTGAATTATCCGCTTATGCCCTCTGGATGAAAAAACACCTTTTCCAGTTTTTTGCTTTATTGTAAAATCCTTACCGTTTACTAAATGTGTATTTTCTGATAGTTATTTCACAAAGAGGGATTAAAAGAAGTAGTGTGGGCAGAAGCATTTTGTAAAATGGTACATAAATATAAAGGAGTGAATTTAGTCCCAAGACACTGTTAAACCTGAGCAAGTAGCTGTCCCTGTTCCAGGAATTTGAGTTGCAAACTCTTGAAAGTGACAGATGTTTAAATTAAGTTATTTGACATATTTGTTGAGAATCTACTATGTGTCAGGTCCTGTTTTAGTGCTGGAGAGGGAGCGGTGAGCAAGTCCTCACCTTCGAGTTTACATCTAGTGGAGTTGACAGTACAGTTTCTGGTCGTTTATAAGGTATATGTGTGTTCTCTTTGGCCAGGAAAGACTTCTTTGACAAAGCTCTTCATCTCTTCCTATCATTTGTCCCTGAAAACTGAATTATAAGAGGCGTGCAGTTATTTCTTTATTTTTCTTTTCAAAACAACTGCTGCTTTAAAAATTAAATCTATCGTTAGGTAGATAAACATAAATTAATGGCTTATTTGGGAATTACCTATTTGTTTTTCTGTTAATATAAGTTGGCTAGAGGTTTTCAGAAACAACAAGCCGTAACTTCCACTGTAAAGGAGTAAATTAAGCTTAAAATATGAGACATTACCCAATATCACTATAGAATTTAATATTTTTACATAATATTAAAACAGCGACTAGCTTTCACATTGATTTAAGACTTTTCCAAGGCTGGTGGGAATGCAGTTTGGTGCAGCCATTGTGGAAAACAGTATGGAGATTCCTCAAAAGGCTGAAAATAGACTTACCGTATGATCCAGTAGTCCCACTTCTGGGCATGTATCCAGAGGGAACCTTAATTCAGAAAGACACCTGCCTCCCAAAGTTCAAAGCAGCACTGTTTACAATAGCCAAGACACGAAAACAACCTACATGTCGATCGACAGATGACTGGATAAAGAAGTTGTGGTGTATTTATACAATGGAATACTACTCAGCCATAAAAAACAGTAAAATAATGCCATTTGCAGCAACATGGATGGCCCTGGAGAATGTCATTCTAAGCGAAGTAAGCCAGAAAGAGAAAGAAAAATACCACATGATATCACTCATATGTGGAATCTAAAAAAAAAAAAGACAAGTGAACTTAATTATAAAACAGAAACAGACTCACAGACATAGAAAACAAACTTATGGCTACCAGAGGGGAAGAGGATGGGAAGGGATAAATTTGGAGTTTGCGATCTACAGATACTGACTGGTATATATTAAAGAGATAAAACAAGTTTATACTGTATAGCATAGGGAACTATATTCAATATCTTGTAGTAATTATGGTTTAAAAGAATATGAAAATGAATATATGTATGTTCCTATATGACTGAAGCATTGTGCTGTACACCAGAAATTGACACATTGTAAACTGATTATACTTCAATTAAAAAAAAACTTAAAAAACAAAACCAAAAAACAAAGACTTTACCAAGGCTTAATTACATGAAATGTTTTTCCATGGTAGAAACTCTAAAAGTATATGTGAATCTACAAGAATATAGAGATATTTTCTTTAAGGGTTTAAGAACCTCCAGGATGGTTCTTTTTCCTTAGGATTCCAAAAAAGAGGAAGAAAGATGAAAGATAGAAAAATCAGAATTGAACTTTAGTTTATTATTCTTATAAACAGTAGAGTTAACAATTTCAGCAACGTTAATTTAAACAAATAAGAATTTCATTAATGTAGTCTTCTAATAGGAAATTACACAATGGATTAAGAATAAAAGGGGATATTTCAGAGCTCTGAAATACAGTGGTATTCTCTGTTTCTGTTGGCTTGTCTGTCATGTTAGACTTTAAAAATTTTTAACAGTATTTTGAAAGATTATTTGCTAAATTGTTGTACTAGACACTGAACCAATTTTCTTTTCCTGATGGGCTGTATGTATCCAATTTAATGTAGTTCTCCTCACTATTCTCTTTGAATATGAAACCTACAGTAAAGTAAAAATTTAAAAATTTTTTTCTACTTGAATTGTGGCTTTCAATATTGATGTATAGTTTTAAAAATGTGCTTTGCGTATATAACAGTTTGCAGTCTAAATATGTATATTCAGAAATGCTTGATTGCATTTCCAAGTGACTAGGTCTGAATTTGGCTGCAAGAATTTTGGGATCCTGTGTAACTCCCTTGATTTCTGGATGCTTTCTGTCCTTGTCCATTTGCAATGGTGTCACCTCATGTGGATGCAAATGAAGATTGAAGATGCTCAAACATGTTGGTTGGCGTCCATAATTTTTATGAGAGTTACATAATCTGCTTACCTTAATAGTTTTTAGTTAGATTTTAGTTACCTCCCTCCCTCACTATCTCCCTCTCTCCCTTTCCCTCTCTTGTAGTTAAGTCCAGTACAAATTAAATAAGACAAAGTGTGTAAATGTTAGAGGATCTTTATTTCTGGAATTGCAGACTATTTCCTAATCAACATTTCTCTTTTCTTGGTGAAAACCTATCCAGCATTTTTAAACTTGAGGAAAGCGCTCATAGTAGTGATATTATTTTTCTTTATTAAGAAGTATTCAGAATTCTTGAGACAGTAACTTGGGCATAAAATGAAAATCTGAGATTGTTAAAAAGCAGTAAGCATCTAGTAAGTTGCCAGTATTGTTTGTGAGTTTTTGTTGAATTTTTTTTCCAATTTATGTTAGAGGTTAGAGGCCAAGTGTTCAAGTGAGCATTTAACCTGATTTGCCATTTCATCAGTTATTATATACTTAACTATTGTCACTACAAATAGCTAATTTTTAATTTTCATTAGTTCTTTTGCTGTATTTCTAAAATGCAAGTTAAAGATAGGTTTATCTTTTAAGCTGAATCATTTGTATATTTTTGGAGAATGCTTAGTTCAAGATTGAATATAAGAAGTCAAATACTTAAAAATAGAAAAAATTACTCTTCTAGTTTTTTTTTTACATTTTTTGTTGAGTTACAGTCATTTTATAATGTTGTATCAAATTCCAGTGTACAGCACAATTTTTCAGTTATACATGAACATACATATATTCATTGTCAGTTTTTTTTTTTGCTGTGAGCTAACTCTTCTAGTTTTCAATAGTCCTAAAATCATTGTACCTTATTCTAATACATTTTTTTTTAAAAACAGCTGCTCTGAAGCTCAGAGCTTTATTCATATGACAAAAGTTTTGTAAATGGTTTAAATTTTTAACTGTCTTCTGTCGTTGTTGCCAAGTAGTCTTTTGAAATATACTTTACAGAAATACTTCCCTTTTTTGGCTTTTAGGGTGCTTTGTTTTGCTGATATCTCAAAATATTGTTTATATTTGCCACTACTTTGAAATCATGGTACTTATTTAAAAAGCTGTTAGATCTTATATAATCTTGGTAGTTAAGAAGCATATTTTTATAATATTTTGATAACTTCTTCAGTATAATTGGTTTCCTTTGTTATGTATTTTATTCTATACATTTAAAAACATTATTCTGAATAGGCTTCACCAGTCTGGCAAAGGGGTTCATGGCACAAAAAGGGTTTAAAAACTCCTGATTGGCTTCATGCAATGATTTCTATAATATAATAAATAATAATAAATGAGGATGTCAGACGATTAGTGAATGACTGTTCATTTTTTTTAAGTAAAGTAGCTTTAAAAAGTGTGGTCCCAAGACCAGCAGCAGCATGATTACCTGGAATCTTGTTAGAAATCCATTCTTGGGTCCCACCTCATACCTTCTGAATCAGAACCAGGGAAGATCCCCTGTAGTCTGTGCTTTAACAAGCCCTCAAGGTGATTCTAATGCATGCCCAAGTTTGGGAACCGATGGTTTAGTATTTATAGCATCTTGTTAGTATAGCCCATAGATTATAGAATGTTAAAATAGCACTACAGTACCATACCAGCAGGGCGAGCAAAGAAGTTCTTAAATTTAGAAGTTTCAATGACATGAACATTTTTAGATAGTATTTTCTGTGATGACTGTATGGTTGCGTTGGCTTCATACATTACTTGTTATTTGAGGTGAAGGACTTAACTTTTCTTTCTATAAAGTAGATGTTAAAAGGATCATGCTCGTAATTTTTATTTCTCTTATTAAATTCCCAAAGATAATTACCTTTTAGCTTATTTTCTAATAATACTAGATGCTGTGTATTGTTGAACACTATTTTAAAAAGTGTATTTTATTGTAGGTGGTGCTAAAACATTGTATGTGATAATTTCAGGGCTAAGTATTGTTCTAAATAATCCAAGTACAAATAACCTCACATAAAGCTTGTTATAATTGTAGTTTTCTTTGTGAATACATTGTAGTGGTTCAATTAAAAGGTAACACTTGTTACATAGATTATAATTATTTATTGTATCATGCTGCCTTTGATATAAATTTACTACGGATGTTTTTGAACATTCTTGATTTTATCTGTCCCTCTTCCCTATTACTTTTTTTTTTTTGACTTGCTTTTTAGATTGACAGTCTTTAAATCACAATATGTCCTTGGAAAAACATTAATGTTAAGCTTCAAATTTGTGAACTACCTTAGATCTCATTCTAATGAGAGTAATGGCTATCATCATTTGCTGTAAGAAATGGAAATGTTATACTTGAGAAAATTTGAATTGTCTTTTGAAAACATTGCTTAGTAGGAAAACATCAAATGCAGTTTTTTTTTTCCTCATTAATATTTAAACTTAGTAGTGTTAAGCAAAATTTTGCAGTCTTCGGATTGGGGCCAGGGTGTCAGTCATAAACCTTAATCCTTTTTTGGTGTTCTTTGTAAATTTATTTAGAAATGAGACAGTTTGCTTCCTCTTATTTGTATCTTTCCTAAGTAGTTTGGTGGCTTCATTTTTGTACTTTGTGAAACTGGAGATGGCTTACCATGATAAGTAAATAAATAAACTAGTTGTTCTAACAGTGTCCAGAATTGTGTTGGAAAATGGAAGTTAGCAAAACAGCGAATTATATAGCTAAGCAACTGTTTTTGAATTATTTGAAGTACATAACTTTAAACCAGTTTTTGCATTTGGATACAGTATATACATATGTGCATGATCTCTTAAAAGCTCTTAATAGGTGTAGAAATAAAAATTTAAATCCTGAGTTGAGAATTTTGCAGGGAATAAAATGAGAGAGGCAGAATCAGTTTCTTAAATTTATTTAACTATTAACTTTACCCCTCCCCACTTTTGCTTGTTTATTACCTTCTAACAGCACTCAGGTAAACTGCTTGGAAATTTCCTTCTTGGCGATTCATTAATGTACTTTAGCTTATGCAAGGTTCTGAGTAACCCTACAATACTGAAATCTATGGAATTTTGTTTAACCTACAACCATCAATTTTCTTGTGTAGAGAACATTCTTTTAAAGACACAGTTTGGGAAACGCTGCCTCACAGTATATAGTATGGCTTTTTTGCCATTGACTGTAATTTATTTGGGGGCTTATTTTGCATTTGTAGAGAAAAAGCAGGGGTCAGCAAACAGCGACTCTGTGAACCAAATCTGGCCACACTCATTTGCTTACATGTTGTTTACATTTACTTTCAGGTTACAGAGAGAGTAGTTGAGACTGAGACTACATACATGGCCACAAAGCTGAAAATACTTACTATCCTGGTCCTTTACAAAAAAAGTCTTCCAGCTAAGTCAGTGATCAACCTATATCCTTTTTAAGAATTTTAACTTCAAATATGGCAAAAGGTTAACATGTTTGAAAGCAGGATAGTGGTTACACAGTCTGTTTTATTGAATTGCATTTATTTTTTCTATAGGATTGAAATACTTCATTTAAACATGTGTTTTAATGAACAGCACATAACTTTTCAAGGAACATTTGAAATTTGTTGCCACTGTTGCAGATATTATCCCCATATAACCAAAGAGACAAATAAGAGTTCAATTGTTTACTCTCATTGATAGAAATAATATAAGAAGTATAAGAATATAGGACATAAATGGTCTTTTTCCCCTGCAGATGAGATAGATACTGAACTACTTATCTCTCAGACTTTGGAAGAGCCACTCATTGTTCTGACCTGGGTGGTCACTCCTCACTTCCAAAGCACAGGTCTGGCCTATTTTTGAGGATGGTGTTACCAGTTTGTACTACTGCTGTGAAAACTATAGCTTTTTCAACCTCCTCTATGCTTAAGGAATTTTTGTTTCCAGGGGACATATTGAAGGCATGTTAATATTTGATGTGTGAACTAAATAAATTTCATCATCTTTTCAGGTATTTCTTGTGGTCGCATTCATATACCCATCTTAGGAAGGCTTGGGGCCTTTGAAACTCAGCTTCTACGAAGAGCTCCTTTTAGAGCCTTTACAGAAACACCAGCATACTTTGCCTCAAAAGATGGAATGAGTAAAGATGGCTCTGGAGATGGAAATAAGGTATTTTATCTTTATTGGTATTTGTCTTTATTTATTTAACAAATACATATATTTGACTTCCCTCATTTAAACAATTGATTATAGTAATAGTACTCTGTATTTTGTTGGTTTATATGTTTTCTGTAGGAAATGTGAAATAAATAAAATGATCTAAAAAATTTTATGTAATTTTATTTTGTGTTTCAGTCTGAACCATAAAGTAGTTTGATAAGCATTGCACTTAGTAAGCAGTAGTTAAAATTTCTAACACCCCAAAGCAGTAAAGAAGCTTCATTAAATAATCTCTATGTAGTCAGTCTGTGATAGTTGGATTAGGAATAGCCATCATTTTCTGCTTCCACACAGCTCTCAAAACTCAGGCTAGTATTAGCCTTGCTTCATCCTCTACCTGAAACTCTTGAATATCTGTATGACTTAATGTTGGGATGCTCTCTAGCTAGCAAGCAGGCGATTGGTGATTGTATTGGGTCAGTGAATTATCAGGTTTTTTTAAATTATGTGAATTTGACTAACACTTGAGTTAATAATATGTGTGAGAGACAAAATGCTAGGTGATTTCATACCCACACTTAATTCTAAAAATGACTCTGAAGTAGGTAAAATTATCCCTATTTTAGAGATGACAAAAGTTGGATTCAAGAAAGTTAAATCACTACTTGCCATGATAATAACTCCTGATTCAATTTCTTTAAAATGTAGCTTTTTACGTATAGTAACTTTCTTCCCTAGAGCTTATTGATTGTCATTGAAAGAAAACTAATTGTTATGCACTCTGGCATATACCATGGAAAGAAGGAGTACTGCAAATATGTGTTTACTAGAAATTATATTTTTTTATAACCAGTGATCATAGAGATATAAATTATACTAATAATTCTATTCTAGAAACTGTAAAAATTAGAAGATTGATTATAAACAGTAGAGTTTATATTTGAGTTATATGGTGGTTGCCTGAAAGTAATAATTGACACTTTATTTTTTTCTCTTCCACAAATGTTAGAAATCAGCAAGTGAGGGAAGCAGTAAGAAATCAGGCTCTGGGAATTCTGGGAAAGGTGGAAACCAGCTTCGCTGTCCTAAATGTGGCGACTTATGCACGCATGTAGAGACTTTCGTGTGTAAGTATTACTTCTACTGTTATTTTTTTCCCTGCCTTTTATATAAATTGTTAATTGTGTAGAAATATACAAATTATATAAACCAGAATTATTTTCTTCCTGAGCTTACATGACTCTGTTATGTTCACCAGATACTAAAAATCCCCAAGACTAGTTAGTAATACTTTGTACTATCGTGTAAGAGAAAATTTAAGAAAACTACTTACTTCTTTATTTTACTTACATATGTTTATATAAAATTTGGATTTTGTGAGTTTTTATGTAGTAACCATTAAGCTGTAGGAGAAGCAAGGCTTATTTATTTTGTATTTATTACTTCATTCTTCAAATACCTATTAAGCATCTCATATAGCTAGAGAAGTCAGGCATTCAAATACGAAGGTATTTTCCATCTCTGTGTACTAATCAGGGGAGCTAAGCCCTCAATTTTAGGAAGTCTCTGATAGTGATTAGTGATTTAAACACTAGAGAAGGAAGAAATCAACAGGTCTATTTTTGCTGTTAGTGTCAGTGACTCTTTTTGAATTGCAGAGATGCTAATGCTACTGCTACTGCTGATATTTGATGAATCAGATAACTTATTTCCTAAATGATTAGGGTTAATGGTAATGATTCAAGAGTACTTTGCACTACTGTGTCAGCATGATACATGCAATACACTCCAATTGTGAAAAGGTTGATGGTCAGGTTTGGCATAAGTTTTGGTTTCTAATGATTAGTTGGAGAGGATTCTTTGTATTCTAACCCAAATATTGAGACTTCAGTTACAGTTTCACATTTATCATTAATATTAGTTGGTCACTATATGGAAAAGTGTTACAAGTAGCATGTCGTTACAGTTTTGAAGAGACTTTTAAAATGTTTCCATTCTGTAGCTGGAATGTTGAGGTTCTCTTTGTGGCTGTGCCTAGTAGGAGATCAAAGAGAATAATCAATCTGAATGAAAATTAATTTGGATTGCAGCATAAAATGAAAGTAGTAGACCTGGATGATACAATTTCTAAATAACATTTGCTATTAACAAATTTCATGTTATATAATAAAATTCTAATAAGTCTGAGGATTGCTCAGTTCATATTGGCACTGTTGTGTTGCATTTATTTTAATCAAGAAATTTTCCTCTTTTTTTTCCCCAAAGAAAGATTTCCACCTTTATTAGGCCTATAATTCTACTCTTCTTGGAGTAGAAAAGGAAAGAAACTAACATTTAATAAATGCCAGTATATGTAATTTTATTCTTGCAATCTTATTTTCGTTAGGACAGAGAATATCCTCATTTTTATAAATGAAGAAGCTGAGATTGAATAAGTTTCAGTAACTTATCCCAAGGTCACAGAGCAGTGAAGATTTCCTGTTTAGAAGTTCCTTTCCTATTCAGAAATTCCTAAGTGATACCTTTCTACCAGCTGGAATTCTTTCGGGATAAACTAGCTCTTCCTGAGATTAAATTTTTCTCTTATACAATGTTTTCAAAACTTACCAGATTGAATAAGTCAGTGAGGGTGATTGTTAAACATACAGATTCCCACCTTCCCATTAAGATTATCTAAATGTTTGAAAATGATTATAGGTATGTTACATGTATGACTGAAACATTATGCTGTACACCAGAAATTGATGCACCATTGGAAACTGACTATACTTAAATAAAAAATTTAAATAGATTATCTAGATGTTGGATGGGGTCCTAGAATCTGATGTTTAACGAGACCAACTGTGGAAAACACTATAGTTTAGTGTTATCTAATCAACTCAAGGCTGTTTGGAATTCTAATTAGGGAGGGGGATGTGGGAGTAGAGAATGTGGAAGAAAAGAGTAAAAGAAGAGTACATACTTATACATAATTTAGTAAGCAAATACCGGTTAAGTCAGACGGCACTCAGCTGAGACCATACACAGATGAGCATGACACTGTCCCTGTCGTCTGGAGCTTTGCTACGCAGGAGTAGGAGACCCCAACAGTGAGTTGAGGCCCTCTTCCCTTGGTTTTGCTGGTCCATAATAAAAGTCTCTTCAGAATACGTCCCTTTTGAATACTGAGGATCTTCTGTGTCTGCTCATTGAAAATTGGGTCATCCTAGTTCTAAAGAGTTTTGTTTGAATCTGCATCTCTTTAGTTATTACTTCATAAACATCTTTTTATATGCTTTTTGGTCCTTTGTAATCTTTTGTTTAGGCCTGTTTAGGTAATTATCTACTTTTTCATCATTTAAAATTATTTTTAATTACCTGAGAAATACATGTGTATATCTCCCTTTGTTAAAAAAGTAGACCGTTATAGGTAATGCTAAAAATATATTTCTGTTATGTATCTTCATCAAACATGTAACTTTTAAGAAGCATAAGTGATTTAATAGTGTCCATATTTTTGCAGATTGCTTTTTTCAATTCAGCAATGTTTTGAGAGCAAGTATGTTAATACATACAAGTCTAGTCCTTTCCTTTTTTAAATTTTTAATTTTTTATTGAGCTATCATTCGTATATCATACAGTTCACCCTTTCAAAGGGTATGTTGCAGAGTTTTTAGTATATTCATGAAGTTGTACAATCATCACCAGTATCTAATTCCAAGACATTTTCATCACCCCAGAAAGAAACCCCATACCCCTTGGCAGTCACTTTCCACCTTTCCCCTTCCCCGTCTTGGCAACCATTAACCTACTTGCAGTCTCTATGGATTTGTCTATTCTGGATATTTCACATAAATAGAATTATACATTATGTGACATTTTATGTCTGGCTTTTTTCACTTAGTGTGTTTTCAAGGTGATCGGTGTTATATTATGTATCAATACTTTATCGCTTTTTATGGCTGAATAGTATTCCATTGCTTATTCATTCATCAGTTGATGGACATTTGAGTTGTTTCTGCTTGTTGGCTATTATAAATAATGCTACTACGGACATTTGTTTATAAGTTTTTGTGTGTGCATGTGTTTTTACTTTTCTTGCATATATGCTTAGGAATGGAATTGCTGGGTAAAATGGTAACTCTTTATTTAGCTTTTTAAGGAACTGCCAGACTTTTCCACTGTGGCTGTACTGTTTTACAACTTAGCTAATGAAGGGTTCCAATTTTTCCACATCCTCTTCAACATTTATGTCTTTTTTATTGTCCCCACCATAGGGATATGAAATGTTATTTTATCATGGTTTTGGTTTACAGTTTCCTAATGAATAAAGATGTTAAGCGTCTTTTCGTGTGCTTATTGACCCTTTGTATATCTTCTTTGGAAAAAAGACTTTAAATTTTTTGTCCATTTTTAAATTGGGTTTTTTTTTATTGTTGAGTTATAAGAATTCTTTATATATTCTGAGTACTAGACCCTTATATATATATGGATATATATGGATGGATATATAGATACACCACACCTTCTTTATCCAGTCATCTGTCAATGGACATTTAGGTTGCTTCCATGTCTTGACTATTGTAAATAGTGCTGCTGTGGACATTGAGGTGCATGTATCTTTTCGAATTAGAGTTCCCTCTGGATTTATGTCCAGAAGTGGGATTGCTGGATCATGTGGTAAGTCTATTTTTAGTTTTTTGAGGAACCTCCATACTGTCCTCCATAGTGGCTGCACCAATGTACATTCTCACCAAGTAAACAGTCTTACGGTTACCAGGGGAAAGGGTTGGGAAGGGATAAATTTGGCAGTTAAAGACTTGCAAATATTAACTACTATATATAAAAATAAACAGATTTCTTCTGTGTAGCATAGGGAACCATATTCAATATCTTATAATAACCTTTTATGAAAATGAATATATATATGTATGATTGGGACATTATACTGTACACCAGAAATTGATACATGGTAACTAACTACACTTCAATTTTAAAAAAAGGTAGTCTTTCTGTTGTTGGTATACTATACATGCAGGTTTACTGGAATCAGTATTCTGTTTATAAAGAAATACAGGATGTGTGTAGTAATCGTTTAAAGGAAAGAGGTTTTTTTAAATCCCCTTATAATTTAACAGAATTAGATTTTGCTCCTTGGTTTTAAGAGTAAAAAATATGCATTGCAATGTTTGTTTTTCTGACAGTGAAACTGAATCCTTGAACTTGGGTATATGTTGAACATGTTTCAGTGTAAACGTGTATTGCAGATATTCAGGTAGAATTTAAGCAACTCTTCAGCTAAGCAAAGAGGAATGTTATTTTGTCAGTGTTCAATCTCTTTCCCTTTGACCTAATTTCTTCAGAGAAATATTTTGTTCTTGTATTCCTAGGCCAGATTTTCCTGTCACACAGCCTAAACTAGATCAGAGGCTTCTCTGCCCTTTAATCCTTGCCCTGTTTACCATCAGTAACAATTATAAGCTGGTGCCTTATCATAAAATAAAGCCACTGTCTTTCCCATTGATGGAAAATGGTGATAATGTATTTGGGTTTGTGTTAATTAGAGGTGCTTGGAATAGCTTGATCTTTTTCTTTAGGGAAGCACTTTTTTTTTAATAGGTGATCGATAAATAGAATACATGAATGATCCCTTGTCTAGTTTAAAATTTGTGACTGGAATTTGTCTAAAATGTATTTTTGACTGGCCTTGTGTTTAATAACAGACATCTAAGAATTAAATTGACTGAATCAATAGTTAAATTTATTGTTTTAATGTGGCGTTGTCTGTTTTTTAAAAAGTTGGATTTTTTTTTTTTTTGAAGATTGAGATGTGCTTGCCAATGCAGCTTTTCCTATAATCTGTGTATAGGTAGTTTTAGTTTTCCCAAAGGAGAGAGATTCCTATAGTTTTAAAAATTCTTTTTCTCTGCCTTTTTTACTTGTTTAGTAGGTTATACAAAGGTAACCCAAAAATGTATTACGTAGACCTGCCAGCGTGTGACTAATTCTTATGTATCTTTTGCACTGTATCTGTTAATAGTCTATAGTCTAATAGTCTAATATGGGATTCTCTTCCCATGCTGCTTTCTGAGGTCCCTGGTTACCATTGATAGGATTAGGTTTAGAGAAGTTTAAGAATATATGTTCATATGTCTGAATCCTAAATGAGAGAAAAGAAGAAATCAGCTTTGGTTTAAACACAGGGTGCCTGTAGCTGAAGCCTTGGCATTGAGAAACCCTTTTTACCTTCACTTAACTGCCCTTGTGTTATTTTCAAAAGCTGTATGACTAATACAATATTGAATTAATAATTCAGTATGACTGAGAATATTGTTATTTTGTTTTTTAGTGGTTTTTAGGTCAAAGAAATAGGAATTAGTGAAGTAGTTAAAGTTGAAAATAAGGAAGGTATGACTTTATATATTTACCAAGTCAAAGTTTTAAAAATGCTTATAGGTTTGAAAAGAACCTTAAGAATATAGTTTTTAGGGATTAAAATTGATTTTTCTTTCAACTTTTGTATATGTTTATACTTTTTTGTAATAGAATATTGGAAAAATAGAATAATTTACTTTACTTTTTTCACAGTTTATTTGTTCAAGTATTTCAATAAAATAATTAATATAGTGTTAGAGTTTAGAACTTAATTAAGTTTTAAAATTAACTTTAGTGAATGGGGAAGTTGAAAGAATTTCAACCAATCTTTTCTCTGATGAAGTCTATTACAAGTGAAAGAACTTAGTTGAAATGAACAAAATGCAGTTATCTGAACTCATCTTTATCATTTATCTAGGTGTAAACTAGGCTGTTTATTGTGGCTAGTGGAGTGAACTGCAAGCATTCTGTCAAGTACATGGTTTTCATTTTCAGTGAATCTTTAAGGTTAAACACAATTTGAATTATTTTTCTCTGCTGACCTTTCTTTTACAGCATCTACCCGTTTTGTGAAGTGTGAAAAATGTCATCATTTTTTTGTTGTGCTATCAGAAGCAGACTCAAAGAAAAGCGTAATTAAAGAACCTGAATCAGCAGCAGAGGCTGTAAAATTGGCGTTCCAACAGAGGCCACCTCCTCCCCCCAAGAAGGTATACATCCAAGCTCAGTCTTACACGCATTTTATCTTGAAAACATTTTATTGCTTCCCTCTCTCCAGTTTACATTAAATCTTAATACTAGTATCTAAATAAGTATTATAAGTTCTTAATATGGACTATACCTTGCTGAATTGTTATTGATATTTGATACTTGAAATTTAGTTGCGGAGTCCATTGCTGTTTTCCCGTGTCATGATGACTGTATTCAGTTATAATGAAATATAGTTGATGATGATTAAAGTGGTATTAATACTAAATAAATCTAGTGCTCACTTCAGCAGCACATATTCTGAAAATACTAAATAAATCTAAAATGATATCCTTAAAAAAGAGCAGCTGTGGATTTATTTTTATTAATCTGTAATACCAACCTGCAGCTTTTCATCCTTAGATTAATCTACTTTATGGTAGAACAGCTTCAGGCTAACAATAAAAGCGCGCAGTTTTTTTCATGACCAATGTGCCAGGGCTCTCCTGTGTAGCACTTTGGCTTTTGTGGTGTGGGCTTTTTCTAGGAGTCTCAGACTGATTGTGATTTGTCCGTGTGAAATACAGCAGAGCGTACCACCAGCTCCGCTGGGTCGTTGGCATGCGCTTTCTGAGAAGGAGGTGCCCTGCTGCTGGGCTGTGTGCCCTCTGTTCTGGCCATACATCAGATAGTTGCACACTTAGTTATTTCTCACCTATGTCTGCCTCAGTGTGGCTTTCTTCTGCTGTTTAGATGCTAGTGTATTTGTCTCTACTTCCAAATGTGCTGTGGCAGATTTAATAATTCACGGGTATAATTTGTGAGGAATGGCAATTTTTAAACTCCATAATAAAATGCATGCAGTCAACAACTGAGGAATTTGTCGTGTAAAGATAATATAGTAGAAAATAAAGCTGTTAAGCTTTATATTCCCCACGAATTTGCGTAGGCTTTAGACATCTGAGTCAAAGTTGTAGAAAATGAATAAACAATTTTTTGCTTATAAATAATAAATAAAAAACTATTTTAAGGAGTTAGTGAATATTAACAGTTAATTTCTGTTTACTAAAAGTTGGAAGAAATTCACCCCAGGTTCGAAGCTGTAGGCAGTATCCAAGTTTCAAATAAAGCTTTAGTTTCTGCCAAGAATAAGTCTTTTAGATTGCCATTTAGATAAATGCATAGCTTTAAAGTGAATATCTGAGAAAAAGTTATATGTTTGTGAGTATTAAAACACATTTATACTGGTGATTTAACTTTTTATTATACTGCCTATTTTGAAAAAGATAATTTTATATATTATCTTTGTGAAAAATATTATTTGTGTGATTGTGAAAGGTATAGAAAGGATTTTTTAAAGTAATTTACATTAATAATAATAACTTTACACCTGTGGTGGCAAGTGGAGGTGTTCTAAGTGACTTTAATATTAACTTTCAAAAATTAGGATTGATGACATTGTTTATAGAATAGAAATTGGCATAACACTATAAGAGCACAGTGATATTTTTTTAAGCTAAAGAGCAAATAAACTGTGTTTTTGTTCCTTTAGGGTTTGGGGCCTCTGTATCATTGCTACCTGGTGTATCATGCCCCTGGCATTTTGATGAGTCTTTGTTCAAATTTTAAACTGTAAGCAAATGTGCTCAGTATATGACTTTTTAATGTGTATTTTTGTGATAGCTCATAGTAAATTATTCATATGTAATCATTTTTCAGATTTATAACTACCTCGACAAGTACGTTGTTGGCCAGTCATTTGCTAAGAAGGTGCTTTCAGTTGCTGTGTACAATCATTATAAAAGAATATATAATAATATCCCAGCTAATTTGAGACAGCAAGCAGAGGTTGAGAAGCAAACATCATTAACTCCTAGAGGTTAGTGTTTTGATAATTGACCAAAATAGAGATTACTGTGCTTAGAGTGCAACTCCTTGCTTTTGTCTTAAAATACTTTTAGTATAGTATAACATTTTTCAAAATGCAGGTCACTTCCCATTAGTGGCTCATGAAATCATTTTGGTATGTTGCCAATAGCATTTTTAAAAGAAAGTAAGTGTGAGTAGAAATTACCAGAGTACTTAACAACTTGTAGTTAAGTATTGTTTCTTAAAACTTTTGTTTTCAGTTTTATGAGCTTGGGTTCTTAATCACACAGTAAAATGTATCTCTCAACAAGTGTCTTAGTGAAAAATGAAAGTCACTGGGGGTACAGATTGAGACATCATTTTTGAATTGTAGACTTCACTACAACTAGCTCCCCATGACCGGATCATTGCAGTGCTCTGTAAAACTCTGTGTTCTTCTCTTTTGGGTTCAAGATACAGAATTTAATTTGCCTAAGGCAGAGGTATATGGAGATGATAATTTACAGAACATATCCAGCACTCTTTCCTTTTTGGGCCCTAGCTACAGGGTGCAAGGTTAAGGGCAAATTTGTAAGTGATTCAAAGTATAATTCTTGTTAATGATGGATTCTAACATACCAGTATACTGTGTAATCTCAATGTATCATGGACAGTAATGTGTGTTATATTAGTAGAATTTTATTTTAAAAATGTGAATCATTTGAAGTGTTTTTGTTTGGTTGGTTTTTTTGGTCAAGGAGGTATGGTTTCTTACTTAGTCCTACATACAGCCTATCGTTTTAAATTCTTTTAGTCATCATTTTACAATTTAAAGCCTTTTTATTGTTTGTGGGGGGAGTAGGTAATTAGGTTTATTTATTTATTTTTAGAGGAGGTACTGGGGATTGAACCCAGGACCTTATGCATGCTAGGCATGCGCTCTATCAGTTGAGCTGTACCCTCCCCCCCATCCTTTTACAATTTGAAGGAGTTCTGCTAACTACTTTTCGTATTGAATTACTTTTAGTAGCTACTATATATGTAACTAATTGGCTCAGTGAAGACACTTGTTCACTGGTTGAACTTACTGCAAAATAGTTATGTAGTAGTATCAGTTACTTTATTTTTAGAAAGTGAAAATCACAATAACTAATGGAAGACTTGGAACCTTCATTTTTGTAAGGTCCAATAGCACTGTTTAGTCATGGAGCAAAATGATTTTTTCTGATTCCTTTAGTCAGCAAATCAATAGTTAGGCTGTTCTAGGTGCTGGAAAGCAAATGGGTATATGGTATTTATAGTATGAAGGATTTAAACTCTTACTGAAGACTTACATTATTACTACTCTTTTCTTGTAATATCAACTTTGTATTTGACAAATGTGAATATTAGCGACTGGACAGCCATCATTAAGCATGTTTGGGTTTTTTTAATTTAGAAAAGCGTTAGCAAATAAATTTGTTAATAATGTGAAAAGCTAAAAAAAGTTAATGAACATAGTCTTAAAATATATTTGGAAGAGGGGAAGAAGTGGGATGCTCCTTGTTTGTTCCCCTAAACTAAACAGATATATAATATTTTCATGTTGCCATTTTCATCCTCTTTCTTAGAGTTAGAAATAAGAAGACGAGAGGATGAGTACAGATTTACAAGTAAGTGACCTCTCCTCAGGTCCTCCTCTGTAATCATTCTTCCTTTTGAGATTAACCTCAGTGAAGTATGTCAGCAGTAGTAACAGTAGACATGCATTTGCTTGTGTTTTACCCAAAAAGATACTATATATTATCTAAAGGTATTTATCGTACATGGTATATGTAACTTTGGAACATAGCTAATTTGTGTAGTTTGTAGATGTTGGGTTATTTTAGATATTTGATTTAATCTTTTCTGTTGTGATATTTCTTAAAAGCATAATGTGGAGAAATAAAAAGTATTATATATAGTTTTCCTTTGTAAATATAGATCTGCATATTAATGGGAGTTGTATTTTTAAAAATCCATAGCTTGAGTTTTATATCCTTTTTTTAACCATAAATTAGAGTTGGCCTACTTATAAGTGACAGATTTGGGGAGAGGCAGATTATCTTCCAGCTATTCTTTGCCAGGAACCACACCGTTTATTTTTTGGTGTTTGTGAAACATAGTATATAGACTTGCAAATTCTAAATAAGCCCCAACTCACTGTTGCCAGCCCTAGATTGCCCCATAAACATCAGATGGTCTGATGGAAGGTGTGGAAGGACCTGGGACACTAAGGCTAGTGGCCATTCTGATATCTTGCACCCATTTCTTTGGAGGTGGATATAGTTGCTACACAGAGGGTAAAGGTTTCAATGGTGTCATAAAAAGATTCACATGGCCTTTTGTATTCCAGTAACTGTAATAACAAACAAAAGACAATAGATAAGACAGCATAAACATTTTTCATTTAAAAGTTTGATAATTTTACATTTGCCTTTGAACCAAGTGGTATTATATATCGACTTTTTGAGGTGTCCTGTATATTCAGGGTGAGCCATGAGAACTTGTATACCAGCTCTGGAATGAGATTTATTACATGTAATAAAATGTGCTGTCAATACTATATTCATAAATTTGAGCAGATGGCTAGTGAAACTGCTGTGAATTAATAAAGTCTATAGTGAATATTTTGAAACAAATATCGTAAGTGTAGTGATGTTTTTAATGTATGTAGTGATTTAATGTAATTTAAATGTTAACAAGTAACAGTATTTAAGAACTTAGGTAAAAAGCGAGTTGTAATTATATTATTGATTGACTTGGAAATTAATATTTTGAGAGTTTAAATAGAATTAATTTTCATGTATAGTTTAGTTTTGTCCTATGTGGGATTTTAAGTTCTAAAGTTAGGGCATTAGGCCAAAATCATATATAATCAAAATGTTCTTGAAAGTTCCTTTGGAAATCACATGTTAGAGATCAGCGTGTATCTCTTTAACATGTTAAGACTGAGGGTTTTTTCCATTATCATTGGAACATAATGTTTTTCTTAAGTTAAACACTAAATGAAATAGTTGGCTTGTGCTTAACGGCCATGTTATTCAGATGGTTAAACAGTTGGAAAATATTAATTCTAATAGCAGATGCTTCTAAAGCACTTAGAAAGCTATCTCCCAGACACTGTTGTAAGTGTTTTACATGTGTATATACTCATTTAATCTTGCCCAAACCTGTGAGACAGAAACTAATCTTTACATCACCATGTTAAGTATAAGAAAACTGAAGCACAGAAATTTAAAGTAGTTTGCCTAGGGCCATATAGCTGATGAGCTCCACCCAGCCAACTGAGCTAGCCTACTTGCTCATGGTCCTTCTCATTATAGAGAACTGCTTATGTGGTGAGAGAGATGCAAGAACAGAGACAACTCAAAGAACAGGAAGTTTATCTCAAGTTTATCCTGAGGCATATTTTCATAAAATGGAATGGCATACATCATTTGTTTTGTATTCTTTAAATTATTCCTCTTTATTAAACTTAAATCATAGAGTAAGTTAAATATGTGTCTCATGTGATTGCATTGTAGTTAATATGCTTCTTGCAATTTTGTTCAAGTTATTCACCTAAATCATTTTTTCCCCATTGGGTAGACCTACACTTGAGCCAAGCACCTTTTATATTGTCACAATTCCTAACTAGATTTTGCTGAAATTTAAATTTTGTGTGTGTGCATGTGTATGTGCTAGAGACAACTAGCTAACTGAACTCATATAGAAGACTGCATTTTTTGCCTCATGTGGATTATAATGAGACATAGCATTTATTAGAAACAACCTAAAAATAAATCCAGAAAATACAAGCAACAATGTTATAAGCACAGATACCTTAAATGCTGAGAGCCAGAAGCAGTATCTATTTGAAAATTTGACTAATTGAAAAGACTATTGGGATTCTTTCCTTCAGCCAAGAGAGAGAATAAGATTTTTTTTAAGGGACTCAACTGATAAAATGCTAGTTCATGAGCAATGTCAGTCCCATCTAGTTAAGATTATGTCTCCAATAAAGGGACTAGAAAGATCCAGTTGAGATTCTGTAAAATCAGAAATTCAGACAGGGCCAGGGATAGTGACTCTTCGCATAGTTGGTTTCTCTGGTAGACCCACAGGATCATTTTCAGATGTGGAGGAGACTGTAGAGGTCGTATGTCTCAGTATTTTCACTTTATAGGTAAGGAACCAGGCCCAGTAAAGCTAAGTGACTTGCCATGGTCTTACAACACAATGATAGAACCGAGAGTAGAACCCAAGTTCCCTATTTTTCAGGTCAGTGTTTTCCCCTTTCTCTACAGCCCTGCTTCTTTTCCTTTGTACTGAAAAAAATAATACACCTTTGTTTGTCTTTCAGAGTGTCTCCAAATCAATTGTGTTTTGTTTTTACACTTTCCAAAGATGTGTTTGAAATTGATAGGATGTGATAGGATGGGTATTATTGCCATTTTATGGATTAGGACACAGAAACACAAAGTTTATATGACTTGCTCAATATTATAGCTAGCTATGTAGAGACAAAGACCAAAGCTAAAGCTTCCTGACTCGTAGCACTGTTCTATTGTACTGCCTTCTTTTGAGTGAAAAGGCATTCTTCATACAGGTTTGTATAAATAAGGAGGGTAAAAAGAATGCATTTCTTTGCTTGGGATTCCCTGAATAATCATTATGTATTGTACATTTGTCACTAGATAAGTTTAGGTTTTCTTCCTTTTTAGGTAAGAAAGACAGTATTCAAATTTTTTCTCAATAAGTGGTTTGAGATGTAGAGTTTTTTGGGCATTTTTTCAAATGAAGCTCTGGTAAATTCCTTTGGCTTTTTTTTTTTTTTTCAGAATTGCTTCAGATTGCTGGAATTAGCCCACATGGTAATGCTTTAGGAGCATCAATGCAGCAACAGGTAAATCAACAAATACCTCAGGAAAAACGAGGAGGTGAAGTATTAGATTCTTCCCACGATGACATAAAACTTGAAAAGAGCAATATTTTGCTGCTTGGACCAACTGGGTCAGGTAAATAACTTCCTGGGAAAATTTACTACTTATTTAAAACATAGGATATAAATAATTTTGTAACCTGTGTCTTGTGATTGGGGGGGTTCTGGCTTCTAAGAAGAAAATCTAAGACCAATCTTATAGATACATTACCAGAATGTATACAAGTCTTCAGGCTGAACTTGAGACATTGGTATTGCCCTTTAGACCTTGACAGGAATAATAAAAATAACGTACCATTAGATCTAAATAATGGTATGGAAAAGATGTAACCATAATTTTTTTATTACATACTATTCAGATTTATTTTGCACTTCTGTAGAGAAATTGTACATCAATATTTTTAGTAAAGTTTCGGTTACTGGTTCTACTTGTAGGTAAAACTCTGCTGGCACAAACTCTAGCTAAATGCCTTGATGTCCCTTTTGCTATCTGTGACTGTACGACTTTGACTCAGGCTGGATATGTAGGTGAAGATATTGAATCTGTGATTGCCAAACTGCTCCAGGATGCCAACTATAATGTAGAAAAAGCACAACAAGGTATGTTTTCAGCACAGCTTGTCTGTCCACAGATGTAGTCGCCAAATGTAGGGAAGCAGTCTAGTAGTAAGAGATAATATAATTCTTAATTTTGAGTCAAAGAGTAAAATTCTATAATTACATAAAAGTAGCTATGTTAAACATTTTCTAGCATACTGACTAAGGGCCACAAAACTTGCTTTGCCTTATTGATAAGATGGCTAGTAGGGTGAAAATAGGCCAGATTACTATTCTGTTAGATTTTTAATACTATCATTGTTTTTCCTGTTCTGATTCTCCTCCAGACTCCTAATGCTGGTGTAGGGATGGGGAGGGGATAAGGCAAGAGAGTACCAGATGAATATAGAAACAGATGAGCCTGTTGACCTGCAGGATGTCATAGATGCTGCATTTCTCCTTTCCCCATCTCTTATCTGTCCTTGTTTTCATGAAGAGCTTGACAGCCTCCTCTCTAGCTTCCTATAAGACAAGGATGTAGATGGGAGAGAGTAAGCTAAAGTTTTGCTAGCACAGGCACTGTATCTACTTCCTGTTTTCACTCTATACCTCTATCTCAGCTTCCTAGAATAAGGAACCTGAAAACATTAGTGAGGTAGATAACTATGGTCATACCCATAGTTCGTTATCATACCCAAATGATATTCTGTGGAGTAAATTATAAAACATTTGTACAAAATGACAGGTGGAAAAAGTAGCAGTATATTTTTATAATATTAAGCCATTGCATATGTTAAATGTGAAAGATTGAATAACCTTGCTCTCTAGCTACCTAGTCTTTTAAAGCTGAGATTGTCTTGTGTATATCTTTTTCATATTATAAATAGAATCCTCCTTAAATTATAGGAATTGTCTTTCTGGATGAAGTAGATAAGATTGGCAGTGTGCCAGGCATTCATCAGTTACGGGATGTAGGTGGAGAAGGCGTTCAGCAAGTAAGCAGTTGAATATTTTGTTCAAGTCCACTAAAAGGAAGGGAATACATCAACCTCCCAAATATTGTACGTTTGGTTTCACATTGAATTAGATTGTTTTGTTTATTTCTCCCACCCCAAAATTCCACATACCATTTAGTTCAGCTAAGAGAAAGCTGTTGGTGATTTTAAATACCAGATTTCCTTTGTTAAGAAATTAAAAAGTCTTTAAAGAACAGAAAAAAAATTGAAGTTTAGTTTTTGTTGGTTTTATTCCTCAAAGGCCCAATTAAACATTTCTAGAGGACTCTTAAAGAAAGTTCTGGTTCCAACTATACATAAATGAACTATGTACAAGTATCTTACTGTTTGCGCTTAGTTAGAAGGTAAAATAGTGTTTTATTCCTTGTAGAGTCATAATTAAGTCATAATGATCTTTAGTCAACCTGACCTTTTACTGGTAACTAATCATGACATAAACTGCAGGGTAAGGAAAATTGCTTTTGATTTTTTTGACCAGAGGTGCAATCACACTTATAAAATATGCTGCATAATTTCTCATAAAGGCATCTCAATAAAAGTATTCTCAAAGTTTAACACTAGGAGTAGAACAGAATTTTAATTTACATGAAATACAAATCTTCAAATATTTTCAAATTCTGAATGTTCCCACCATGGTTGGGTAACATCTTACAGAGTCATATTTCTCTTTATGTCAGAATTATGTCCTTACCATCAAAAACAACCTCTCAGGTTAATGGTATGGTTTCCTGAATACATAAGGAGCCCAGTAACTCTTCCAAATAAGTTTATGAATTATCGATGTGATTTGCACTTTAGTTGTAGAAATGTGGAAGGTTTCTTCATTTATGCTCATTGACCATAACCACGTATTATTTTCCCCATTGAGTCCCATAATCTTAAGTATAATAAATAATACACTTACACGATTATGCCATAAATCATTCATTTTTTATTTAGGGCTTATTAAAACTACTAGAAGGCACGATAGTCAATGTTCCAGAAAAGAATTCCCGTAAGCTACGTGGAGAAACAGTACAAGTTGATACAACAAACATCCTGTTTGTTGCATCTGGTGCCTTCAATGGTTTGGACAGAATCATCAGCAGGAGAAAAAATGAAAAGGTAAGTTTTTCTGAGAGGTTACTAGTAGAGAGAGCATTTTTAGTTACAGAAGATGGACCCTCAGTTTCTAACTTCATATCTGCTGGCCGCCAGCGGTGGATTTTTAAGAGTTAGGTTTTCTTAGATTATACCAGAAATATATTCCTAGTTATATTTTGAAATCTCAGAGTAGTAAATTGGAAAATTTCTAAATATCATCTGTATATGAGCATTTTTAAATATAACTTGACGATTTTGATTTTATATTTCACTTAAGGGATTCTTCTATTATTTGAGGTAGCTGCTGAATTGGTAAAATATATATTCATTCATTTCTCTTGCCCAATTCACTGGAGCCCAGTAAAGAGCTTGTCTCCATTGCCCCCATCGTTAGAGTCTATCGTAGATCACTGCTCACTTTCACAGATGGAGGAAAGCCCAAGGGTGTATATAAATAGAGAAGTTATGCTAGCAAGCCTGCTTGTAACCCCTCAAGCTGAGTTGTGAACTCATCTAGTTTTACAGATGTTTCTTAAACATTCTTCTAAGCTTTGATTTTAACTATTTTAACTGGAACTTACTTCTTCATATCCTCAAGGTCCATGCCCAGTAGCTACTTGTTGGTACATTTGATTGATTACAGTAAAATGTAATGCCAACATAGTTCTTGCCCCCAAACGTGCCTATTTTCCATGTTCTTCTGTTTTACGTAATAGCTAGCCACAAATGATCTCTTTTATGTATTATTTTCTATTTAAATGAATATATCATGGATCCACTTTTTTCTGTATTGCTTGCTTTAAGTCTCGTTGGCCTTGCATGCACTAGTTTAAGTAGCAGTAATAGTTAAAAAAAAAAACAGTGCTGCTAATGGGAGGGTTGCCTGTGGTAATTCTTTTGCGTAACCCAGATGAGAAAACTCTTATACAAGTACTGAGCCATGTAGTGCTCTTATTCCTCAGTACCTGGCCTTACTCAGCGTGGATAAGGTTAGATTTTAATTTTTCATAGTAGTTAATTTATGTTTTTCTTGCTTTTGAAATTCTGCATAAACTAGCCTAACAAATTAGAAAGAAGAAATTATTTCTTTGCATGTGTGCACATGAGAGAGATGAGGGGAAGAGAAAGAGAAACAACTTAATATTTGAAATTCGCAACCAAATGCAGGGACCATGTTCTGATATTTATTTATAATTCATACTTCCAAAAAGAATTTGAAGCTAGAAACTTGTAGAAAAGAACAACTAAAAGTAATGTTAGAAAAGAGATCAGAAACATATAAAAGAAAGGTTTAGGTCATGGCTTCAACTTAATGGAAATTGTCACTCCATTTAGCTTCAAACTTCTTAATGGAAAATAGGGAGAAATTGTGAGCTGGTTTTTATTGCCTGAAAGAGGAAGGGTATTATGTCTTTATGAGACATAAAGATTTAAAAACAGTTTGTCACATAGATTTTTATGAAAAGAAAATAGAAACATAAGAGTCTTCAGCAGTGATTTTATAAAGGATTAAACACATCCATTTGGCTGTTGTTTTAATAAAACCTTGTTGAAAACCAGGGGTACAATATTAAGTAATATATTCTAACCATATCAAACTGCTTGCAGTCCTAAGTTTTATTCCTGTTGCCTTTGCTCATGTCCCTCCCTGCCTCAGTCTGTTTGGCAAACACTTGTTTATCTTCTAAAGCTCAATCTATTAAAAAAAATTAGGCGATTCCTCTGTGAAGGCGTTCTTGATCACCTCCTACCCTCCCTCCCTAGTATGTGCCTGTTTTCCTCCTTTCCACTACCAGGGTTTCCTGCACAGTTGTCCTTCATTACACCTATGATACTTTAATATCCTCATGTGTTCTCACTGAAAATAAGCCCCATTAAGGTAAGGGCTGTCTTCAGGTCTGTATCCTCAGTATTTTACTATAATGGTTAATAAATGTTTATATATATATGTGTGTGTGTGTGTGTGTGTGCGCATATATGTTTGTATTACCATATGTGCTCACATGTGTATACAGTAAATGCTTAATAAGTATTTATTGAATGAAAGGTATTTTGTTTTCTGATACACTAACTGTCCACATACAAAGCTTAGAGACTTAGGAATAGATTTTTAACTTAGGCTGTTTTCTCACATACCATGTAACTTTTCTTGTACTTTTGACAAGCTGTATGACATATCAAAATTAAACTTTCTGACAGTTGTCTGGAGTATGGTTCTTTTATATTGACTGAAGCAAGATCCATACACCTTGGATACCCAACCTTTTACAGCCAAGTTACCATTTTTGTTTTGTATAATCTTTAAATGTTGTTCTTTATAAAATCTAAATTATTCTAACTCATAGGGTAATGTATATGACCCCAAATCATGATTTTAATAGAATGCTTAGCAATGACTTAAGACATTTGTCGGTAATTTCCTTATAAGGCTGCTTATTCCATAGACCCTACTCCTGTTTAGAGTATTATAAAATTGACTCTGGTTATAAAAAAATTATAGCCTCCATTTTCACAGTTCTTACACATTTTGGAAACCACACTAGTCTAGAGGTCTTAAAAATCCTGCAACATTTTTATCTGAGTTTAAGGGACTTCCCTTCACAGTTCTTACTTACCTACTTTTACTAGAATTCAGTCTTTGAAAATTGGTTAGGTTTTCAGTTCTGAAGGCAGATAGACCTGAGTTCGAATTCTGGCTTTACACTTAGAGCAGCAACAGCTTAGTCAAAGTACTCAGCCTCTCTAAGCCTGTTTTCTTCATTGTAAAATATGAATGATAGTAGACCTTCTTCAGTGGCGAAGATCATATGAGATATGCATGCAAAATGCTTAGCATGATGCAGCTTCATTCTGCTGTTTGTAATATCTGTCTTCTCTTTGGCAGTATCTTGGATTTGGAACACCGTCTAATCTGGGAAAAGGTAGAAGGGCGGCAGCTGCTGCAGACCTTGCCAACCGAAGTGGAGAATCAAATACTCACCAAGACATTGAAGAAAAAGACCGTTTATTACGTCATGTAGAAGCCAGAGATCTCATTGAATTTGGCATGATTCCTGAGTTTGTGGGACGGTTGCCTGTGGTAGTTCCTTTGCATAGCCTAGATGAGAAGACACTTGTGCAAATACTAACTGAGCCACGTAATGCTGTTATCCCTCAGTACCAGGCCTTATTCAGCATGGATAAGGTTAGATTTGTATTTTTTGTGATTTATGAGGTTTTTTGCTATTGAAACTCTGTATGTATTAGCCTAACAAGTTAAAAAGCAGTACTCCGCATCTGGAATACCAGCCTATTCTTCACTAGATACGGATCTGTTCATCTAGGAATCACAGAAAGCACATTGTGTTATATCAGACACTTAAGAGTTGGCTGTATTTTTTTCTTCATTGAAACTGACATTGTAGCTTTTAAAACCCAAGGGTATATATAAATGAGAGAGAAATTATGCTAGCAGCCTGCCTGTAACCCCTCTAGCCAGGCACACAGGATTGTCTCTTTAGCCTTGATATTCTAAATGCTTCCATTGTGACATACTTTGTATACTTTTTTCTAAAGTTAGCTCTCACACCTACTTCTCTGCAGCCAGACCTGGAGATCACTTTAACCCACACAACCAATCAGATAGCAGATGTTTTGGGTTTTATGAACTTAGTGTCTTGAAATACCAGTCTCTCTGTGGCTACTGTCTGTACGTCAAGGCAAGCCCATTTATAATTCTTCACCTTTACCTGTGCATTTGCTTCCTACTTGATCTCCCTATCTCAAGTCTGTCTCTGACCACTGCCACCAAAATATCATTATCTTTCATTTCCAGAATGGATCTTTTTAAAGTTATTAGACACAGTGCCCAGCAAGTAGATATTAAGTTCTTAATAAATATTTATTGAGTGAATAAACACAAAGCTAATTATTTTACTCCCCTCCTTAAAATCCTCCAGTGGGCCCCTAGCCTTATTTAGGTGCCCCCACTCTAGTGCTCTCTTAGCACTGTGTGCAAACACTATGCTGTAAATGCTGTTTTGTTGATTTGTCACCACCCAATAGACTTCAGATTCTTGAGGGCAAAGGTGATGTCTGATTCATCATTTAGTCTCTAATATATAAACACATAGAGGTTCAATAAATGTTGAACGAAGTCCTAGAAAATACGTGTTAATCTAGAAAACCTCTTTAGAGACTGAGGACAAACTTGTGATTCATACTGATACCTTCTCATAGGTTAACTGTTACAAACAAATGCTTTCTGAAGGCAAGGTTCTAAAGCATCATGAGAGATAATTACCTCACTTAAATTTTACATTTTCTGCAGGTGGAAATTAATAACCAAAAGTTTAATACCAAGATCTTGTGAAGTCTAATGTTCCAAAGTATTTTGTTTTTTGGGGGGGTGGTTGGTATATTAAATTCTCAGTAATTTTTAAAATCTGGTAATTTAGAGAGGCTTGTCTCAAGTTTTATCTTTGTTCCATAGGATGAGTTGGTAACACTCTTTAAAATGAATGTTTTCCAGAAAGAAAGTGATAACCTAAAAATGCTTCAGTCTGAAAAGGAATAGTGTCAATCAGAACATGAAGATTCTGACCCCATGTTTCTTTCTAAGTATTAGTGAATCAGTGTACTTAACTCTCTGGAACTTATATCTTTATCTGTAAAGTCAGGGCATTGGTCTCTTTTTGTTCTAAAAAGACCAGTAATAGTGGTAGGTAGTAATTGTTAATAGATCAAATGCTGTATGGTTATATTACAAAAGTAAGATTAAGTATTATCTGAGCTATTTCTTTTGAATATATTTGTAGTGTGAACTGAATGTTACTGAAGATGCTTTGAAAGCTATAGCCAGACTGGCACTAGAACGAAAAACAGGTGCACGAGGCCTTCGGTCCATAATGGTAAGTTGGCATTAGTATACAAAAAACTAGATGATTTCTTGGTCTGAATTTCGAGAATATTAAACTTTCATGTCTTTTGTTTGGAAATACATGCAGAGAATTAGCCTAACTTTTTTTGTGATTTTGTTTCTTTGTTTGTTTTGGTCGCAGTAGATTATATTTTTCTTCTTTCTAAAAACTAACTTTAAAGGTGTTCACAACAGAGGACATACACATAATATAATTAATGAAATAGAGGAAATCAGGATTGTGGGAAGGAGAATTTCAGAAAAGTCTGCATAGGCCTTTTGACTAAGCCCCAGAGCACCTTCTCAGACTCATTGAAATCTTTTTTTTTTTAATTCTTAATTTTAATGAAATGTAGTCAGTTTACAATGTTAGTTTCAAGTGTACAGCAAAGCAATTCAGTTATTCATATACATACATATATGTGTGTGTGTGTGTGTATATTTAGATTTTTTTCTGTTATAGCTCTTCCATTATAAGAAATTGTATATCGTTCCCTGTGCTATACAGTAGGTCCTTGTTGTTTATCTATTTTATGCAATAGTAATATCTGTTAATCCCAAACTCCTAATTCATCCCTTCCCTTCCTTTCCCCACTGGTAACTACAGTTTGTTTTCTATGTCTGTGAGACTAACTGAGATCTTAATTCTTGTTTGTTGAAAATAAATTGTAGATACCATGACATTTTACCCCTGAATTGTTCAGTATGGTATGAACTCACTTTTTTTTTTTTAACATTTTTTATTGAACTCACTTTTAATTTTGTTACAAATCCTAGAGACCAGCCTACTTTCAGCCACCACCCACTCTCTTAGCGTTCTCTCCCTGCCTACCAGCTACGGCTGTACAGTGGGTTACCATTTCCTTACATGCTCCCCAAACAAGCACATGTTCCTGTTCTCTTTTAAGGATTTCACTGCTGAATATTACCTCTCTCGTAAAAAGTAGGACGTTCTGATTAGATCTACACATTCATCACAGACAGTTTGAGATTACAGTCTCTCTCTTTTTTGTGTTTTGTTATTTTTTAAATTAATTCTTAAAAATGGAAGTGTAATTGATGTTCAGTGTTGTGTTAGTTTCAGGTGTACAGCAGAGTGATTCAGTTATACATATCCTTTTCCAGATTCTTTTCCATTGTAGGTTATTACAGGGTATTAAATATAGTTCCCTGTGCTCTGCAGTAGGTCCTTGTTGTTGGGATTATATTCTTTAACGAAGGTCTGGACTTCAGGTGTTAATGACAGATTTATAAACATGCAAACTAGAAGAATAAATAATATAGTTGATGTTTTTTTCCCAGCAAATTTGGTGTACTCGACCAGTATTTTCCTTAAGATGGAATGTAATCCAGCCCCTACTCGTAGGCAAAACTAGTTTTCTTTAGTAAATAACTTTAGATCTACTGCAGCACTTGAGACAAATACTGTTTGAAGTCATAGCTTGGTAGAGATGATTTAGGATTAAATCATTTCCAAATTAAGGATAGTAATCCTCCTTAATTGGTCCTCCTTTGGTCATAGCGTATATCAGATGCTTCTGAGTAATATCTGAGTCTCATACAAAATGAAAGTAGTCTTTTTGTATGTGCATAGTGACCCAAGTAGGCAGAACTACAAATAGCCTTCCCTTATAGAGTCATTTCTCTCTGAATTTAGTTAGAAGCTATTTTAATATGAAGAATATGAAATCTTTTACATTGACTTTTTTAACATTCAGTTCCTGGTGCATAATAGGGACTCATTAATACTTGCTGAGTTAATGAATTTGATTGATAACCTGTAGAATACAAGTACTGTGTATGTAACCTCAGTTTCCCATGTAACTCATTACTTTATCATTTTAGGAAAAGCTGTTACTAGAACCAATGTTCGAAGTCCCTAATTCTGATATAGTATGTGTGGAAGTTGACAAAGAAGTAGTAGAAGGAAAGAAGGAACCAGGATACATCCGGTAAAGTGTATTGTCAAACTAGAACAGATGCTAATTTTACTTATAAAATAATATTTTGAGTCTTTCTGAAAATTGATCTTCAAAATTAGCCTCCACTTTTTTCTCTTAAGGATGAAGTATCAAAAAAGACATAAAAGTAATCCAAATGAAGAGATTCTAATGAACCTTCCTGCTAATTTTGTAATTTGTGAATGACTTGTTCCATGTCTTTCATAAGACCAAAACTTTGTTGACAGAATTTGTCATATCTTATCAGTTGACAAATTTGACGTATCTTTGATTGCTTTATATAACTATTCTAGGGGTCAGCAGGCTTTCCGGTACAGGGCTAAATACTTCAGGGCCATACAATCCTTATTGCAACTACTCAGCAGCGTCCTCATAGCTTGATAGCAGCCAGACGATCCATAAATGAATGAGCGTGTCTGTGTTCAAATAAATCTTAATTTACAGAAACAGATGGTGGGCTTTGTTTGGCCTGCAGGTTGTGGTTTGGTGACTGCGATCTATTCAGTAAATATTTATTAAACTGGGCTTGACTGTAATGTTACCTACACAAAAATTAGGTTCCTATCACAAAGTGTATTACGTTTTGTTTATCTTCTAAGATAACTTATGAGATGATTGGTTTTGAACAACGTTGCTTATTCAAAGAGACATAATCTTTTACTGTTGTTTGATATTAATAGAAAGGAATTGTGATGGTTTGACCATAATTTTCACTAATTTGAGTCATATTGGTTTGGTCAGAAGCTTTCAACTTCTTTGCCATTGATAGATGCTAAATGTTAAAGATTTGGGTTGAAATAATAGATTCTACTTTTTTGGTGAAGAAGTGGATTTATTTTTAAGCCTTCATAATGGAAGCCTCATTGTTGATTTATTTCAGTAAAACTTTTATTAGGGAAAATGTTAGAAAAATGACTTGCAACTTTTGGTTGTGTGCTCTAAATGTCTCCTGTATTTTATCAGTAAGCAATCTTAATGTTAAAGGTGCTCTTAATATTTTCTTTCTTT
Organism: Vicugna pacos; assembly: GCF_048564905.1. Lineage (NCBI taxonomy): Eukaryota > Metazoa > Chordata > Mammalia > Artiodactyla > Camelidae > Vicugna > Vicugna pacos. Next base: position 4,366,531 of record NC_132992.1, read on the forward strand.
GGGTAGCTTGTGGATTAATTTATTATTTTGTTATCAATTTGTTATTTATTTTTTGAGAAGTTGTGTTTACCCATAGTTCTTATTTAAAAAAAAAAAAATGCATGGCTTTTCATTATAGGGCTCCAACAAAAGAATCCTCTGAAGAAGAGTATGACTCTGGAGTTGAAGAAGAAGGGTGGCCTCGCCAAGCAGATGCTGCAAATAGCTAAACTGTCAGAATTCTGTCCTGTATATAAAGTTTTCCTTCTTTTGTTTAGGATCGTAACTGTCTCAGCAGTCTGACATTAAAAACATTGGATCTATCTTGGATATCATACATGGTCAGAAGCTTTTAGGATAAAATTCAGATCATGTATATTATGTAACATCACATTGATTTATACAGAGGACATTACGTGGACTTTAATGACACACTGTTCAGAGATAAAATGTACATTATTTTCGTTCAGTTTTTTAAAAATATGCTTTAACAAAATTCTTAGGAGTTCTTTTAAGCAATGCAGATGTTGCAGTAACTGTGGATTTTACAATAATGTTACTCTACAAATGGGAAAATAAATTCTTTAAAATTGAAGATTGAGATTCAATTCTTTAGTTTAATCTTCTCTACCCATACTTGTTTCCTGAAAATATTTGAATTTTATTCATCTTAAAAATTAGAACAAGTAGTTTCCAAGTAGTCATAAATTTCATGGAAAAAGTACCGTGAAGAACCATGTTTTGATGACTTGTTTAGTTGTATACTTACACATGACACTAACTTCCCAATTGGTACTGTAAAAAGGCCATTCTCTTACTGACTTGTCTGATTTATTTGCCATTTTTGATCCATTTTCATACCATAAGTGAGCAGATGGAATTGAAGTCTGCCTTAAATCTTCAGAAAAAGACTACATCTAATTCTAAACGTAGCATGCAGCATCAGTCATAGTAACAGCCATATGCTGAAGTAAATAAAACATCCTAACATTGTACGTTTACCTAAAGTACCTAGCTAGTTTTCCGTTTTGTTTTTTTTTTTGCTGGATATTTGTCCAATTCTTTGGCTTCATAGAACATTAGAAAATCTATGCTTTGCTATCAGCAGAAGTGAAGTGTTCATACTAAAATATAAGTTATTAACTTTGATTATATAACAAAACTAAACAGTGGAAATTTGGGGGCTTAACAATGAAAATTATTTTATTTGATTCCATGCATATTAAAATATTTAGGTACCTTTTAAGTTTTTTTTCTTTCCTTCTGTGTTGATGGAAGTTTCTGTACTATTCATTCAGTTCAGCCTCATTTGAAATTGTTTAAATGAGAGTACATTTAAATACTTGTTTTCAATTTTTGGCTTATAAACGCTTGAGTTTTCCTTTTAGCCCCTTTTTCCTAGGAAAAGAACCTTAAGCTATTAGCAAATTCTAAATCTTGTTGATGAAGAGTTGGACTTTCTGTGAAGTAATAAGAGACATAAGGTAACTACTTATGGCTGGGGTAGGACCAGAAATGCACTTTTGCAAAGTGTTTAAGCCTGGTTGCTCTAGTATGGAACAGAAACAGGTATCCTTCTTGGTCGCCCTAGCAATGGTTAAAGTTCTCTCAGGAAGTCTTTCATATTATAACTGTTCACTATCTTTTTCTTACAGCCTCATTTTCCTTTTTGTAGAGTGAAAATTGGAGTAACAACTAAATATATTAAGGGTACTCGTCCTGAAATAGACTGGGAGACATTTAGTCACAACAACTTACATTTGGTTTTGGAAGTTGTTAACAAAGCATAATCGATGTTTTTAAATTAAACACAACTGAGTGTAACTACGATTTGTATCTTGAAACTTGTTTTGGCATTTGAATAAAACAAAAGGATTAAACGAAGGCCATTGTAGTGGTGTATCCATAATACAGTGCCATTTTTAAAAGGATGCAGATATCTGAGCTGCTTTATTCTAGTGATTGGTTGATCTTTGACACTTTCATATTCCTCTAATAAATTCTAGTTGTAGATTCCACAGACAAAATGTCTGTTATTAAGGTTTGTGTTAAACATTGATTGAAAACCCTTACTTAAATATCCTACATGGGCCCCACACTAGTAAGCTTTCCAAGAAGCACAGTACTCTAGCAGAGGAAGCAAACACAAACATCAGTACATTATAACAACAGAAGTGAGATGCCAGGTATGGTGGCACAAAAAGGTGGTAGCCCAGATGGATCTGGAAGAACAAGTAGGAATTTGTCAGAAAGGAATAATGAAAATTAAATAAAAATCTCAAGAAATGTGACACAACTAGGGAGCTTTAGGAGTTGAGAAACAGGCAACATATGACTTAAATATTACTCCTCTGAGACGAACGTTGAATATGTTCTCTCCCCTCTACATCCAACTTTGCCTTTCATTAAGAAACCAAATGATGGAACCATCAAACCTATAAAACTATACGTGCTTCAGCACCCAACCTTTCTCTCCAATTACAGCTGAAGGATCCCTTTAATCAAAACTCAGTCCCTCCACATCACTATTAGGGGATCCCATCGTCCCTCTCATTTCTCAAGGCCTTCTGTTATTTTGTTAGTATCGTTACTACGTTATTGGTCTCCTTCCTTCTGAAACATTCCCAGCAGCATCTAAACACTGCCTAGAATTTCTTGTCCTATAACAAACCTCCCAAGCTTATTTTTCATTTGTTTGTCTTTCTAACTACTATAGTCCCACTGTGGTGAAGGCCATGCCTGTTTTCTTAACTATAACCAGTACCTACCGTAGTGGTTTGGTGTGCCATACATTTACTTATTTTTTTTAGAGAATATCTTTTATGCCAGGTTAAGTTGTACTTTTATGCAAAAAGTAATAGGGAGTTATTAAAAGGGCTTTAAGCAGGAAAGTTGGCCATCACTTGATGTGGATCTTAGATTGTTGGGAAGGGAAGGCTTTGAGGAAAATGGAGGGAAACATGACTGGCGGCCTCCTTGTGGACATTTCTTCAGCACTTGTCCTCTATCTCCTACCTCATCACTTTTTATCCCACTTTTCGGATCAGTTCTCATCAGCAAACAAAACACAACTCCCTTGAACCCTTAGATGTTGATCTTGCTGTTTCCAGTTCCCTTCCAGGCTTTGATTCTGAATGAGGTGAGAAGCTGTTGGAAGGCTTTGCACAGAGGAATGATAAAATAAGACAATGTTTTAAAAGGCCTCTGGTTGCAGTATAAGTGAACAGACTATAGACGAGCAATGATTGAATAAGGGACACTCAGGCCCATTGTAGTCCTACCAGAAGATGATGGATTAGACTAAGATGATAGCAATGTAAGTGGAAGAGTGGATGGGTAGGTATTTTTGCAAATGTGTCTGCAAAGTGGTATCCCATGTTCTTCAGTGGGGAAACTCAATATTATAAAGGTGTCTGTTATCCCTATGTTAATTTATAAATTTAACATTCCAATAAGATGCCAATAAGTTTTAAAGCTAAACGAGGCAAAGGGATTCTAAAGTTCATGTGTAAAAATATGCTGGTAAACAAGCAGAATGATAATGCACACTCATAGTGCTTACTCTGTGTCATTGTTCATTTTAGCACAACTCTGTGAGGTAGATGGTATTATCAATCCTTCTAGATGATGAAACTCAAGCCTAGAGTGGTAAGTAGCTTTCCCAAAGTCACACAACTAGTAAGTAACAGCCAGGAATTAACCTCAGGTAGATTGGTTCCAGAGCCTCTCCACTTAACACACCAAAAGAAGAATGAGGAGGGACTGCATCTTGTATTTTTAAAATAATATAAACCTTTAAAAATTTAAGTGTGTACCAGTGTATGACAGATCAATGGAAAAGAATGTAAGGTCTGGAAATAGATCCCCGCCCCCCTCCCCCGCAAAAAAAATATATACATACACACATATATATGAATTTAGTATTAGAAAAATTAGAAAAAACATGCAATAAATTACATTGAGAACTGAGTATCCATCTAGACAATAAGTTATATCCATACCTTACCTAATACATTTTAAGATGAAAACTGAAGCCTTTAAATATTACATACAGTATTACATAATTACTTAATATATAAGATATAAGTAAATACTATGTAGAATATTACAAAGAGTTTCTGAGAAATACTAGAAGTCCCTTGGGAAGTGGGGTCAGGCTCTGATTGGTTCTTCTCATGATACAGAGCTGGACTCTTACCCAGGGTATCATCTATTACTTGACTGCTTTTAAAAAGTAAAGATCTAATCATGAGATGCTAGAGCAATTGGATATCCAAAGTTGGGGTAGGGGGGTGAGGAGGACACCTCAACCAAAGTCTCACACCTCATACAAAAATTAACTCAAAATGGATCACAGACTTAAATGTAAACCTATAAAACTTTTAGAAAAAGCACAGGAGAAATTTTTCAGGATCTAGGACTGAGTTCTTAGACTTGCCTCCAAAAGCGTGACCCATAAGAAGAAAGACTCATTAAGTTGGACTTCATAAAAATTAAGGACTTTTGCTCTGAAAAAAAGGACAAACCAAAAAGCATGTTAACAGGATGAAAAGACAACCTATAAACTGGGAAAAATATGTGCAAACCACATACAAAGGACAAGTATCTAGAGTATAAAACGAACTCACAAATTTCAATAGTAGAAAACCAAACGGTCCATTTAGAAAATGGGCAAAAGACATGATCAGACATTTTAATGAGGAGGGTATACAGCTGGCAAATCAGCAAATAAAAAGACACAACATAACTAGCTGTTAAGGTAGTGTAAATTAAAGCCACAATAAAATAACACTACATACCTATCAGGATGTCTAAAATAAAAAATAGTAACACAAAATGCTGATGAGAATGCAGAGAAAAGGGATGATTCATATATCTGGTGGGAATGTACAGTGCTGCAACCACTGTGGAAAACAATTTGGCAATTTCTTTAAAAACTAAACATTTAACTGGCATATGATCCAGCAATTGTGCTCCTGGGCACTTATTCCAGAGAAATGATGGTTTGTGTTCACACAAAAACCTGTATACAGATGTTTATAGCAGCTTTATTCATGATAGTCCCAAAGTGGAAACAATCCAAATGTCTTTCAGCAGATGAGTAATTAAAGTATGGTTTCGTTTAATCCACACCTTTTTTGCACACTTGATTACAATAAAAAGGAACACTGATACAACCACCTGAATGTAGTTCCAGAGGATTATGCTGAGTGAGAACAACAAATCCCAGAAGGTTATGTACTATGTGGTTCCATTTATATGACATTCTTGAAAGGACAAAAGTTACAGTAATGGAGACCAGATAGTGGCTGCCAGAGGTTTAGGAAGGAAAGTGGGTGGGACTATAAAAGGGCAAATAAGGGATCCTGAAAGTTTGGAAATGTTCAGTATCTTGACCATCAAGGTCAACATCCTGGCTGTGATACTGTAATACAGTTTTGCAAGATACTACAATTGGGAGAAATTGGGAGAGTACACAGGATTTTGCTGTACTATTTATTACAATTGCACATGATCTACAATTATCTCAAAGAGCCTTCCGTTACCCTCCTGCTAAAAACTCTCCAGTGATTTCCCAGTGTTCTTAAGATATGAGATCCTGGACGCTACGATCTCTGTCCAGCTCCCAGGATCACCAGGCTCCGGTCGGACTTTCTGTACTCTATCCACCCTGGCATTCTGTGAATTCCCGCAGCAGACCTACTCCTATAGTCTAACAGGGGGCTTTTGTAAATGTTCCCATCTGAACTGTGCCTCCCTCTCTTCCACTATTTAACACATACTTACCCTTCAGACCTCAGATAAAGTCTCAAACAACATTCCCCAGCCTTCTTAACTCAAATTCTCCTATAAGCTCCTCTTGCCCCGTTTTCCTCTTTGGTAGTATATATTCACTGCTGCACTTCTGCATTTTTTTTTTTTTGCATTATTACTTGATTAATGAATTTTCTTTACTGGACAGGTAGTTCTACGAGGAGCGGGACTGTCTGTTAGTCTCACTGTAAAGCTGCTAGCTCCGTATCTGGACTGCAGTGTAAGGACAATATTCATAAACGGAAGGATTGAATGAACGACCACCATTCGCCGGGCTCTCTGGGTCGGGTGCGTCAAACTGGTGTCGCGCGTGGTACTACGTCACTTCCTCCCGGAAGACCCTATCTTGAGGAACCACTCAGATTCCCGTCACTTCTCAGAATCCCTTCGTCGTGGCCATGGCCCTGCCGCCCTTCTTCGCCCCAGGTCGCCCGGGCCCCCCACCCCCGCAGCCGCCGCCTCCCGCTCCCTTCGGCTGTCCGCCCCCGCCGCTACCCTCCTCGGCTTTCCCGCCACCTCTTCCCCAGCGGCCCGGCCCCTTTCCGGGGGCCTCCGCCCCCTTCCTCCAGCCCCCGCTAGCTCTGCAGCCCCGGGGCCCCGGGGAAGCCTCCCGCGGCGGCGGCGGCGGCGGCGCCTTCTATCCGGTGCCACCACCGCCGCTGCCTCCGCCACCGCCCCAGTGCCGGCCCTTCCTGGGGACCGACGCCGGTGAGCGCCCGCGGCCGCCGCCTCCAGGCCCAGGGCCGCCCTGGAGCCCGCGCTGGCCTGAAGCGCCGCCGCCGTCCGATGTGCTCGGGGACGCGGTCCTGCAGCGCCTGCGCGACCGGCAGTGGCTAGAGGCGGTGTTCGGAGCCCCGCGGCGGGCCGGCTGCCCATTGCCCCCGCGCGCGCCCGCCGGGCCCAGCCTGGGCGAGGTGCGCGCCCGGCTGCGCGGGGCCTTGCGCCTGGTGCGGCGGCTGCGCGACCTGGGCCAGGCCCTGCGCGAGGCCGAGGCCGACGGCCCGGCCTGGGCACAGCTGCATGCGCAGGCCGAGCCGCTGCGCGCCGAGCTGGCCGAGAGACTGCAGCTGCTGACCCAGGCCGCCTATGTGGGCGAGGCGCGGCGGAGGCTGGAGAGGGTCCGGCGCCGCAGGCTGCGGCTTCGCGAGAGGGCCCGGGAACGCGAGGCCGAGCGGGAGGCAGAGGCCGCGCGGGCAGCCGAGCGCGAGCAGGAGATTGACCGCTGGAGGGTCAAGTGCGTGCAGGAGGTGGAGGAGAAGAAACGGGTAAGAACAGCGGGTGCACACGGGGGAAGGGTAGGGTGTTTGGCACCTGATAGGGCGTGAGGCTGTGCGCTGTCATTTCCCAGGTCTAAGCCTCTCTTTCCAAATTCGTAAAATAAAAACACAAGTTGCCTTTCCGACCTCGTATCTCCATAATGGTTGCGTGTTAATGGTGTGTAGTACACAACACAAATGCTTTAGGTGTTCTGCAAAGTTCTCTAAATTCAAAGTGTAGGATTACACAGTCGTTTTTAAGGGATGACGGATCTGTCTCCTGCTCCAACGTTCTGTCCACTTGCTAACATTCAAGACAAACGAGCATCTGGGTCCTTGGGTCTTGTACTGCCCTAGGTGATTTTAAGAATACAGAATAAAGAGAACTTGGAGTCTTGTCTCGAGGAACATATACCCTAATTAGCTGATGGAGTAAGAGTGGTGATTTCTCCAGGATTCCTATGTTTACAAGTTTTAAACCTCATACTCCCCAGGTTCAACAATGGTGTTTTTGAGCACTTACTGTATACTAGGCACTATGCTTAGGTCCTTACATATGCCAGATCTCGAATTCTTGTCTACCCCAGGTAGACAGTATTAATCCCAGTTTTACAGATTAGGAAATTGAGGCATAGAGAGATTAACTTTCCAACTATCCACACAAGAGGTTTGTGGCAGTTTCACACCTGATTTGAGCCCAGATTGTCACATTCTAAAGCTTATTGATCTCAGGTTCTTAAGTTGAGGGCCAGGGTGAAACTGGAAATTGATCAAATATTTAAGGCTTTCTCATTACTTTTGAGTGCCTCTAGGGACTCCCTCTCCCCTCCACTCTCCACAGCCAGCTGGTGTTTCCTCCCTCTTCCCTGTGTCTGTTACTGCCCTAGAATCTGATACAACTACCCTCTGAAGTGTACTGACGGCAGGCTTTGTCTTCATGCCTCCAGGAATATATCAGTACTTTAAAGGAAAATACTTGGAGGCAATACCTTAATCCAAGGGAGTTTGAGTTGGTTCAACAGACTTAATGAGGGGCCATTATGGCAGATCCGGTGCTGGGTGCTGGAGATAGAGATGAATAGGACATAGTGCTTGTCCTTGAGGGGCTTAGAACACTATGAGGGAACATGTCTGTATTGCATGGTGTGTGTTAGGATTTCAACTGTAGGTGCTATAAAGCCCAGAGAAGGAATTTCTAATTCATTAAGGGAAGATATCAAGGAAGTCTTCCCAGATGATATGGTGACCTTGAACTGAGTCTTGTAGGAAATGTCAGAGCCAGGTGAAAGCAAGAGGTGCAGTTCCAGAAGAAGAAGTAATACAAGCAAAAGAGTGAAATAGCATGGTGTATCTGTAATGGTGAAATTACAGGCATTTATTTGCCAGATGGGAAAGAGAGCTTTAGTCAGAAGGGTCCTTCCTGCCACTCACTGTCAGGGTACTTGGAGACAGAGTCCTGTGAGTAGCGACTTGAGGAACCAGGGTTGTTTAGTCTACATGTGAACCAGCTTAAGAAGAGTAAGGTTGGGTCTTCAGATGTTTGAACAGCTGTCATATCAAACAGATCCTTGGGACCTTACAGCAGTGGAACATAAACTGTGCTTAAGTTGTCACTGAGAACGTTATAGAGTTCTGGGCCTTTCCAGCCCCATTCCTTATCTTCCCTGCTAGTCTGAATCTTTGGATCCCAAAGTCTGAATTTTTAACAAGGGAGCCCCAGCTTAACAAGACAAATTGTATATAGATGTTCCTCGGACTACACTTGGAGAAGCTCTGAGGAAGAAACCGAGACAAGAGCCCACATGGAGGCTGCAGAGAAAATAATCCCTTGGCTGAACCAGTGTGGAGGGGAGTTGTGCATGGTCCGGGAAACTGGGATGCAGAGCCAGTAGAGTCTTTCTTAACCCTGGGACTGTCTGGTCCTCTGAAATCTCCCTTCCAAGCAGGGTTTCTCTGCTGAGATAAGTTGTTCCTTGTACTAGATCTCATGGCCTCTCTTTGTCCCTCAGGAGCAGGAACTTAAAGCTGCTGCTGATGGTGTCTTATCTGAAGTGAGGAAAAAACAAGCAGACACCAAAAGAATGGTGGACATTCTTCGGGCCTTGGAAAAATTGAGGAAACTCAGGAAAGAGGCTGCAGCAAGGAAAGGTAACTATGGCTTTGCATTTCTTCTTCTGTTCCCCTGTTCCTTCTCTTTCTTTACCCTAGCATCCACCACCCTCTCAAATTTTTGAAGGAAAAATGCTTGATACTTCATTATTTTCACCCAATAGGGTAACTAAACTTGTCAGCAGTACCTCAGAACTTTTGAAGCAGGAAGCCTCAGAAGATGTTTAGCCCTGGGTAGCCAAGATTAAAAAGGATGTGGGAACCCACTGCACTGTCTTCCTCTTAACTCATCATTCCCACCCTAGGCATTCCTGGCTATGCTTTTTGAGTGAGGTTGGCATGGCTGGTCAACTTTGCCCGTATGTTAAGGTGAAAGTTGTCCTTTCTTTACTTGGTGCTTCAGAAGGTGTGGAAAACTTAGCATAGTCCTTCAGATACATTCCAAACCTGAAACATTGATATTTGAAGAGGTAGGATGGTTGCATGGGGCAGGGAGTGCCCTGCAGACTGCATGGTATGTCACTTTTGGACTCAGAAAACCTCAGTGGTCTCCTCTTGCCTCTAGAGGGAGCACTGTTTTCTAGAATCTCCCCAGCTGTGCCTTTTGTTTTCCTGTCTGGATCTTTGCTCTTGCCAGTCTGTTTGTCTGGAGAGTCCCATCTTGGCCGTTTTACGCTCTCACTATCCTTCAAAAATAAATACAGATGCAGCATCCTCCATCCTTCTCTGATCTGGGCCGAGGTGACCTAACTGCTCCTTCTCATTTGCACCTGGCTTGTGACAACATGCTGCCTTGTTTAGTGGGCTGTCGGCCATACACATTCACCAGGGGTATTTGAGAGTACACAAATTAGCAAGTACCACAATAACAAATAATTTTCCTTGTGTGGTTTAAAATATAATTGAAAACTCCAATTCAGACCCTTAATAAAATTTTGTTGGGACATGTGCATTCGGTCAGGCTCATTCACTAGCTAAATGATTAGCTTCTGCATGCCAGCCTCTGGACTGGCTGGCTCAGATTCAGTCTCAATCAGATGATCCCACAGGGTATTCATGAGTCAGAGGGATGTTTGCATCTACTGTGTCTTCCTATATCTCTTCCTTACAAGAATGCAAAACCTGAGGGCTGCTATTTAATATTCCCCTACCTCATGTCCTCCGTGAAGTGAATGTTCAGTAAACTTTTACCAAGTGAATTTACCAGCATAATTTTTCACTATTAGTCTTCCTCACTTTTGTCGAAAAGAAGGAAGAAATTTTAGGAGAAATTATGCTCTAAAAATAAGCAGGCTCAGTGGAGTTAACTGACTAGAATGTGAAATGATTTAGTATCTAGTAACTGGTTTTGTTAGATACTTTAAAAAAAACAGAGCAACTTTCTGACTTCTCTCTTTAAGGCGTGTGCATCTCCAAGTAAGTGCTGAGAGAATGAGCTTGGATGTGTAAGCAGGGCCGTGTTGCAGAATGTCTTATGGGCTAGGCTAGACATCTCACCCATGCTTAAAGCTGAGTGGAAAATCTTCCCAAGGGGAAGATTGCAAGCAGAGAGTGGAACGATGACAAAGATCTGTGCTGGCAGAGCAGAGCAAAGTTTGTGGTTTCTAGGAGAGAGGAAGAAAGAGAGAGACTGATAAGGCTGCTGTAGTCTGGGCAGGGATAATAAGGGAGTGTGAGCTAAGGGTCAGATGGTGAGTTGGGGAACAGTAAGTGGATTTAAGAGATATGAATAGTGTGTGTATATCTAATGGGGAACTCAGCATGTGGGAGCTGAAGGAAAACAGTGACTCAGGTTCTCACTTAACCTATTGACTGAATGATGATCCATTCTGACTGACTGACCAGCAGATCAGGAGGAAGAATAGGCTTGGGGCTGACGAGTTCAGTTTGAGGCCTTCTGAGTTGGTGGTACCTGTGGTGCATTCTGGATAAGAGTTCATCAGGATGGACCCGTGAGGAGGAATGACCTTGAGGAGATTTTGTAGTGTGAGATGAGGGCCAAAAAGGCAAAACCTAGGGAGTGTCAAAATCAAGATGGATAAGGTGAAGGCCACAAAAGAGATCAAGGGAGCTCAGAGAGCTAGGAGGAAAGGACCTTCTGGAAAGTGGTAGATGCTCAGAGAGATTGTGTGATCTTGAGCATTGGTTTTTCCTCATCTGTAAGAAGGGGAAAAAGATAGTACCTATCCATGGGGGGTCTTGCGATGATTAAATTAGTAAACATGCAGAAAGTGTTCAAAATAGTCCTGGCATATAGTAAGTACTGTATAAGTGTTACTTTTTTTTTTTTTTAGTAATATAAAGATTAAGAAACATCATGGGAATTAGTACCAAATAGATCATTAGTGACCTATGTTAGGTGCATTCCAATGGGGCGGTTTGAGTAGAAGCTGGACTAGACTCAATCAAAGAGGGAACAGGAGGTAAGAAAAGCAAACAGTGAGTTTAACTTATTAAAAATTTGCCTGTGAAGAGAAGCAGGAGGGATAGTTGATGGCTCAAGGTCCTGCAGGAGGTTGGGAGATTCATATCCCAGGTGGAGGGGTTAACTTAAGTGAAGAAGGACCCATCTTTCACTTGAATGGAAATGAATACAAGGGTGAGTAGTAATACACAGATAAGTGAAGTCAGGGGCCGAAAGTTAAGGGATTTCCTGCCTGATGGCCTGTTTTCTCTGGGGAAAATGCTACATGGTTTGCTAAGAGTAGAGAAATAAGGCTTCAGGAGAGCAGTGAAGGTTTGAAATGATTGCTGTGAGGCATGAGTGAGAGCCAACCAGAGACGCACGGGAGTAAGGCTGCAGGAAGGTGCTATTATGAGTCCAGAGCATATAACTGTATGCTGGCACTAGGTCACATAATCAAATGACTCTGACAGGCGAGCACAGAGCACAGGGCTCTGGGGTTTTGCTTTATGAGTGAGAATGAGTGGAAGAAGGGTGGAATCTGATATATCAGAATGGAGGTTTTAGTGACACTGACAGTCTTGGAAAAGAAGGAGGTAAGTACCCAGAGGGTAGAAAGTCAGAGAAGAGAATAATTGGGTCTATGACTTCAGAGGTGGACACTTTTTTCTGATCATGCCAAGGGCCACAGACTGGGTGAGGCCTTAAGTTCTGGGTGGCTGAAGGGGGATAAAGACGAAGGCATTAGTACCCAGGAGCTGCGGAAACTAGAGAAGTTACGGTTAGAGGTGGAGGGAACCTAGACCATGTCAGTACTGGGGGGGTCCAAGGAGGATTGGGTGAGGAGTACCCTTTCCGAGAGAGTGTGTCATGGTGGGCAGGAGTGATCCCTGAAAAGTTGAGGGAAAGGGAGGTTGGGGAGCAGGGCGCAGGCCCAGCCGATCAAGAGGGAAGCAGGCCACACCTTCTCATGGGTCTGGAGGCACTTTTAGGTTGATGGAATGTCTGTATTTTTGCTGTACCGGCAGATTTTAGTACTTACTACAGAGACCGTATGACCCACAAACCTAAAATATTACTATCTGGCCCTTTATAGAAAATGTTTACCCACCTCTGGTTGAGATAAAGAAATTAAACAAAACTATGAAATTATTATGAAGCAAAATATTGGCAGCTTAAATTTCTCAGTGCATACAAATTTTATGTTTTGGAAGACGTTGGCAACTTAATAGAAGATGGATTTGAGTTAGTAGAGTTTCCATAGGTGGGAATGAGTGGATGAAAACTTGTTCAACCAAAGAAATCGTAAGAAAATGATCTGGAGAAATATTAGCTTTGGAGGTGAAGACAGGAGAGCTGCAGTCTCTGAGGCAGAAAAGAATCAGACCTCCAAATCAAACAGCTTCACAAGACAGAACTGCTGTATTTAAGGAACTATTATTTTATGACATTTATCAGCCAAAATTGAAAATCGAGTGCTCAAAGCTGGCAATATTGTACCTGACTGTGGCAGCATTAACTGCCAAAACTGTTGAAAATCTTTCATTCCTTGAAGACATAAATGTTTATTACTTTCTCTGTGTCAAATGTTAGATACTGAGTAAATGTATAGTTATTTTAGGAAACAGTTTAGTACCACATTTAGGTTAGTCTTGGAAATATCTGTAAACATTTCCACTCTTGAGAATTTCTTTTACGGAGATAATCCATGGGAAGGAAAAAGTAAACATGCCCGAGTATTCATTGTAGCCTTATATGATAATGGGACATTTGGAGCAGCCTAAGTTTCCAGGAATAGGGAGCTTGTTAAGTAAATTATGGTGCAATGATTTGTAATTAAGTAATTATAAAGACTGGAAAAGAGTGTAGGGAATGGAGATGTGGAAATTACACACATAATGTAGAACTATATGGACAAAACACCTGGAGGTTCAACATGGGGAAATAAAAATGGTTGATTATGTTAGTGGGCTTAGGATTTTTTTTTTCTTCCTTGTATCTGGTACTGTTAAAATGCTTTTCATAATAAATAGATTTTCCTTTATAGTCAGGATGGACCACACCCATATTACTCCAGAATGAATCACCTCGCAGCTTCAGCAGCTTTTATCCTGCAGGGCCATTATGGTAGTGAGTGCACAACTGCAATCCACCTAAGTATTCATTAAATTAGAAGTTTTTTCCTCATGAAATTTTATGAAAAATTTCAGACGTGTACAAAAACAGAACACCTAAATAAAACACCCATCATCACCTATGATGTCATTATCACACCTAACAAAATTAGTGGTAATTCTTTGATATCACCTAACAATTAGTCTGTAATCAAGTCTTCCCAGTTGTGACTCTCGCCATGTAGACTCTACTGTTAGCTGACTTCACAGTTAAATCAGGGTGACCAGTCATCCCAGGTGTCCCAGGACACTGGGCTTTCATTCCTAAAACCAGGCAAATGAAACATTTGGTCGCCCTGCTCTCAGCAGCAGACTGTGAGGTTATTGTGGTTGGTTAAGTATATTTCCTCCTCACTGTCCAAGTGTCCAAGTTCGTACTCTTATCAGAGGAAGAATTGTTTATTAGTTGGTTCTGGGAGTCTGTGCTATAGAAATTTTACAATAAAGAAGTCAATGACAATTCCTTCCTTTAGTAGAGGAATTCTCCAACTGAAGGATCTAAATCAAAGGTTAAGTGGTGTGATCCAGAAAGAGGAGTTAGCAAAAATCAGGGGAGAGTCAGATTAGTTGAAGACTCAAGAAGATCAAATTGAGCCTTTGAAGATTGGTTAGAACTTGTAAACTCTAGCCAAATTCATACTGAAAGTAGGACTTTGAGTCTGCTCTTTAGAGCATGAATTTGTGGACAAGAAAAAGTTTGTGTCTAAAATGCCATTTGGTTCTCTTTGCCCAGGGGTCTGTCCCCCGGCCTCAGCGGATGAGACTTTTGAGCATCACCTTCAGCGACTAAGAAAACTCATTAAAAAGCGCTCTGAACTGTATGAAGCTGAAGAGAGAGCCCTCAGAGTTATGTTGGAAGGAGAACAAGAGGAAGAGAGAAAAAGGGAATTAGAAAAGAAACAGAGGAAAGAAAAAGAGAAATTTTTCCTTCAAAAGCGTGAAATTGAGTCCAAGTTATTTGGGGATCCAGGTAAGTTCCTCTGTAACCAGTGGAGAAAAGGAAGACACTAGACTGACAGCTCTTTTCCTCATGGATGACTGTCACTTAAGCTAAGAGGTGGTAGGTGACAAATGTTACCCTTAGGATTTGAAATTCTAAACTGTATCCTGGAAATCAGGATTAAAGATGAAACACATTTGATCCTATTGTATAGTCATAGGCTTGGTCCCCTTGCCTTGAGAAAGACACTCTATATATGAAGTGTAATGACATGGTATTGTGCCTTTTCTTTTCCAGATGAGTTCCCTCTCGCTCACCTCTTGCAGCCTTTCCGGCAGTATTACCTCCAGGCTGAGCACTCGCTGCCAGCACTCATCCAGATAAGGTCAGAGGGCCATTCTCCATGTCTTCTCTCCCTTAGGTAGCCAGAAGTAGTTGACAAAGTGCTTATGTTGTGGAGGTCTACTGCTGTATCATTTTTTTTTAAGTTCCTTGTGAGTTTATTTAATGTTTCCAAGTTCCAAGGATGCCACATACGTCTTATTTAATCCTCATCTATCCTTGAGAAGTAGATGTCCCTATTTTAACAGGTGAAGACACTGAAACTCAGGTTGTGACTTGCCCTTTGTATTATCCCGTGCTGCAGTGGTTCTGTTGACTTAAAGCACTGATTTCATTTTCCTGATTCTTTTCTGCTGCTAAACAAACCAAGCAAGAGAAACCCTCTGTGTATACTTAGGTGTTTAAGGCTCACACTAACTTGTGAGTTCCTATGGGTCAGAGCCAAGAGAGCTAGGAACAGTCCCATCTTAATCTGCAGTTACTGGTGAGTTACTGGTAAAGTTTTCAGCTGAGTTTCATTTTCCTCACCTATAAAATGAAAATAGTGGACTAGAATGTGGCCTTCAAACATGAGCAGTAGGACCCTCCCCAAATGCAGTCTTTTGAGAGATTAGTTTGTACGATAGTTAGAATGAATGAATGGGTTCCACAGACAGTTTAAGTCTGTTATCGACTAGGGAAGCACTTTGTTGTTTCTAGACTCCCCAGAACATCTACTTGGGGCTTAAGAGGTCTTAAAACCTGGCTTGAAAGACCACTGAACTAAGTGATCTTGAAGTTCCTTCCAGAGGTCCAACAGTGCTCTTTTGCATACCAAGTCTATGTTCTGGGAAAAATGTACTTCTGGCTAGTATACAAATGTTAGTTGATTCTCATTATTCACAGTAGCTGTATTCTATAAAGCTGCAGACGCTGAATTGGAGAATGCTGAAGTGATGCTCCTAAAGGAAATGCAGACTTAGGTTCCTGGGAGCCTACTGACGATTCGTCAGCCAGTCAACACATAACATTGAACTCATGGCCAATAGCACTATAACTCATGCCTGAAGGTCGCTTGTGTAACACATTCTCCGTAAGGCACATCACAGCCTTCTCATGCTGGCCAGCACTTCAGCACTATTCTTGGAGACCATTTTAAACAGCAAAATGTCAATAAAAAGCATCAATGTGACTAATATGGTACTAGATAAACTACAAAAAAGACACTTGTTTACAGTCAGCTGAAAACCAGAAGGTGGGTGTCACCTTGTTCCGCCTCGGTTGGAAACATGCCGGTTGGTGACTCTGATTTTTCACTGCTCTGTGCATGTCAGCAAGTGACCATGGAAACACCATGAGAAATGATTTTAGGGTTAGAAATAAATTTTAGTGAATAGGCAAATTTGCAAATACAGAAGCTGCAAATAATGAGGATCAACTGTATATTATTTGGTTATCCATAAGATTATAAGTTCTTTGTAGTTTTTTCCTCTTTATATGTATATTTAAGAAAGTCTTTTGCATAATTCCTAGAAAGCAAGTTCTTTAGTGGATTCATATCAGTCATTTTAAAGCTAAGTCCTGAAATAGAATATTTAGTTGCTAACATCTTGCTTCAAATAAAACAAAAAATAAATAGTTGTTTTACAATGTTCTTATTAAGGCATGATTGGGATCAGTACCTGGTGCCATCTGATCATCCCAAAGGCAACTCCGTTCCCCAAGGATGGGTCCTTCCCCCGCTCCCCAGCAACGACATCTGGGCAACCGCCATTAAGCTGCATTAGTAAAGATGCTCCGGGAGTGTGGTCCAGCCAAGGCTCTTTCCAGCTCTAAATATTAGTGATGCTGCCATCTTCTTGTGCTGTAGACTAAACCACAACCTTTAAACTCCGTTTGGCATTGCCCAACCCAGAAGTTACATTTTCCTTCTGTGCTCTGTCCTGGCCAGAGGTGCCTCTTGAATCAGGAGATTAATAAGTTTCTTCAGGAAAGGACCTAGTTGAACTGGGGTTATTATGACAGGCAGTGTGACCCTGGTTCACCGAATTCGCCTCTGTTTTGAGGGGCTTGGTCCAGAGTGACTTGTAAGTTTATGCTTATCTTCCTTGTGTGGTGATGGGTAAGTACACTCTATATACATATGCAGTTGACACAGGTGTGCACTGGGCAGATTTAGCAGGCCTTTCCCTAGTCCTGGTTGTGAAGGCAGGCTTGACGCAAGACCTCCTTACCCTTCCTGCCCAAACAGCCCTGTGACTTCCAGGAAGGGAGGTCAGAAATGCTTTGTCTTTGGTTTGTGAATCCCACTTTTGGTGTAGCTGGAGAGGCTGCAGGCTGGGCTGCCGGAAGGGCTGGTGGCCTCGTCTGGTAGTCATGTGGAGAACCTGGAAAACCTGAAGACTACCTGTACCCAGACTGGATCGTGCTTTAATGGATGATGGCTGCATTTTCCCCATGTTAGATGGATCCTGATGAAAGCACCTGCTTTTTAAGTTCCTAGAGATCTGGTTGTTCAGAATCCCCAAGGATAAAAATTAATTTCCCTATGGGAGTGGGACCTTGATTAATCTCACTCAGTCACATTGTAGGGGCTGGTATAGTTGTGGAATTTTTTTAAAGAACGCAAGCTTCCAAAAATATACATGTAGTTTAAGCTGGGAGAAAGCAGATAAAAATAATAAAATTTATTTTTTATATTCATTAATAAATACTGTTGCGCCTGGAGCTGATCAGTCATATAACTTGTCAGTTTTTTGTTTTGTTTTGTTTTCCTTTTTGTCATTAATTGTTATTTATATTTCCAAAAAGCTAAATAAATGTCATTTTTATTTTTTAGTTTGAGCCTTTGCCCCCAGTTTGTTGCCTCCCAAATCACTACACATTCTTCCACATTGATGAAACACATTTACACTGCAGAGTTCAAATTTATTAACTAGGCATTTGCTACAGGAAGGTGAATGACAAGCAGCAAACTTTGTTTGCAGAATCCAACTCTGGATAAACAGGAAAGGATACATCAACTTTGGAAATGATTTCATGTAACTGGAAGTTCTTGGGTACAAGATGCTAACACCTTCGTCCTTTTTTTGTTTGTTTCATTTGCCTTGTTAAGTTTATATATTATGCATTACAGAGTTAACATAGGGTATGAGGTCCAGCATGCCTCCAAGTGTGTCTAAACTCATAAGCCTTAGAATCTGATGTGATAAGCCTCATAAAACCCCATAGGCCTGTGTGCCCTTTTGTTACAAATCGTCACCATTTGCTCTCTGATGAGATGCAGGAAGAACAGAAATAAAATGTGAATTGTATAATGTATGTTTGATGTCCAGACAGCCTTGCCACTAAGATACCTGCATTGATGGGGTCAGGAGTGTGCAGCAGGGACTCAGGAAAACTCAGGCAGCAGAACCCGAGGAGAAGAAGTTATCTAACCGCAGGTGGAAAAAACCACTCCCTCTTTCCTCTCATTCAGCTTCTGCAGCGTTTTAATAAAGGGGCATTATTTTTTGTTATTTGGTTTTTGTTTTGTAAGTTTTTGATTTATTGCCCTATGTAGTGGTGGTGGCAACTTTATAGATTTAGAAAGAAAGACTTAAACAGTACTGTCTTCAACAAATTGTACTTCTGAAAATATGAACAGTATCATTATAATCTTATCTCACTATCTTTTATTTTAATTGTGGAAATTTTCAAACATATTCAGAATAGTATAATTTTTTTCATCATCTGTCTTTATATAATTGTCAACTCATGGCCAGTCTTGTTTCATCTGTACCCCTACCAAACACACTGGATTATTTTGAAGCTAAATCCCAGACATCATATTACTTCATAAGTGTTTCAGTATGAAGCTCTAAGATATTTTAAAAATTTAACCACAGTGCCATTATTGTATTTAAAGAATAACTCCTTTAGTAACATCAAATATCCAATCAGTGTTCAAATTATTTTATCTCATAACTGTGTGTTTCACACTTTGTTCCAAATCAAGATGTGCATGCAATCTATGCACTGTCAGTTGATGTGTCTCTTAAATTTCTGATAGCCCATAGTTCTCACTCCTTTCTCCTGTGCATTCTTGCACCCTTTCACTCCTTTGCAACTTATTACTTGAAGAAAATAGATCATTCTTTCCCCAGAGAGTTCCCAGTTTGGATTTTGCTAATTGTATCCTTGTGATGGCATGTTCCTCCGTTTCCATTATTTCCTATAATTTAATGGTTCATCAGCTGTACTGTCCAATATGGTAGCCATGTATGGCTATCAGGCACTTGGAATTGAGAGTTTGAACTGAAATTGAGTTTGACTTGAGTGTACAATTACACGTGTGGCTCACATACTTCTACTGGACTGTACTGATCTGGCGCTTTAGACATTAAGATTGGACTTTTCTGGGAAGAGTACTTCATAGACCTGGTGTGTATTCCATTCAGGAGAACTAATTGGTTGTCTCATTTTGTGGTCTTAGCAGCCATTGATAATCAAGACCTAGACTCATTCATGTGGGTTTGCAAAACAGTGATAGTTCAATTGTGGCATTGTTTCTTTAATTAGCTGGGATACTGAAAGGAGAAACATACCCTCATCAACTATTTGGTTGCCCGACAGTACAATTTGTATAGAAAAGGTAAAAAGTATTTACTAGTTTTCAAAATAATGAGCTGGTTCCGTAGCACCCTTCAAAGGCGACCAGTGGATTTTGGTTTTAAGTGTCATTATGAACTCAGATCTAAATATATTTGTCTTTCAACCTATTGTTGGTTTTTTAAAAAATTGATTGGTTCATATTTGGCCAGTGGGAGCCTCTTTAACTCTGCTCCTGAGTTCCCCTCAATCCCAGTATTCTGTTCCTAGTGTATCTTGTGCATTTCCTATCCCAGACCTATGCCTATATTCTCTATGTATTGAACATAAATTAATGAAAATAGAGAAATAAATTCCTTCAAAGACTAACCAAAAATGTGTTGATTCATCATGTCCTACATGCAAGAAAATTGTTCATCTTATCTCTTAGTAGAATAGACTTTGAATTTGTGAGAAACTCTAACAAAAGCATTATTTTCAAGAAATTAAGTAAATACAGGGAAGACTGGAAAATGAAAGAAATTAGTTTTATGTTCAATACTAAGAGTGTTCCGCCGGACTGCCTGAGCTTATGACGTCAAAGAATTTGCTACAGCCAACCGACTTAATCACTCTAAAACCACTCGTGCTCCTATGTCCACGTGACTTTCGTGCAAGGGTGTATCGAGAAGCTTAGCTGGGATTATACCATCTGTTGTGGCAATTCACATCTACAGGTTTTGTCCGCAGGAACGCTGTCCTGGGAATCACAAGGTGAGTACAAAATATGTCTTGTTCCATCCAAATAAGTATAATATAATATAATATAATATAATATAATATAATATAATATAATATAATATAATATAATATGTATAATAAGTATAATATGTATAGAAGGAATGTGACTGCCGTGAAGTATTAGTGATATTTTTAGGGGCTAGAGATTGCATGAGTCATTTCCAACTCAATTTTTAATTGCTTCCGACAAATAAGCTGTTCCCGTATAATTAACTGTTAACTTCTGGGTGCACCCGTCAGTAGTTCCTCACTTGCCACACCTGGCTATCCATCCAGGATTTGTTTCCAACGCAGGCTCCATTTGCCTTTTGGAATAAGTTGGGTTTCTCATAGTCTCTGAAGCAAAGAAAGAAGTCTTTGAGGCAGGTGGTTCTCAACTTCATCAATTCATGCTTGCCAGAATCTAGTCACCAGGATTTGAACTATGTTCTTGAAATGATTTTATTTGCCACTTTTCCAGGTACAGTGTTAAGTGCTGGAGACATAAAAAGGAGGAGACAGACAGGATTCCTGTCCTCCTGGAGTTAGAGTAGAGAAGCTTAATGACTATACAGATAGAGTCAGTTTTAATTGTGATAAGTGCTACAAAGAAAAAGTGCTTCATCACAAATTTGTATTCTTCATTGTTCAAATATTCATTAAGTGCCTGTTGAGGCTCAGATAATTTGCTAACTACAAGGGCTACAACAGTGAGCAAAATATCAAATACTCCCTAATAAAAGTTTTGAGGGAGATCTTAACCCAAAAATCATTTTTAAAAATATGCCTTTAAAGGAGAGTGCTTTAAAGGAGAGGTATGGTTCTATAAGATTAATTAGGCTTCCTTTTTTTCCCCCAAGCTGAGTGTTCAGTACTGCTTTTAGGTGAAATAATACAAAATATCTATGTATCATGTAGTAAGGGTAAGAATTTTAAAATTATCTTTCAGTTGATGTATGTATATGCTAGGTCACAAAGTCCAATGTATTTCACACTATGGGTCACAATAGAAAAAAGAATTGAAAGCCACTGTGCTGGTTGGACCTACTCAAGTTTGAGGATCAGGAAAAGCTTTTTTGAGGAAATGATGTTTCAGCAGAGCACTTAAGAATAAACAGCTATTAACTAGTGGGAAAGAGACAAGAACGTAGCCAGTGCCCTCTGCTGAGACCAAGGCAATTGAAGGCCTGCATGGCTGGAGTAAGACAGTGGGTGAGGGAGTAGGGACCAGATGCTGCACGGCTTTGGAAACCCTTGTCAGGAGTTTAGTTTTATTCTGAGAGTAGCTGGGAACACTGGAGGCTTTTAAACAGGGGGATGACTCAGTTTGCTGTTTTGAAATAATCACTTTCATCCAAACATAATTACAATAATAAGGCATGAGAGGCTATAAGGACACTGTCCAAGTGAGAGATACTGGGGGCTTGGATCCCCATGGTAGCAGTGGAGGTAGCATGAAAGGGCTGGATTCCAGAGATTTTGGAGAGAAAACCCGGCAGGGATTTGAGATGGGCGGCAGGGAAGGAGAAGGTGTCGGGGATGAGTTCCAAGCTTGTGTGAACCTCAGACATTCCTGGAGACGAGGAATCCTGGGAGAAGAGTAGCAGTTTGGGGAAGGCTAACATCAGAGTTCACTTTGGGTATCTTGAGTTTGAGGCACCCTTCAGACATGTTGGAAGAGATGCTTTGCAGGCAGTTGTGTTTGTGAGTTTGATCTCAGAAGAGAACTGGAGAATTTAATGTATGAGCCATTGGCACATAGGTTATTGAAGCTATGGGCAAAGATGAAGTCATTTTGAGAGTATAGTGGAGACCTTTAAAAAATAATACTAATGGCATTGCCTGGACCCCATGTAGACCAATTACTATAATCCCCACCCACCCAGCCCTTGCCCGAGTATCAGGTGCTGCCATATGGCCACAGACCTATGGAGTGCTGTTGCAAAGATCCTGGATTATTCAGTTTGCTGAAGCATGCACAGACTGGCTTTACTAGTATCCTCACTTTCCCACCCTCACCCCACTGCTTCAGACCCCTTCAGTGCTTTCTCCACTGCCTACTGAATGGAATCAGCACTCAGCCTAAAAGTCAGTACCCTCCCCTGCTCCACTTCAATCTACCCCTTCAATCTTGCTGCAGACTGCCACTCAGCACAAAGGATCCACTTGAGTCAAGCAACTTGTCTCCCCTTCACTCTGCTCTGCCCCTGCTCCCTGGCTCCAGCTGTTCTGCCCCTGGAATTATGCTCTCCACCCCACCTTTTCCCCACTCACAGGCTGTTCCCCTATACTCCAGGATCCAGGTCAAGTCCCATCTTTCCCAAAGTTTCCCCAACCCATTTAAGGACTAGGACACACCCCTTCTTCTGAAGAATAATATCAGTGATCGGAACCTGTCAGTTTGGGTTTAACAGAGGTGACCATCATTTTAGAATATGTTCTAACTAGATCATGGCTTACACTGTAGCACTTGCTGCTATTAAGAAGTGTTTCCAGAATCCTCAAACTCTTAAATCACTCTAGAAGCAAGTGGGGAGCTGAGTAGAGAATACCTGTTAGGATGCAGGTGCTGGGTCAGAGGTAAGGAAACAGGAGGGTGGCCCTGTACTTGCCCATTGGAAAGACAGTTCACACTTGTGTCTCAACAAAACTGTGGTCCTTCTCCATAGCTAAAAATTTTAATGATAGCTGAAAATGTGAACAATAAATCTGAGAATGCCACAACTTTCTCACTTTCCTGTGTCCCCTACAAGTCGCTGTGTCTCAAAGGTTCCCTGTAGGAACGGGCTGATGGGTCAGATAACTTACTGATCACACTGGGAGCTGTCTGATCTTACACATAAAGACCCACTCCCCAGGTGCTGGGAGACTGTCTCCCAGCATGGAGTGGAGAAGCCTTTTGAGTCTTACTCACAGTGAGACACTGACAAGAGTGGGCAGACAGCAGAAATGAGGGAATTAAAGGATTTGCCCATCTGGCCTCACTCGACCTCTCTGCACTCAGATTATCTACTGTATCTCTTCACATGATGCACTCGTGGGCATGGGGATGACCCCAGTGACCCCAAGCAGCAGGGCTTTGCACCAAAATGATAGGAGTGACATTGTATTGAGCCAGACGTACTCCCTGGTGTGGGCTCCTTGGTAAGCCCTGACTATTTGCAAAATGCCAGAGTATGCTCAGAAGTCTAGATTTAAGTGTATATCATAGGTAGTCGTGAAATTGAATCCTGTGTGAATAGAGTTTTGTTTTCTGTATTAAGAAAATAAAATATTTAATGTGGTTTAAAATACATTAAAAAAATCAAATCCCTGGCTGTTGTGAATATTATTAAACTAATACTTGATTTTAGGGAAAAGGCTCAGAAGACACGTGTCAATTTTTAATTCTTAGATTCCAGCTTGAGATACTAGTTGACTTTCTCACCAACAGTGCATGAGAGTTCCAGATATTCCACATCCTCATCAACACTTGATATTGTCAGGCTTTTTCATTTTAACCCTTCCTGTGTGTGTGCACTTGTACGCATGTAGTGATAGCTTACTGTTTTATTTTGTAGTTCCCTGATGGCTAACGAGATTAAACAACGTATATGTTGATTGGCTATTTGGATATCCTCTTTTGTGAAGTGCCTGTTAAAATCTCCTGCCTATTTTTGTATTGGGTCTTTTTCTTCTTGATTTGTGGAAGTCCTCTGTATATATTGGAAACGAGTCCTTTATCAGATAAATGTGCTGCAAATGTCTTCTCCCAGTCTGTGATTTACTTTTTCACTCTCTTAATGGTATGTCCTGGATGGATGAATGGACGTTCTTAACTTAAATGAAACCCAATTTATCAGTATTTCCTTTATGGTTAGTCTTTTTTTTTAAACTTTTAGGAAATGTTTGGCTTTTCTAAGACTATAAGTATGTTCTCCTATTTTATATTCAAGCTTTTTGTTACCTTTCACATTTAGATCTACAGCCTACTTGGAACTGATTTTTTTGTATGTTATGATATGAGGTAGAGATCAAGATTTTTTTCTTCTAGGTGGTCATCCAGTTGATCCAGAACCATTTATTTAAAAGACCTTCATTTTCCTACTGTTTTGCGGGGCCAATTTTTTCATAAATTAAGGATCCGTATATGTGTGGACCTGTTTCTGGACTTTCTTTTCTGTTCCATTGGCCTCTTTGTAAGCTCTCATGTCAGTACCACACTGTCTTAGCTCCTGTAACTTTAAAGTAAGCTTCTTGATATCTAATAGTATAAACCTTCCAACTAAGTTGCTTCTCCCTCAAGATTGCCTTGTCCTTCCTCGGCCCTTTGCATTTCATTTAAAGTTTAGAATTAGTTTGCCCATTTACACCAAATGTGTTGAATTTTGATATGTGGGATCTCCAAATCAATTCAGGGAGAATTGACATATTTACAGCACTGAGTCTTACAAGTCATGAACGTGGTATATTCCTCCATTTAATCTAATATTTTATAGTTGTCTGGGTAGAGGTCTTATACATCTTGTATTAGATTGAGTCCTAGATAGTTAATGCTAATATAAATGGTATCTTTTAAAAATCTCTAATGAAATTTTTTAAAGATAACACTTACATAGTTTGTTGTTCATATACATACAGTTGATTTTTTTGTATTGACCTTGTATCTAATGACCTTGCTAAATCAATCTACTAATTCTAAGAGTTTTATTCATAGATTCTTTCGGATTTTTCTACATGTAATTATGTCATCTACAAATAATGGTGGTTTTGTTTCTTTCCAGTCCTTACACTTCTATTTTTCCCCCTCTCTTTTTGCACAGGCTAGTTAGTACCCCCAGTGCAATGTTGAACAGAAGAAATGAGGGGGACATCTTTGTCTCCTTTCCAATCTTGGGGGTATCTTTTAGTATTTCACCATTAAGTGGAATGTTTGCTTTGGATGTTTTAGAGATATTCTTTGTTAGGTTAAGGAAATTCCCCTCTATTCTTAAGTTGCTAAAAGGATTTTGTTTGTTGTTTCTTAAAAATCATGAATGGATATTGATTTTATCAAGTGCTTTTTCTGCATCTATGAAGATAGATAATTACATGTTTTCTCATTTTTATTCTATTGATATTTATCTTTATTCCCCTTAATTAATTGTGGAATGTTAAGCCAATCACTCATTTCTAAAATAAACTCAGCCTGGCAGTGTTGTATTTTTCTATCCATAATTTTTTTGACAAGATTTTTGCATTTATGTTCATGAATATCAGCCTCTGATTTTCTTGTCAGGCCTGGTATTAAGGTGATGCTGAAATCAAAAGAAGTTAGGAAGTATCCCTTCTCTTCTTTTTTGGAAGAGTTTGTGTAATTTGACACTTCTTGCTTAACCATTTGGGTGAAAACTCTTGATGAAATGCTTTAGAACTAGTGTTATAGACCATGTTTTGAGAAACAGTGGTCTAGAAAGCAAGACTTCAACATGAAATAGTCAATTCCTGTCAGTTTGAATGCTCTTGTTTTTATTCCCTTCCTCCTTTCTGCAGCACAGGCCACTTCACTTGTTGCTTCCGGGCTGTGTGGGGCTCAGTTCAGTCACCACATAGAAGAACACTGAGCCATTTGAGGACTCCGCCTGGTCCGCAGGGATACGCTCTCTCTCTCTGCCACCAGGCGGCCTGCTCCAGCCCTGCTCAGCCATCTCCACACTCCTCTGACAGAATGAATGCCCTGGAGGGTGTCCCCTTCAAGGTGCCCAAGGGCTTTGTGATAGGCACAGAGCCCCTCCCCGGGCCAGAGCTCAGTATCCCAGACTGCAGGGAGCTTCTGCTGGGTTCTATGGTAAGCGTATCTCTTGGTCTATCTCCTCATCCCTGGGTCTGCCGGTCTGACATTGAGCCTCATGAGGCCTTGTTCCTTGATTTCAAATGGCAACCAATCCTGTTTTGGTATATTCTAGGAAGTCTGGAAATAACCCAAGAGAAAAAGCTGTTTCATGAAGAACACTGATGGCCTGCTGATGAGGGTTATTTAGTGGGTCTTATTTATTCATTTATTCATTTATTTATTTTTGGAGGAGTACTGGAGAATGAACCCAGGACCATGGGCATGCTAAGCATGCACTTTACCACTTGAGCCATACCCTCCCCCGCAATGGGTCTTATTTTAAGTTTAGAATAACTGGAAGATTGCCTATATGAAGTGACTGAGAGTCACTGCAAGGATGCTCCACTTCTTCTCTTCCCTATCAACCCACTGCCATGTCTAAAATTCCTTTCCACCATTAAAAAAACTCCTTTGGGCTAAGACACTATCTGCAGAATCCTCTGTTAAAATGCAGTTACATGGGACACATCAGAAAGGACTACTATTCCACAGACCCAAAGCACATCTATCCCAGGGGCACCCTTGAAGCACCCCGTGCCCCGTGGCTCACGCACTGGGATATGCACCCAGTGTATGTGGTGGCATCACATACCCTCAGGATAAAAATGATTAACTTCCAAGTGAGTCAAGTTTACTTGAAGATTTAAGGGAAAACCTATTGCATTCATACCGTAACACAAATGTATCATGAGGTCGAAGGCAAAATTCACGTGAATTTTTTTAATTGAAAGAACAAGGTTGCAAAGAATGTGGAGATGGCATTGGGCCTCCAGGGACGAGTCATCAGGCTCTTGTGTGCTCCTTCAGCACCGTCTGCAGGGTCCTCTGTAGGAGAGTTTGAGGACCTAGTTCAGCTCTCACTCATTTTGCACATGAGGAACCTGAGGCTCAGAGAAGGAAATGATCTGTCCAAAGTTAGAGGCAGTGGCAAGACTAAAACCCAGGCCCTGACTCCAGAACTTTTCACGTTAGCTGAGAGCAGGATGGGCACGTGAGAGACACCAGGCAGGTGAGGTTCGAAGGCAAGAAGAAAAGGCTTGTGGGAAGTGAGGTGCAGAGGGCACAGTCCAGGAAGGAGGGGGCTGGGGAGAGCCAGGTAGAGGGGCTTGAGTGGCCTGGGGGGCTCAGGAACAGGGGACTCGTCAGCCAACCCTGGAGTTGCACTGAGGCTCCTCAGGCCCGAGGTTTCCCGAGCGCAGCGTCCAGCAGCCCGTGCTTTGTGGGGCAGGAGCTCTCACTCTCCCAGGGCAGGCTATGCTACGGGCCCTCACTCTGCCAGTAGGGCCTGTGGGGTTGGAAAGAGGAACTTGCTTTACTCAGCTCCAGTGCGGGAAGATGATCACAGCTCTTCCCTCTCTGCTGAGCTCAAGCCAGGCTGGAAAGGGGCTATTCTGAAGGTGACATCTCCCAGAAGGGCACCCTTCTGCCAAGTCGCTGTCCAGGGCCCTAGCCCGAGTGCTGACCCTGCCTCTGCCTCCTGCTCTCAGGGCGGGCGTCTGTGCTCCCGTCAGCCTGTTTCTTTCCTGAGCCCCCACTTCTTTTACTGCCAGGCCAAACTATCAAATAGAGAAGCATGAGACTCCAGGTATGATTTATAGCCTCTCCTGGTCAGTCTTCCCAGTTCACTGGGCTGTATACCCAGTGTTTGGAACTTGAAACACATTTTCCCATAGCAAAAATGCATAGATCATGCTTCAATTACCAGATAAACCTACAGTGTTCTAAAGGGGAAAAAACCCAGCTACCATTTATTGAGCACCTGCTATGCGCCAGGCCCATGCTTGATCTTCTTTATATGTCCATCTTTTCTCTCATTTTTATGACCCTTTCAGCAGGTGGTTGTTCCTTCCCCCGGCACAGGAAACCAAGGCTCCCACCCGGGTGATCCACAGGGTCACATGGTTTGGGAGTGACACAGCCAGGACTCCAACCCTGGTCTGACAGGCCCCAGAGCCTATGTCCATCCCCTCCACCCTGCTGCCTTCCCAAGGAGCCTCGGCAAGTCTGCGTTTTGTTGTTTCATCATAGTTTCCCTTTCATTAATTTCCCTTTTGTCATTTAAATTTTTAGAAAATATATTCACACAGTCTTAAAATGAAATATATATATATAATAGTATATATATGAAATATATATAATAGTATAGAGCAAGGGTCGATAAACATTTTCTGTAAAGGGCCAGGTAGTAAAAACTCCAGCAGTGACTCATTCTGCTGTTGGGAGAACCGCCACAGACATTATAGAAAGGAGTGGATGGATCTGGCTGTGTTCCAATAACACAATATTTATATAAACAAGGTTGGGGGTCATTTGGGCCCCCAGGCAGTTTGCCTTCCCTGGAAATGTGAAACCCTCCTGCTGACACCTTCCCTTCTGTCCTTTTCTCCACCTCCATTCTCTCACTGGTGACCTCTGTTGCTCATTTTTATGTATTCTTCTGAGATTCTTACGTGTGCATAATAGCAAATACAGCTATTTCCTCCTCCTTTATCCCACAGCTAGCATTTTATATACACTATCCTTGATTTTTTCACTAAATATATTTTAAGAGCTTCCATATCAGTACATAGAAAGCTTCTTCAGTCTGTTTTTCACTGCATAGTTTTGCATTATATGGATACATCACACTTTATTGAATGAATCCCATCTTGATGGACAGTTAGGTTCTTCCTAGTCTTTAGCCATTACAATGCTGCAAGGAAAGGCCATAGGCAAATGTCCTTTTGAACTGAAGCATACTGCTAAATTGCCCTCCATTGGGGTTATACTGATTTACATCCAACCAGCACTCTACAGGTTGAGGTACCTCCTCCACTCCCCAACAGAGTGTCATCAAACTTTGGATCTTTGCGCAGGGATAGGCACATGGTATCTCTGTATAGTTTTATTTTGCCTCTGTCTTATCATGAAGTTGAGCAGCTTTTCATGTGTGTAAAAACCATCTGCATTTCCTCTTCTGTGGACTGTCCATATCTTTTGTCCATTTCCCTGTTGGGCTGTTGGTCTTTTTCTTATCTGTTTCTAGGCACTCCTATATTAGGAAAGACAGCCCTTTGTCTGTATTATCTGTGCTGTTTCCCCTCCAGTTTGTGATTTGTCTTTGACCTTGCTTACGGGGTATATTTGCCATGCAGATTTTCACACGTGCATGTGTGTCTTTTCATGGCTTCTCAATTCCGATTCAGAATGAGAAGTGTTTTTCCCACTTGAGGTTATAAAGGATTTCTCTTCTGTTTTCTCCTAGTACTTTTATGTTTTCATTTCATACATTTGAATCTTCGATCCTTTTGGAATTCATCCTTGTATATGCTGTGAGAATGGATCTAACTTTAGTTTCTTCCAGCTAGCTAACACCATTTATTGATTAGTTCCTCTTTTTCCCATTGCTTGAGATGCCACCTAATTATTTACTGAAGTGCCAGAGGTATTGAGGTCTATTTCTGGACTTTCCATTCTGTATCTTTAATCTGTCTTAGTTTTAATTATTGAAGTTTTATAATATATATTAACAGCTGGTAGGCCCAGTCCCCCTACTTCTCTTTTTGTCTCCAGGCTTTTTCTGGCTATTCTTACTTGTTTGTTTTTCATCTTGCTTAGTCCCACAAATCACAAATGTTGGAATTTTTGTCAGGTCTTTGTGTCCTTTTATCCCCTAAATCCCATTGTCTCTTTATCTCTCAGTCTCTTTCTCTCCCTGTCTGCCTCATAAGTTCTGAAGTTGTCTTTTTCCCTCCTCTGTCCTTCACAACTCACTTATTTTGCTCCAATTGCTTTCTCTAACCATTTATTTGGCACATACTTATGAATGTTCCCTTGGGGCCAGAACTGCCCTGGGCTCTGAGAATACAGAGAGGAATAAGACACAGTCCCTGACCTCTGTCAAGGAGCCACACTTAGAAGAACTAACTTACGTTCCTGTCCCCAACACAGGGTCATGTCAGGGTATGAGGGGGCAGTGCCTGCGATCTGTGTCTGAGTGTCCCATTCTCACACACACCACTTCCTCCAGCCTCAACTGCCCATCACAGAGAACTGAAATTGCCTTTTAAGAATAGATATGTTTTTTAGTGGAGCTTTATATTTCCAGATCTTAATTTTAAAAGTAGGTAACCGGTATGTTTTATTTTTGCCTCAGTTATAAACTCTCAACTTAGATTATTCATGTTGGCTCCAGATTTCTTTTTTAGGTGGTCTGATACACAGTAGAGAAAGCACCACAGTCAGACCGACCGAGGAATCCCAGCTTAACCACTCACCACTAACCTGACCTCAAGCAAATTAAATTTTCTGAGTCTCATTTTCATAATCTGAAAATAAGAATAACACTAGAACCTACCAAGTAGAGCTCAACAAAAGTTAGCACTTTTTTATGCTTCCTGGGCCCCAAAGTAACCTCGGATGGCAGCGAAGGGATGGGGGTAAGTCCTACTCCGCAGAGAGGTTTGCGTGCCAGGGCGGGCCTCCAAGGCTCATTTCTGAGTGGCAAATAGTGCTGCGCTCAAGTGAAAGGTTCTTCGCTAAGAACAAAGTTTGTTGGAGAAAATTTTGAAGCCGCTGTTTTTCAATTACATAGTGAATGGCAAAGGGACTTTGATACTGGATTTCACTACATTTCATTCTATTAACCTATTCCTCACTTTGTCCTTCATGCAGCTTGCCATTAAATTGTTATTGATAGCCATCGACCCCCGTGCTGGCTAAACCCGAGGGTGAGGGCGGGCAGCGATAGATGCCTGGGGCTTAGAATCAGAAACAATCCAGGACTGGTGAGTCTCTGGTTGAACAGGTCTCCCGGAGGCCAGGGGGTAGGGGTGCGCCCCCAGACCCTAGTTTGCCTGGTGGAGCCTCACTCTCTCCTTCTCTCTGCAGCACGACTTCAGCCTGGAGAGAAGGACGCTTTTCTGGGTGGAGGTTGTGGTCCAGGGACCCTGCCCGGTCCAGTGCGATGCCCCAGAGGCAGCTTCCGCCCCTCCCGCCTGGCTCTTGCTGGTCAGCCCCGAACAAGGGCTGGTGCCCACGCCTGCCGCAGCCGAAGGTTCTGAGGCGGGGCCACAGGAGCAGCCTGTGGTGCAGGAGGAGGAGGAAGAGGCGGAGGAGGAGGAGGACCAGGAGGAGGAAGAACCCTCCTCTGCCAGGGAGGAAGAGCCGGATCCCTGCAGCCCCCAGCCCAGCTCCCCGGGGAGCCCCAGCCCGGGCCATCACGGGTGCTCGCTGGACGTGCTGCGCGGCGTGAGGTCGGAGCTGGCCGGGGCGCGGAGGCGGCTCTCCGAGGGCAAGTTGGCCGCCCGCCCCCGCGACCTCCTGCACCGCATCCGCCACCGAGCATTGAGCCTCTGCCCCGAGCCCGCGGCACCGCTGGGCCCGGTGCCCCCGCTCCCCAGCGCCCCCACGCCGTCCCCAGGTCCCGCACCATCGCTCCCCAGCACCCCAGTGCTGCCCCCGCGGCCCTCCACGGCCGGTGCCATGCCCCCACTGCGGAGACACAAGCCCACGGTCGCGGTAAGGAACCCGCGCTCTCGGCCAAGGCCACAGCCTCGGGCCCCTCCTCTCCGTGCTCCACCTCCCTGCCTGCTCTCACCTGGCCCTGCCCCACACACCCTTCCTGCTGCCTTCTGCCTAGAATATTCCCTGCTCGGAGGCCCCGTCCTTCTATTTCTCAATGTGTCTCCTTTGCTTCTATTAGGGCGCTTGGCACAATAATTGCAATTACCCAGTATCTGTCTCTACCGAGTTCTTTAAGGGCGGGGACTGGATCGCATTCATTTTTATTCCTAGAGCACCCAGCAGCTGACTTGGCCGCTAGAGGGTGCTCAGTGAGTGTCTGTTGAATCAGTGACTGTGGCTCAAATCTAAGGCTTCCCACCGGGCAAGACTTTCTGTAGGATGAGGGAGCTGGAGGTTCAAGGAATATTCCGTGTACTTCCTGCAAGAGACTGGATTGGAAGAGATAAGGTCAAAAGCACAGGACAGGGAGAGTTGAGCAAGGGAGTGTGAGACAAGGCAGCACTGTATGGTGGGAAGAATCAGGTACTGAGAGGGAGGGGTGAGAGTTGCTGCAGGCTGGCAAGGCTTCAGGACAGAGGATGTGCACCAGGAGGAACTCTGAGCAGGAATGAACATATGGTGAAACCAATGAAGCTTAAGCCTTATGCCTTTCACGTGACTTCTTCCAAGGCCTTGTACCTAATTTTATATCCATAATTGTGTCTTTTTTTTTTTAAGAGATCCAAATGGTGTAATTATCAAACTCCACAAAACCTGGATCTGGCGCAGGTGGGGTAGGTCAGGATTAGCAGCAGGAAGCAGCAGTTGGGCACAGCTTTCTGCTCCCCAGCAGTCCCACAGTCAGGCCAGGAGAGGCAATAGAATAAGGCCAAGGTGAAATTAAATCCAAAAGACAGACTCATGGTCTAGCTTTTCCCACTCACTGAACATATGAGTTGAAGCAAATCAGTGAACTGCTCTGAGCCATCCCTTCCCTACCTGTAAAGTGGGCAGCAAACCCTCACACAGGTTTTTAGACGAAACAGACGGGTTACACTCACATCTCAGACTAGATGTAGATGGTCCCCATTAAATTTAACCCTAGCAACTGCCCTGTAGTGGGGTGGGAGGGATGGGACAGATGGGGCAGGTGTTCTGTAGAGGAGGAAACTGAGACAGCAGTTAAGAATCTTTTTTCAAGGTCACAAGAGTAGACTCGGATCCTAAGATTTGCATGTTTTTCACTCTTGAGGTAAAAGGCAGATCCTAGGGTGCGGTCATGGCAGGGATACCCCTGAGAAGATGAGGATGGGTGGGGCATTCACATGTCACACGTACTCTGCTTTAGGAGCCAGGCAGCAACTAGGCTTTCCTTGGGGAGGAAGGGACAGGACGGTGTGTTCAGGGTTAGCAGATGGAAGCTTCTTCATGGGGGAAGGGGTTGGGGTGATGCCAGCCAAACCAATTGAAGTGCCTTCAAGCCACCCTCCTTAGTCCAGGGTCTGTGTGGGTTTCCCAGCACCACAGCTGTACCCAGTTCCTACCCTGCTCCAAGCCATGACCCAGCCAAACTTAAGAAGGAGGGTCTGCCAGGGAAGTTCACCCCTGCATCCCCATCGCTAAGGTGTGGGATGGAGATCCCTGGATTTGATTCTGAGTAGGGTTCAGGTCCCAAAAGTATGTTGCTTACCAGGTCACTAACTTTTCTGAACCTTGGTTTCAATATCTGTAAAATAGGATGGACCTATGATATTTCTCTTGCAGTGTTGTTTGAAGCAGTGTCACCTACTGGCAGTTTCTGTACACCAGGCCCTTTGCTAATCACTTCTCTCACCTTGTCTTTAAGCCTTGTAACAACCTTGTGAGGTATCTGGTATAACTGCCTCCGTTTTACATATGAGTAAACAGTAAAGAGCTGGGATTTGAACCCAGGTCTGCAGGACTCCAAGCCCCCTGCAATGTGAGCCCTTACTCTCTGTAGACAAGGTGGTATAGAAAGTCACCTTTAAAAATGTCCTGCCCAGCCAGGTGTCACCTCCAGTGATAACTGACACTCCAGCTTGTCTGTGTTTCAGTCCCTCAGCCCGTACACCTGCCTGCCACCTCCTGGGCAGGCGCCGCAGCCTCTCAGTGCCCACAGGTTGCACCCTGATTCTGCTGACCTGCTGTCCGCCCTGAGCCAGGAGGAGCAAGATCTCATTGGGCCAGTGGTCGCCCTGGGGTACCCCGTGCACAGGGCCATCGTGGCTCTGCAGAAGACGGGGCGGCAGAGCCTGAGCCAGGTGAGTGGGGGACCCAGAGCTGGGGTGCTGTGGAGCTGGAGCCAGGTGAGTGGCCACATTGTTTTTATCTTCAACTTGAAGAAATTTTGTGTTTTTCTCTAGGGGCAGAATTTCAGCCTGGAATTAATTATGGGGGGGGTTGTGAGCAAGTTTCTAGACCATAAATCTACCTTCTCCATAGAAATTTGTCAGGATCATGGGGATCCATGCTTATTTGGAGAGTCTCAATATTCTACACCTACCCCAGTCTCTGCCCCAAATACAAGGACTGGAGCCTTGGGCAGCCAGGAATCTCTCCAGAGCTCCTCAGAAGCACTTTCCACAATGAGAGAGTTTTACACCTGTGTTGTCCAATACAGTCCACTAGACATATGTGGCTACTTGAAATGTGGCTAGTGTGGCTGAGAACTTTAATTAATTGTAGTTACTTTAAATTTAAATGGCCACATGTGGCTACTGGCTACCGTATTGGATGGCACAGCTCTAACCATTTCCCTCAATGAATAGTTTATCCATACGCATATCCATCTCTCTCTCTCTCCATCTACCCATCCGTCCACCTAGTCAGCAGTACTTATTGGGCACTTCCTGGGTGTTTAGATGCAGCTAGGACCTATGTGAAAGTCCAAGGTAAGTAAAAACCGGTATTGTAGGTTGGGTTCTCCAGGAAGCAGACTCCGATTGAGCTTGGCATACGGGATATTTATTAAGGAGACCCTTGGGATCAACTCCTGGGGAAGGGAGAGGACAGAAGCAGGAATGGGTAGAGGGAGAAATGGAGCTCTGTAGACCCAATGACAGCCAACCCCACAGTTCTGGAGCATATATGGCCCTTCCGCGTTGTCCTGAGAGGGGTTGAGATAGTTGGGCCTATATATCTCTGCCTCTCTCAATCACTGGACGTGGGAAGGGGGTGACTTGAGAGAAGTGATTCTTGGCAGTCCTGGAAGGGGCAGTGAGCTGAAGGGGTCTACCAGCTCTCCCAGCATCTGCAACAAGACCTTCAAAGAAGGCAAATCTGGAAGGTGTATCACAGAGTCTACCATACCCAGATTCTATTTTTAAAGACTTCATTCTTATAGAAAGAAGGGTGGACACCCATGATGGCATTCAAAGGGTAGCACCCCAAGCTGCCCTGAGGTTTGGGAGCAGATCTTGACCCCTAGTACAAGCCAAGAATGTAAGAACACCCACAGGAGAGAAAGAGCCCCTGAGTTGCCTAAAGAGAGGTGCTGGTGAGAAGATGTCTGGGAGCAGAAGGGATGTGCGTGCTGCAGGGGTGCTTCAGTTATCTACTGCTGGGTGACAGTCACCCCAAAACTCAGTGGCTTGATACTATAACCATTTGTTTGCCCATGCTTCTCTGGGCTGGCAGTTTGGGGTGGAGCTAGCCAGGTAGTTCTTTTGCTGGTTTCACTTGAGTTCTCTCATGTGGCTACAGTTTGGTGACTCAACTAGAGCTGAGTGGTCTAGGATGGCCTTAGTCACAGCCCGGTGATGGGTGATGCTGGTCAACTGGACCACATATCTCCAGCAAGCTAGCCCACTTGGTGCCAAGAGTACGAGAGTGAAAGCTGCATGGTCTCTTGAGGCCTGTGTTGGAATTATAGTCACTGCCACCTCATTCTGTTGGCCAAAAGCATGTCATAGACCAGCCCAGATGAAAAGGGTGGAAAAATAGACCCTACCATTTGATGGGAGAGGCTGCAAAGAATATATAGACACAGAAAGATTCCAGTGATCAAGAAAGGCTTCACGGAGGTGCCGAGCCTTGAGCTGGACTTCAAGGGTGGATAAGATCTGAATTCGAAGGAAGGAGAAGGGATGATGTTCCAGGCAAGGGGAACAACATGAGCAAAGGAGGAGAGGCAGGAAGGGCTTGGGAGGCTCTGATCCAACAGTCTTACCGAAGGCATGATGCAGGCTGGTAGGAGATAAGACAGGAAGGGGGATTGAGGGCAGATTAAGGGTGCCTTGAAGGCTGGGCTGAGAATTTTACCAGTGACCCAGTAGCAAAAGGGAGGCATGGAAGGACTGTGAGCAGGGGCAGGGGGTGACATTGAATGCCATTCCCCCACCTGAATGTAACATCGCCCTTTGCAATGTTTTCTACACACTGGGCTCTTTGTTGTTGGAAAGCTGGGCCACGGGTATTGAAAGACCCAAGGCAGTTGGTGCTTATTCCTTTCTCCTGTCTCTGCCCCACCACCATCAGAGGGCTTGGATGCCCTCTCCATAGTCACTGATGACTGCCATATGCTGAGTCCCCGAGGTCTGGAGCTGCCTGCTCCTGGGTGAGGGAGTGACAGAAGGCCAGTGACTCAGGAACCAAAGCAGGATGTGCTGCAGGGTGAGGAGGTGGGAAATGCACCCTTTCCCACCCACTCCTGCTTCCTGCTCTACTTAGGGTTCCTCAGTCCATGCCTTGTCCTAGAGGAAAACTTTCAACATGGTGACCCCCATGTGGCTAACATGGTGGGGGGGGTAGTTGGTGAGGGTGTTGCTACCATTTATTGAGCACCTTTGGTTCAGTCCCTCAATCTGAGAGTATTCAATTAGGTCTTCTCAATTCTGCAAGGTTGCTTTTACTGTCCCCACATTGCAGATGTGGAAACTGAGGCCAGAGAGGTTCATATAACCAGTCAATGGTGGCACCAGGGTTGAGGCCAGGCTGGTTTCTTTCTGAATCTTTGTTGCGCAGTACTTTTCTTTCATTTTCTGTTTGAGAACCTTCCAGGGCAGCACCCTAGGCTGATCTGATATTTAAGAATAGATCTAAAAAAAAAAAAGATCTGAAGTTGCCTCTGCCTTTAGCTGCTGCTGAAAAGCCAGGACCTTGGCCAAGAAGCTGACCAGGAGGGCTGTGAGGGGTCAGGCCCATGTTGGGGGCTCTGACATGCCTCCTCAGCCCCTCTAGACCCTGTGACAAGGCTGAGGTCTCAGGCCATCTCTTTGGGGGTCTGAAGATTGGTTGGAGCCAGCACAGGGCACTGGCCTCCCTGTGGGTGGGCTGGAAGAATCTCACTGCATCAGGGACATGGTGTTTCTAGGCATAGACTGATCTGTGGGCTTTCTCCGCAGTGAGCAGTCAAGGGCCAGGCCCTAAGGGGTGAGTGTGAAGGGCCACTGGATGACTTCATCTATCCTCCCCCACCAAGTTAGTATTCCTCTCTGTTCCGTGCAGTTCCACCAGTAACTGAGCAACTCCTTTGGGTTCAGATCCTTTCTCTCCTTACAAACACCCCAGTAAATCCTTTTTGGTCAGAGATGAATGACAGATGGTCCAGGAGGGAGGACATCAGGTGATGAAGACAGGGCACCTGGAAAAAATGGGGAGGGAGGAAAAGGTACACAAGATAAGCTTTGTCCATCATGCCTTCCTTCCTTCCACAAGGATCGACTTGTCAGTGTGTCCACTGACTGCCTGCAGGACAGGCATGGGTAGCATGTGTGAAGGTCCATAGGCCAGGCCCAGACTTGCCATGGGACTCTAGGCACATCAGGGCCCCTCTCTCACCCAACTTTCACCAGTCACAGAATGGAGGGGGAGTATGTGTTTACAAGCAATGACTGCTGGGGGCCCCATCCTGGGGTCTGAAGGTGACATCCTCACCCACCCTGGGGCTTGAGGTAGACCTGGTAACTGACCAGGCAGAAGAATCTTTACAAATGCTTGTCCCCAGGACCGACTCTGCAGGGTCCCAGTCATTGGGTCTGGAGTGGGACCAGGGGCCTATCACTTTAAAAGGCCTGCGGATGGTTCTGATATGCAACCTGGCGTGGGTCTCCTGGTACTGACTGAGGCAGAGATTCTCTGCTTTGGCTGCACATGAGAATCACCTGGAGAGCTGTAAAAATTGCAGTGCCCAGGCTTCCCGCAGCCCAGTCATATCAGGGTCTGGAAGTGAGCACCAGCAGTTTATACTGGATGCCAGCAGTTTTAAAGCTCCCAGGTAGCTGCAGTCAGCACCGAGACTGAGAACCTTTGCTGTAGATGAACCAAGAGGTGAAGGGAGCATCCTCTGCCCTCCCCTGTCCGGGTTTTCACTTTCAGAAACCCTGTCTGCTTTCAAGCCAGCTCACAGCCCCTCTTCTAGCAGCTGACCCCTGATGGACAAAGCACTGGCCAAGAGGTCAGGTGATCTGGGCCCTAGTCCTGGGGCCCTGGGCAAGCCACACACCCTGCCTGGACCTCAGTTCCCTCAACTGTGCAAGGAAGGCTTGGCCGGGTGGTCTTCAAAGTGTGCTCAGAGCAAGGTCCCTGAGGTGGGCGCAGTGGACTCCGGGCTCCCTCCATGTCCTGCCCCCAAATCTCCAGAGCACCTCTGACCTGACCCTGTTACTACAGAAGTCCTCCTGTGCTTGGACAGTTCAGAGGCTAAAACAGTTTGAAAACCATCAACCTATGTGATCTGTGTCTTCTGCCCAGTTCTGAAGTTTTGCAGAAACCTGACCTGTTTCTCCTCCACTCATCCCCCAAATTCTAATCTTCTGGAGCCTTCCTTTGGCACTGACTCCTGATAAATCCTGCTTTGATTGGCCTGTCATTCATGTTTTCCTGTATCTGGTTTATCTCCCCCACTGAGCCGTGAGCTCTTGGAAGGTAGTTCTTAATTCATTTTATAAACATAGCGCGCATTTATTGAGCTCCCTCTGCCTGCCATGCTGGGTGGTGGGGACACAAAGGTGAACAAGTTGGACACAACCCTCCCCTCGTGGAACAAAAAGTGAGTGAATGAGGGAGATGAGAAAGACAGTAGAGCAATTACAAAGTTGTGTGTGAAGGGATGCACGAGTG
Source organism: Vicugna pacos (assembly GCF_048564905.1). Classification (NCBI taxonomy): domain Eukaryota; kingdom Metazoa; phylum Chordata; class Mammalia; order Artiodactyla; family Camelidae; genus Vicugna; species Vicugna pacos. The sequence goes on from NC_132992.1 coordinate 4,405,292, forward strand.
CTGGGGGAGCCCCAGGGAGGCAGGGCAGAGAGGCTCCCCTGGGAAGAGGGGTGAGGCTGGCCTTGGCTGAGGAGGGAGCCAGATATGCAGGGGCCTGGGGGTGCTGAGGGAGCAACTGAGCTGCTGACTGGGGCGAGCAGGTAGGCAGCACTTTATCCTGACAGCAAACGCAGCCCCGATGACTAAGCAGGGAGTAGCTGGAACAGGTTTTCAGCCCTGTGGGTGTTTTCTGTTCTCTCCCCTTTCCAGCACTGGTGTAGGACTGTTGCAGAGTGGGGCCTGCAGAGTCCTGGATCACAGAGATGTTACGTGTCTGGGGGTGGGTGGGGTGCACAGGTGTGGGCGGGACAGGAGGCACCTTCACCCATAGGTGCTCACCAGGGAAGGTGAGCAGGCTGGGTGGTGGGTGGTCACTTATGTTTGAGGCTTGGCCCGTTCCCTTAGCCCACCTTGACAGCCCTGTTCCTGGATTCCAGTCCCCAGCTTGGGACAGTTGGTGAGGCTTTGCTATCCACCTGTCCCCAGGTCACCAGAGGGCCCCTCTTCTGTTGGCTCACAGGTCTCTGGGGCCACGTTGTGTGTGATGAGTTGCCCAGTCAGCCTGACCCTGAGCTCAGGCTTTAGTGAGGCCCTTGGGTGCCTCCTTCACTCCATCCACTACTCCTGCCACACCTCTTACCATCCTTCCCTCTGCCCCTTTCCGGCCCAGTTTCTCAGCTACCTTAGCGCCTGTGACCGGCTGCTGCGACAGGGCTACGAGGAGGGCCTGGTGGAGGAGGCCATGGAGATGTTCCAGTTCTCCGAGAGCCAGGTCAGCAGGGCCTCCTGCCTGGGCCCCCGGGGAGGGGAGGTGTGGGGTGCACACATGAGCCTGGGGTGCAAGCATGGACTAGTGCCAGAGGCAGCCTGGGGGCCACAGGAGACAGCCTGCTTTCTCTGCTCTGAGAAGAAGGAGACAGCCCAGCGAGATGATCCAAGGGAGGGGGAGGAGGTGGGGAGGAAACAGGAGGCAGGGCGTTAGTGTTATTTAACTGAATCCTCACCACAAATACTGATTGCCCACTCTTGGTCAGACACCCACTTAGGAGCCAGATAGGCGGCACAAAGATGCTTGAACTCTCTGCTCCGGGAGTTTGCCACCTGCCTGGAAACCCAGAGTGCCTGCCACTGTGGTCGCAGGAGGACATTCTAAGTGCCCAGTGAATGCGACGTGTCCACAATTGGCCGTTGGCCCAGGCAGAGCAGCTCTTCACAGAGCTAAGGGAGGGATGGAGGGGCGGCAGGGATGCTGAGGAGGACTGGGGAGAGGCAGGGAAGTTTCAAGCACTGAGGCTGGAGGAGGAGGAAGGCCGGCAGAGGCCATGCTGTGCGAGACCTTGGCAGACTGACCTGGACAGAGACCCCGGGCTGTGCATCCTCTGGGTACCAGTATGCAGCCCTCCTCTTCCTGCCCTAGTGCAGCGCCTGAGCACAGGGAGTCAGCAGTGAGCCAGCAGTGAGCCGGACTCGGGTAGTAAAGCCAGTCGCCAGGCTGGGGCCTCCTTCCTTGGCACAGGAAGGGAGGTCTGAGTCCTTGTCACCTCATGTCACAAAAAAACCACAAGTGCTGCCCAGGGTCAGGCTCACCTGGCCTAGGGGGCGGGGCAAGGCTTTCTGGGAGTCTGTACAGTGAGCACCAAGGAGGGACTCCCCAGGGCAGAGACCCAGCCTCGCAGAGTCCCCAGCACCCTCTCTGCCTCCCCTTTCTCAGGCAGGGGAGTTCTTACGCCTCTCGGAGCAGTTCAGCGACATGGGCTTCCAGCAGGACCGGATCAAGGAGGTGCTGTTGGTCCATGGCAACCGCCGCGAGCAAGCCCTGGAGGAGCTGGTGGCCTGTGCCCAGTGACCCTGGGGGCAGCCTGCAGTGCCCGTGCTTCCTGGTCCCGTGCTAGACCTGGCAATCCATCCTGACTGTATTATGAAGACCACGTAAGGATAACAAAGCAATGCAAGCTCGCTGTCAAAATGCAAACAACGCCAAGGGTGGGAGCAAACACTGTAGGGGAGGCAAAAGTTTACCCACCTTAGGATTTCAACTGGGGCTTTTTAACGAAAAGACAGATTAACAAGAAAAAACCAAAAGTTTATTAATGCATGCGGCACACATCATGCCCGAGAAACTTCAATGAAAATAAGAACTCTGGCTTATATAGCAGCTTCAACAAAAGACAGTCCATTCGTAGAGAAATGACAGGTCAAAGGAAAACAGTTTACTGCGAAGGTAAATATGTGGGAGGAAATTAATGGAGCAAGTTTTGTTTGCATCTTCCCCTGGTGTAATTTTGGGCTGACAAGAATCCGTCTCCTGAAAAGGAGAATTTATATCCTGCCTTGAGGCAGCAAAGAGGGGAAGGATAGAGAGAGCTTGTCCCGCACTTGCTGCTTCTTAATTCATTTCAAAATAACTGTTATATCAAAGAGGCATGTTTTGGAGTGACATTCTGGTTTCCTTCAGTACCAAAAGAATCAGCTCAAAGAGATGAATGTGGTTCCTTATGGGGAAGGGCAGACGGGGGTACAGAGACAGGAACTGTGGTTTTTAATACAAGCTTTGTAAAATGACTGATATTTGACTCTTTGAACTGTATTAGTAACTGAGTTTAAGAAAAGCAAAACAAATAAATGATGGAAGACATCATTTCTGATTTTGGTTCTGCTGATGACTGGCTCAAGGCCTCTGTGGGCCTAAATTTCCCCAGGACAAGTGGAGTGATCAGATCTGACTGCCCTGGGGAGTTTGTTAAAAAGAGTTCCAGGCCCCACTCCTGGATAATCTGGTTCAGAAAGTCCAGCTGGGTAGCCTGCACGAATCTGATTTGTTTCTGTAAGAAGCTCTCTGGAGATTCTTTTTCTTTTTCCTTTTCTTAATTGCTTTTTTTTTGTTGTTACTGTTGACCTCCTTCACCCATTTCCCCGCCCACCCCTCACCCCCTGCCTCTGGCAACTACCAATCTGTTCTCTGTATCTATGAGCTTGGTTTTTTTGTTTTTTTGTTTTTAGTATTCCACATATGAAAGAGATGATATAGTATTCGTCTTTTTCTCTCTGATTTCTTTCACTTCTTATAATGCCCTCAAGGCTCATGCATGTGGTCACAAATGGCAAGATTTCATTCTCTTTTTTAAATTGCTGAATAACATTACAGTGGATGTATACGCCACAGTTTCTTTATCCACGCATCCTTAGGTGGTCACCCAGGCTGTTTCCATATCTTGGCTATTGTAAATAATACTGCAATGACCGTGGGGATGCAGATATCTTTTAAAATCATTGTTTTGTTTTTTCTTTTTCCCCTTTGGGTAAAATCCAGAGGTGAAATTGCTGGGTCATGTGGTAGTTTTATTTTTAATTTTTTGAGAAACCTCCACACTGTTTTCCATAGTGGCTGCACCAATTTACATTCTCACCAACAGAGCACAAGTGTTCCTTTTTCTCCACATCCTCACCAACATGTTATTTGTGGTCCTTTAGATGATGGCCATTCTGACAGATGTGAGGTGGTATTTCGTTGTAGTTTTGATTTGCATTTCCCTGATGATTAGTGATGCTGAGCATCTTTTCATGTACCTATTGGCCATCTGCATGTCTTGTTTTTTGGTTTTTGGTTTTTTGGGGGCGGGGGAAAATGTCTTTTCAGATCTATCTATCGCCCATTGTTTAATTGGATTTTTTTTTTCCGTTGAATTGTGTGAGTTCTTTATGTATTTTGGATATTAGCTCCTTATCAGATGTATGATTTACAAATATCTTCTCTCATTGTATAGGTTGCCTATTCACTTTTTGGATGGTTTCCTTTGCTGTGCAGAAGCTTTTTCAGTTTGATGTAGTCCTGCTTGTTTTTGCTATTGTTGCTTTCGCTTTGGCTGTCAGATTCAAAAAACCATCAACAAGATTGATGTCAAGGAGAAAAACTTCCTGTGTTTTCTTCTAGGAGTTTCATGGATTCACAGCTGACATTCAAGTCTTTAATCCCCTTTGAATTATTTTTTGGGTGTGGTGGAAGATAGGGGTTGAGTTTCACTCTTTTGCATGTGGCAGTCCAGTTTTCCCAACACCGTTTACTTCCCCCATTGTATCCTCTTGGCTCCTTGACTGTAAATTAATTGTGTGTATATATATATATGGGTTTATTTCTGGGTTCTCTATTCTGTTCCATGGATTTATATGTCTGTTTTTAATGCCAATAACTCTGGGGATTCTTACTCAATGTCATGGGCCCATAACCAGTATGTCTGACCCTGAGGGCCAGTGATCTGGGCCTCTTCTGCTCTGACAATCTGTGGTCCTGTGTCAATCTTTCCTCATTTGGGGAGTGGGCAGTTTGGGACCACAGTTGTCTCCAGGCACCCCAGGGCCTCTCTTCTGGAGGTTCCCAGGGACTGAGGCGATGAGTTGCTGGAGCCCGTGAATCAGGCAAGCAGAGGTCAGAAGACAAGATGCTGGTGTCCCTGCCCTTCCCAGCTGGCCCCGTGCAAACACCTGCAGCGATTAGCACAGAATCAAAACTGTCAGCCCCCTCCACCCAGCAAACAGGGCTGGACCTGGAGCTGAGGCCTGCAAAACAAACAAACAAACAAAATCTTCCATGTTTCTGATGGCTTCAACCCAGTCACCTTCTTCGAATATGTAGTGAGGACTTCTGCAGGTTGACACAGGCCTAAACAGCAAATTCGGGACTAGAACCCAGGTCTCCTGAGGCCCCTCCGGCCCCTGTGTACTTTCCACTAGCCCCAGTGCCTGCCAACTTGAAATTACATTAAAAATATTCTTTGGCCTTAAAACTTGCTTTAAATAACTTGCAGGCAACATTAAACTATTTGAGAAATCAGCAAGATGACATTAAGTTAGTCAAAAATAAAACTGCACTTGGAAGAGACAGTAAAATTCAAATTCAATTTCTAAGAGGTAGTGTTAAATCCAAAGTTATTTACAGTTTGATTAAGGAAATCTGGCCTTGGTCTGCCACTTTATTAAATCCCCTTGATTAGAGGTGACCAGTTAGCGGGCCCTCACCCACATGGCAGGGCCTTCCCCCGTATCACTCCTCCCATCCATCTCCCAAAGTTTCCCATCCCTAGAAAACTATCACTTGATTAAAAATGAGATAGCAATGGGCACGCTGTTAGCTTAAATTATTTTTTAGGAGGTAGAATAGTGTGGTGGTTTAAGGCATGGACTCTGAAGTCAGATCTGGGCTGAAACTACAGCCTTATTACTAACTAGCTGTGTGACATTTTGAAAGTCACATAACCTCTCTGTGTCTCAGTTCTTATCAATAAACTATGGCTACTAAAACTTCCCAGTTGGGATGGTTGAGCAAGATACTGCACAGGAAGCTTGTGGCATGGTATCTAGTCGCTATTTACTTATTTATTCATATTTCTATCCTGCCTCATTCTATAAGCACTACTGCCTTTACTCTGCCATCCTTCTCATTACTGTTATGGTTAACAAATCTCCAGCATTTATAATCAAACTCAGAAAACCTGGGAGAACCTCTCCCCCAGTGACTTTGCCTCTTTGGTCAGCAGGGTTTAAGAAGGTGGCCAGAGCAGAGGATTCTGGGAATGCCACCCGGGAGGACAGTCTCTGCAGCTAATACTAAGGGTCATTGGTGACCCCTTGAAACAGCAGCAGATGACACACATAGCTACCTGAAGGCAGGGTCTAGACAGGATGACCCTTGAAGAGGAGGCCAGGGGGAAGGTGAAGTCAGAGGACCAGGTGGTAAACCAAGGCCTGGCCCAAGGATGCAGAAGGAAGCAAGCTCTGCCTTGGGTTTTCCTTTTACTTCTGTGCCTGTATACCCTGTCTCCTCTTCTGTGTCTCCCTCCCCGACCCCACCCCGGGCTCCCTCAGAGACCCAGTACCAGCAGGTTAAAGAAGCCTTCCTGACTTTGATGGGGAGGGTGCGGTGCAGGGTTGGGCCCGGGAGGGGACCCTCATCAACTATTTCAGGCTGAAATCTCAAGACCCTTGTGTGTTTCCTTCTCAGGGAAATGTGTGCATTGCCCTCTAGCTAGTTGACCCTTCTGCCTCCTTCTTATAAGGACCTTTGTGATTGCATTGGACCCACCTGGATAATCCAGGCAAATCTCCCATCTCAAAATCCTTAACTTAATCACAGCTGCAAAGTCCCTTTTACCATGTAAGGTAGCATTTAATTCCAAGGATTAGGAGAGGCACGTCTTTCGGGGACCATTATTCAGCCTACCACAGAGGGGCAATGCTTAAGCCAAAATAATACGTGACTGATGGTGGAATTTCTGACAGTCATATAAGGGAGTTTTGTTTACACAAAACCTTGTATATCTCTTTTTATACAAGGGACATTTCTATTTTGGAACAGCGTGACAGTGGAGCAGGCCTTCCTCAGAGGTCAGGGTGTCAGGCAAGGCTGGGCCCTCACCAGGCTCAAGCCGACACAGCTGGCTCTGCTCTTCTCATGCCTCTGGGGCTCTTGCTTCAACTTGAGTCAACCTTCTTCAGCTGACAACACTCTCCTGGCAGGAGGACTGCCAGCTGAGGGGCTGCCAGAGGCTTCTCTTGGCCCTGACCCTTCCCCTCTGAGGAGAGCGGAGGAGGACGCACGCTCAGGTCACAGTTGGCATCCGGGGATCCCTGGAGAGGTCAGGAGCTTCCTCTTCCCGGACCCTCCCCCTCTCACCCACTTCCTTCCACTCCCCCTCCCGCCCCGCTCCCCAGACCTCTCTCACCAGGTGATCAGAGAGGTGATTGGCGGCCCCTGCAGAGAAACTCCCTTTGCCTTTTAAAAAAGGATTTAGGGAGATGGCAATGCTTACCTCACGAACAGTGGCTCGTAAATGACAAGGTTTAGGCCGAGTAAAAGCTGGCCACAGGACCTGGTGGCTGGCTGAGTTTTCACCTCCATTGACCATCCATTCTGTCTCTTTTATGACTCATTTTGAGGAGGATCTGGGGCTTTCGGGAGCTCTAGAAAGAGTCTTCTCCTAATGAGAAGTGGGGGAGGCTTCCAGAGCCCCTCCCTCAGGACAGGGCCTCCAGTTGCTCACCTCTCCTCACCCTCCCATCCCAAGGTGGGGGCGATGGCTTTGTTCCCAGATGTGCTGGGGGGGTCAGAGGAATGCCTCGACAGCCAGGCCTCTCCCCGAAACTCTCTCCCTCTTACACACGCACACACGCTGTCCTCAGGAGGAGTGAGGCCCCTGCCACAGGGATGCTCTGGAGGAATTGTGGCGTGCATGTGCCTTCATGTTGGGGACAAAGATGATCCTTTGTGAGGTGGGAACTGATGGCTCAGCTCTACTCAAAGGCATGGCCCACACAACCACCCAGTCCTCTGTTAATCCTACTAAGCTATGCGCTGGTCTCGCCGAGAAGGTGCTGCTCCTGTGTTCCAGGTACCACTGTCCAGTTGATGAGCCGAAACCACCACCAAAGAACCATTCACTTACTAATTCTTCCACCCAGCAAAGCTTTACTGCAGCTGGGTGCCCGGCCCTGCTGGGCCAGGAAAGAGGGAAAGTGGGAAGAATGAGAAATGGCCTGTCCTGTGGCGGGGGGGGGTGCTCAGCATGGCAGCCGCCTGAGAGCAGGTCAGTGCCTGTGCTGGTGACGATGACAGGGAAGGCAGAGGGACCGGCGGGCTTTGGCCCCACGAGGGCCTGCGGAGGTGGTACTTTTCCAGCTCCTCTTGCGGAACTGGGTCCTGGCCAGCACCCCTGCTGGCTCCACTCCCAGCCCAGCGGTGGGGCACCCACCCCCTCTCTCCTTGGCGGGTGGCTCTGCCTCCTGCCCATTCTCCTGAACCTGTCCTTATAAGGCCGCCCGCTCAGGAGACGTGTGTTCTGTGTCCTCTGGGAAGTTGCCCACACAACGTCATCTGCTGTTTTACTGCTCAAGATCTGTAACCTATGATTTTATTTATTTATTTATTTTTGTCATTAAGAAAATGTTTTTAGGCTGAACGGAGACATTCACTGGGTGCCGGGTGAGGGTGGAAGGATGGAAGCCAAGGGGGCTGGGGAGCCAGGGACCCAGGACAGACCAGCCCCAGGACATGACTTGATCACAGATTCTGAAACCCTCAGCAGCTAAACAATTCCACGAACCTCAGCCGGCCCTGTGCTGGGCACCAGGAGGAGATAAGGGATGGAGGGGAGGGCATCAGGGGCTCCACCATGGGGACAGACAGGTTGTACGCCACCAACTCTGGTGCAGTGAGGGCAGCCTCCAGGCAGAGGTGAGCCCCCACCTGCAGCAGCTTGAGCCAGGCTGAGAGCTGAGCCTCAGGCTGGCACAAGGGGCACAACTGAGCTGGGCCTTGCAGTGTGGGCAGGAGTTCTTCACGTGGAAAAGGAGAGGAAGGACATCCCAGGCAGCTGTCACCCAGGCATTGTTAACAAGTCCAAACTTGTTCTGCTCGCCACATGACAGGCCAATAAATCGGGAGACGAGGTGTTGGGGCAAAGAAAAACAACTTTATGCAGAAAGCCGGCAGACTGAGAAGATGGCAGACTAATGTCCTGGAGAACCATCTTCCCCAAGTCAGAATTCAGGGTCCTTTTATACTAAAGAGGGTGGGGGGGTGTGGTTGGTTGTTGCAAACTTCTTGGTGTCAGAATCCTTTGTTCTTGCAGCTGTCCACGAGGGTCAGGTCAGTGTCCCTGCAAACCTCCAACAAGACAAATGTTATTTTTCTTTCTGCAACTTTTATCTATATGAATGGGAAAGTGTTATACTCTTATTAAAGGTCAGAGCCTTGAGAACAGGCTCTCCTGTGTATTTCAGGCTATAGGCAACATTCTTTTACAAAAAGTGCAGAGCCAGCATGACTCAGCACAGGAAACAGAGCACAGGGTTAGAGCCAAAGGAACAGATCTAATACGGAGTCAGATTTGTTCTTCCCTGTGAGACGTGAGACAACCTGGGGTGGGAGGGGAGTGGTGAGCTCCTCCGTGTGCCTGGAGGGTTGTGGCTGGGCCTTGGAGAGTTTGGACTTGACTCTGCAGCCAGGGAGCGATGGAATCGACACAGCAGTGACAACACGAGGGATGGAAGGGAGACCATAATGGTCGCTGCTGTTTTCTGGCCCAGCTAAGGGTCATTCCCTCTTATACTTAAGTGATAGCCAGTGAACCTGGAGGAATTACCTCCCCGAGCTGTGGGCCATCTCAGTGTGTTGTAGTCAAAGTGCCCTGTCCTCTCCTGACCAGGGAGGGGGCATAAGTCACCCACACAGGGCCAGGCCAACTCTGGCGTGGAACCTTGGAACCTTGAGCACATTCATTCCGTCCTTTCCCAGCTGGTGCTCCAGCCTTCCCTGGGAGCCTAGAGCTACCTAAAATCCATCCACTAGACTCCTGCTCTCCTTAACTTAGCTAAAGGCTATTTCTCTTGCTGACGACCAAGGCACCCTCCTGGATGCACTGAGAGAAAATGAGCAAAGGCAGGTGCCAAAATGGGGCAAAGGGTGTCCTTTTACCCCTTGAACCTAGAGAAAAATCTAAGACTGTAAAGCGGGATGAGGGAAAGATGGGCCGAAGCATGGGCTGCCAGGAGGTTTGGAAGTCCTGTGTGTCACCGAGGGGCTCATCTCCAACAGGGACACCTTGTGGTCCTGTGATTGCTGGCAGCGGTTGGGGGGGGCCCTCCATCATTCCATGTGAAGCCCTAGGGGCAGGGACTGAACCTGCTTTGTCTCCCTGCCCCCTGTGCCTGGCACAGCTTGTGGTTAGAGGAGGTGTTTGGAATGTTTGCTGAATGAAGAGGGAGGAAGGGAGGAAAGGAGGGAAACCATGAAAGTTACCTCTCTCCAGGGAGGCCATGCAAGTGTAACTGGCTTCCGAAGAGGTTTCACTGAGTTGCCTGGTGACAGACTCACCAGAAAGGATTAAGGGAAGCTCTGGGTACTTGGGATGACACTGTCAGTTAGAATCCAGAAGTCTGAGCTAGAGGCTGGAGCACCCGGCTCCCCTCACCATGGGCCTCACATACGTCTCCTCACTGACCACACAGCGAATGCTTGCACCAGACAGGGGCTATTGCCTTCACTGACAGATGCAAAGTGGTGTTCAGAGAGGTAGTGCAACCAGCCCAATATCACCCAGCAAATGGGTGGCAGGGCTGGGCCTGGAGAAAAGGTCGCTAGGGCTCCGTGTTGACCCCTGCAGGACCCCCCCCGGTTAAGCATGGTATAAGTCAGGTCTGACCAGGGCAGTGGAGAACCAGACCTTACCTAGAGGCCGGGGCTGCAGACCTGCCTGGTCCCTCACTTGGGAGGGGGCAGCAGAAGCTGGGCTCCCTAGAGCCCATGCATTTTTGGGTTCTGTTTCCATTCCCAGCCACTCCTCAGAGAGCTTCTAAAGGTCACTTTTTTCCCCTCCAATTCAAGTGGTTTGGAAGACAAGGAAGCTTCCGGTCACTGAGGCACCACCCCTTCTGGTAAGATGTTTCTCTGGTTCCCATCACTGTGTAATCAGGCCAAGATACTGAGATGGACATTTTCCAGTACAAGCATACCTCAGAGATCTTGTGGGTTCAGTTCTAGACCACCGCAATAAAGCAAGTCACGTACAGATTTTTTTGTGCATATGAAAGTTATGTTTACACTGTATAGTCTATAAGTGTGCATCGGCACAATGTCTATACTTTGATTAAAAAGTACTTTATTGCGAAAAAGTGCAGACCATCCTCTAAGCCTTCAGCAAGCCATACTCTGTACTGGGGTTGGGGGGTGTCTTGCCTCAGTGCTGCTGGCTGCTGACTGCTTAGGTTGGTGATGGCCCAAGGATGGGACGGCTGTGGCAATTTCTTAAAATAAGACAACAGTGAAGTTTGACACATCGATTGACTCTTCCTTTCATGAATGATTTCACTGTTGCATTTCGCCCACAATTGAATTTCTTTCAAAACTGGAGTCAGTCCTGCTGCTGCTTTATCAACTAAGTTTATGTAACAATTTAGATCTTTCATGGTCATTTCACAATCCATTAAGTTTGCCGTCTTACATGGGTGCAGTTCATGGCATCCCCAAACAGTTCCCACAGTAACATCAAAGATCACTGACCGCAGATCACCACAGCAAATATAACGAAAAAGTTTTGAAATACCGCGAGAATTACCAAAATGTGACACAGGGACACGAAGATGCTGTTGGAAAATGGCGCCGACACTTGCTCGACGCAGGGTTGGCACAAACCTCCAGTTCATAAAAGACGCAACGTCTGGGAAGCAATGTGCAATAACACGAAGTAAGCCTGTATCATTTGCTGGACCCAGACCAAGCCACTCGGTGACAGATGCCCAGAGAGACGAGAGCCAGAGGCACAGGGCACGTATCTTGGCAGGAAAGAAATGGCACAGTCAAATCAGGTCATTAGAGGAGACTTGAGGAAAGAGGCTGTTTACTAAGGGTGGAGGCTGCCATGGTAAGGATGGTGCGGGGCTAGTGACGGGGGGCGCTCGCCACTCCCAGGCCTGCAGGGTGAGGGGAGAGGTGGCCACCGCAGCCTGGAGACTGAGAGGGCGGCACAGAAAGGGCCACGTGACTGGAGCTGTGACTCTGGCCAGGGGAGGAAAAGAAGTCAGTGTGAGGGCAGCCCTAAGGGGAGGGAGACAGGAACGAGGACCCCTGACCTCCCACTCCCACTGGGAGCCAGCGCCAAGAGCCAGTGATGTAACCCAAAAGATCAGCCTCCTGGGGGAGGCGGGAGCAGGAGAAGGGGAGAGTGGATCTGGAGGGGCCGACAGGGCGGGTGAGGGGCTTGGTTCCGTCTTCCATATTCGTCACCTCAGACACTTGCTGGGGCTCCCCACTTCCTACAGAGTAAGGCCCACATTCTCAGCCTGGCATTCAAGGCTCCAAGCTCCCTCCTTACTGGGAGAGCTACAGGTGCTTCACGTGATCTGTCTGCATAGCAGCTCTGTATACGGTTAAGTCTTATCATCCTCAGCATTTTATAAAGAAACCGAGATTGCCCAAGATGACTCAGCTGGCAAGTGATGGAGCTGGAAGAGGAACCCAGGTCTCCTGATGCCAAAGCCGATGTTTACCCTTCTGCCATCCTGCCCCCTCACTGAGTGACAAGTACATAGACTGCAGGACCGTGTTCGGCTCATCCAACCTGTGCCTGCTGCACGGACAGGGTCTCAATGCAGAGGGAGAAGCTGGGGGGGTGAAGAGGTGGGGAGGAGGAAGGACCATGGACGGTGAGCATAACCTCTAGCTAGGTTCTCATTCCACTCTCGTAACCATCCTCTGGGGCAAGAATTATCCTCCCAATTTAGATTTGAGACACCATAATATCAGAAAGGTTAAGGAACTTCCCCAGGGTCAGAGAGCAGTTACTGTCAGAGCCAGGGTTTGACTTCAAAACCAGCTGGCTTCCTGGTGGGCAGAACTGGCCCCAAGGGACTCGGATCCTCAGCCCCTTGCTTCCATCCCAACCCAACACTGGCTCCCCTTCTGAGAACCTGAAATTCCCTCTGTGGGGTTAGGCCCATTCATGGAAGGCCCCAGGTAGAATGCAAATATGTTACTGGAAAGAAACGCACACTGGATCAATGTTGTCAGGCCATGCTTAGAGTTGTCAAAAGTGTGAGTGTGTGTGTGTGTGAGAGAGAGAGAGATGTGAAAGGCCCAAGTGCTCCAATACCACCATTAGAGACCAACTTTTTGCCTCTATCTGCTGAATGAAAGCAGAGTGCTGAAATAAGGTGCCACAAGAGGGGTGAGGTTTCCTGGAAAAAATAAGGATGGAGGTCTGGGGTCAGGGAGGGCAGGCCTGATGGGTCATTCCGGGGAACCTCCCTCACAAGTGTCCTGGAAGGTAGCATAAGAGACGCAGCATGGTGTGGTGGGAAGAGGATTCTGGAGATGTGGGTTTTAGGTCAGAGTGATCCGTGCATTGCTGTGTGTCTCCAGGTGAGTTATTTGCCCTGACCCCAGCCCTGACTTTCCTTTCCTCCCTGTAAAACTGAGGGGTTGGACGAGACGCTTATACCCTGCTCCAAGACCCTGTGGCCCTACAAAAGGCCCCTTGTACCTTTTGTTAGTTGCTGGGGCCCCAGTGAGAGGAGCTCCCCACTCCAGGGGGAGAATCATGAGGGATGCAAAGGACCCTGTGGGGATGAGTCCCGGGAGGTTCCCCCTCCCTGGGGGTCCCATAACCGTGCCCGTGATGGGCATGCTCAGAGGTGGCCTGTCTGCCGACAGCTGTGTCTCCCACCAGCACAGTTTACTTGCCACCGTTCCTGGGAAGTGACAGCAACTTGAAGCAAAGCAATTAGGATGAAAAAGAGGCCCAGCTGCTTGGGGCCAAAGGAAAATAAACAGACCAGCCCTGTGTGTATTCCACCGCCAAGAGGAGCAATTTTTCACAGGATGATTAGCACTTCCAATCCCAGCCTCCTCCCCTCCGCTGGAGCCAGGGAAGTGGCCTCTGAGAAGCTGCTGCTCTCAGACCCCACTCTTCCCACGGTGGACTGTGGACCCCACAGCCCATCACCTCTTCATGAAGGTCTCCCCAGTCACCTGCTCACCCCGCCCCCTGCCAGCGATAGACCCCTCTCCTCTGAAATCCGACAGCCTGTCTCCATGGCTTTCTCCTTTGATTGATCATTTGAGTCCTTCATTCATTTTTTGACATCCATTGAGCACCATTCATTCATTACATTTTTATTAAGCCCTGCTATGTTCTATTGACTGTCCTGGTGATAGAGCAGTGAACAAACAGACAAAAAGTCTCTGCCCTCGTGGAGCTCAAGTTTTACTAGGAGACACTAAACAAGTGAAAACATAGCATGGGAGGTGATGCTAGATGCTAGGGAGATAAATAAAACAGGAAAAGGAGTAGGGAATGCAGAAATGGGGGGGTAGCTTTTAAGGAGGGTGTCAGGAAAGGCCTCAGAGTGAAAGCAGCATCTGGGCAAAGGCCCATAGGAGTGAGTCAGGCGGCTGAGGGAGTCAGGCGGCTGAGGGAGGGAGGTGTGCCCAGCAGATGGGCACCATGCAAAGGTCCTGAGGGGGTAGTGTGCCCAGTGTACTTCAAGAAGGGGCTTCTGAAGGGACTTTGGCTGTCACTCGAGTGAGATGAGGAGCTCCCAAGGGTCTGAGCGCAGAAGCAACAAGGTGTGGCTGGCATATCATGAGGATGGCTCTGACCACGTGAGCAGACAGAAGGGAGGCCAGCAGGGGAGCAGGCCCTGGCTGGAGGGCGGATAGGTCTGGCGTCTCCTTCTGGCTCTGTCAGGCAGGTTACATAAGCAAGCCAGGGTAATTACCATGGAGAGGATAGCTTGGGGTGCAGGGTTTCCAGGGTCAGGGTCAGGGTTTAGTAACCCCTAAGCATCACTGTAATTTGCCCTCCTGCACCTGGCTTGTGCTCCCAAACATCTTCATGCCGTGGTTAAGTCTGGATGCCAGAGGCTGAGAATCCCAAGTCCTGGTCCCAGGTCCTTGCTCTTTCACATGGCTGGCTGTGTGACTTTGGGTGACTCATTTCAGCTTTCTGCTGACCTCCTCACCCACAAAGCAGGTGTCATAACCATCCTTGCTGAGGGTGGCGGGGTGGAGGAGGAAACAAGGTGGCCTGACCTGTGAAGCCAGGGGAGAAGGTGGGCTGGATTATGAAGACCTCCCCCACACTCGTGAGAGGCAGGGAGTATCTGTGAAAGTGCAAACACCCCCAGGGTGTTGACCAGGGTACACCCTCGTGAAGGAGGTCTTTTGTCTCCCAGTTAGATCCTAAGGCAAGAGAACCCAGGACAGTTAATTTACTGTTCAGGGGAGCAGATGAACCCCAAGAAGAGGTGCAGAGAGAAGGGTGCCAGGAAGGAGCGTGTAAAGGAGACTGGCAGAACCACCCTGTCCATCCCAGAATGTCAGCCAAGCAGAGAGGCAGCAACAGAAAAGAGCATGTGGTCCTGGTTTCAAAGCCGGGTTCTGCTACTTCCTCCTCGTGCCTCTTCTAGTCACGTGTGACCTTTGGGTGTTTGGGATTTTTCTTCATCTTCAGGAAGGGAGTGGGGATGTTGCTGAGCTGCTTACCACTAAAAATTCTTACAAAGCTTAAACAAGTCAACTGTGGGAAAGCGCTCTGTGAGCACTGTGTTATTATCACACACAAAAGGCATCTCAGAAAGGGCTGCTCTGGACCGAGGAACGACTGAACCCCAGGAGCCAGCAGGCCAGTCTGGGCTGGTCCACGCAGCCAGCTGCAAAAGCCGACAAAGAAAGCTCTGTGGGTTGAGAGAGAGGTGAGCTGATGGATCTCGAGATTGCAAGTGTGATCAGCACTGGTCAGGAGGCGTGAGCATGGAGAAGAGTGCTCTACGCTGTTGAGAAAAGTTTTCCGTAACTTGGAAATAGACAAAAGGAGGACTGTCTGTCCTTTCAGTGTCATTCTGGGGCAGGGTTGAAGAGCTAAGAGTTATTTTTCTAGGGGACTGTACCTTTGTTCTACAACTTACTATTGATTAGGGTCCTGATTTTGTGAAGTCACATGCTAACTTGTAGCTGCACGTACAAGGATGTATGTGCATGTACGTGAAGATGAAAAGGACTTTAGTCCAGTAGAGAGCCACAAAAGTTATGGTTTTATTGCCCTGTAAGACATCAAGCAGCTTCATCTTTACCTTAGCAAACTTATTTCAGTATATCTTTTCCAACAAAATATACAAACACCTCTTGTCTCTCAGACGCTCCTTTGAACCAGCTTTACCATTCTTTTGGTTCCCTTATTAACAAGTTAAATACATCTTTTGACATGTGAATGAAATTACACTTTGACAGAACAAAAAAGTGAGAGGCTCTGCCACGCTTTGGCATTGCACCCGGCCTCTGAACCTCACGTATGTCATTAGCTGGGAGGAGGTACCCAACTCCCAGGACTGAGGTAGGGCTGGAGTGGGAAGACCGATGTGAAACTACTTGTCACATTGTTCACAGGATGCAGAAGTTAAGATTTATTATTATGACTCCTAAGATTAGGTTACTCCAGGCCTAGAAGGCCCCAGGCTTCTGTGGGCAGCATTTGCCAGGGCTTGGGACATAGGTCAGGGGAAAAGGCAATGAGGGGCAGCCCAGACACTAGGCTCCATGCCCAGGAGGTGCCAGGCTGATGCTGCATTCTCCACTTGTGATGAGGCCAGGATTTCCCATGGGCTTCAGGTCCCGGAGGATGGAGACCATAGGACCACTCAGAGAAGTCTGCCCAGGAACATGGAAAAGCTGGAGGACTGAGCTGGGCATGTGACTAGAAACCAGGGTGGGGGTAATCTAAAGCTAAGAGTCCTCATCTAACACCAGAAGTCAGCACCAGGTCCCTAACTAGTGGTCTCTATCTCCTGGGGTCTTTCAGGACCTCATCATTTTATTCAGTAGGTGAGAAAGTGCCCCAGCTCAGCTGACAGCACGACTGCTATCTGCATACGTGCATGGCTGTGTGCACGTGCACACACACAAGAAGAATGACGTCAGCCAGGGGTCCACCAAGCAAAGCAGGCAGCCAAGGTCGGGAACAGCCAACCCTGCGCAGAGGAGGTAGGCAGAAGAGTCCACAAAGAGAGAGGAAGAGGAACGGCATTCCAGGTCCAGGGAGTGGCAGGAGCAGAGGCTAGGAGGTGAGAATTCACCTGTAGAACGTAGAGGAGGGGATACAACCGAGGAAAATGAGACAGTTAGACCTGGCCAGGATTAGGCTCATACCTTGAGTGACCTGAAGTCATGGAAGTTAACAGTTCACTCACCCTAGGGTGATGGCAAAAAAGGCAGTGGACAATGGATTTCCAACTGGGTTCCCCTCTGCGGGCCCACATCCCATAAGGAGGCGTGGGAAACCCTTTCTTCCTCACGGGTCTTGTTCCAGATTCAGCTCAGTTTTTGTCTCTACAAGCCAGTCCACCCTGCCCCCGTCCCAAAATGCCTCCATCTACAGCTGCTCTGCCTTAAAGACAGGGCTCACAGAGACTCTCCCCATCTGCTCCAACTTTCCCCATCTCTCCTCTTTGAATCTGTCTTTTCAGCAACTAATTACGTTGCCTATCTTCTTCGTACACTTTGTATATTATTCTCCTTCCTGGAGTTAGATTTTTCCTCTCTATTTTCCCTTTGCCCTGATTTCTTTAGCATTTTGTTTCATTATATTGTGGGCGTTTGGGGGTTTTTTGCTTGTTGCCTGGAGGCCTCTGTGAATGAGGACATATGTGTGTAAACCTTTTGTCGTCCTGGGCTAGATGCTAAGCTTTGTGGATCCCTGTCTGGTAACTACAGCCATATTAGGCCCACCACTGTGCTGGGCACACAGGAGGTGCCTAATTCTTGCCTACTTACTGATTGGCAGTTTGATTAACATCACTTAACCTACTCCCAGACAGCGCTCAATTACTGGCCCATTCACATAAAAGCCTGGATTCTTGAAATCTTACTCCCCAACCCCTTCCACTGACATTGTGACCCACCAGCTTTCAAAAGAGCCCAAGTATTTTAGGGCTGAGACCTCAGAGTCGTTGCTCCCTGAGATTCTTGGATATGTTCACACCACCGGAAGGCACAAGACGCAAATGTCTCAAAGGGAGGCGGGGGTGGGGGAGAGAAGTCCCCAGCAGCTCGAGGCCAGCCTCATAGACTCAGCCGTGGCTCAAGGAAGGCTCTGGGCATCCCATCCTAAAGCCCAGCCCAGGGGTCACAGTTCTGGCGTCGTCGATGCCACAGGACCCCGGGAACCAGGAGGCAGCCTCAGGAGAAAGGTCTGCAAGGAGCCGGGCCGTGGGAAGCCTGCCCGCTCCCTGAGCAGCCGCCAGGTGCCGTCCTCGATGGCATAGAGCAGCGTGAACACGCGGTTGACCGTATACACGGTGTCACCGCGCACCACGGCCGTGAAGAGCGCGCCCTTGCTGTTGACGAACTGGCCGGGCAGCGCTGTCCACTGGCCTGTGGCCAGGTTGAGGCAGTCGATGGCGCAGTGCAGGAAGTCGTCCTTAGGCCCGTTGCGCACCACGTAGAGGCTGTCGCGGTGGGCCACCATGCAGTGGCCGTAGCTCTGCGGCCGCCGCAGCTCGGCCACGGGCCGCCACGCGTCGGCCTGAACCGTGTACTCCACCACGGCCGTGGTGTCCGCCGGCCGCCACAGACACACGAAGAGGCGGCCACGGGCCTGGGCGCAGGGCACGCCCGCAGCCGGCTGCGGCAGGTCGGCCACGAAGCTCCAGCAGCCCGCAGCTGGGTCGTAGCGCTCCACCGAGCTCATGGGCATCCTCTGGAACTCGCCGCCGATGGCGTAGAGGTGGCCATCGAAGCCCACCAGCGCCGTGTCGTAGCGCGGCTGGTGCGGGCTGGGGAACTCGCGCCACGAGCCGCCGTCGGGGTCGTAGCAGAAGCCCAGCTCCACCACCTCCTTGTTGGGGCCCCGAACGCCCCCCACGATGTACAGCTTGTTGCCCAGCGTGGCCACGCCGGCCAGCAGCGTGCTGGCCTCCAGGGGCAGCGCGGCCAGCGTGCGCCAGGCGTCCTCCTCCTCGTCCAGGTAGCACATGGTGCGCGACGCGTCCTCCAGGAAGCCGGGCGCCGGCGCGTGCGTGCTCACGGCCACGTAGCTGCTGGGCCGCAGCGCCGCCACGTAGGCGCGGGCCTCGGGCAGCGCCAGCTCGGCCGCCAGCTCGCGCGCGCCGTCGCGGATGAAGAGCGCGGCGCTGCGGAACACGTCGTGCAGGCCGAAGGCGGCGGCGGCGTCGCACAGCAGCGCGCAGTTGTCCGACGTGAGGCTGTGCTCCAGGAAGCGCGCCAGCGCCGGCGCCTGCAGGAAGGCGGCGCACTCCACGGCCTGCAGCAGCTCGTCGGCGGCCTCCAGCGCCGGCCGCTCGCCCCGCAGCACCCGCAACGCGGTGCAGAAGCCGTCCGGGCTCAGCACGCCCAGGCGCACCTCGGCCGCGCGCGCCTCCCGCATGCCGGAGCGGAAGAGTCCCCGGAAGAAGCCGCAATGCTCCACCAGCAGGGCCCGGTCGGCCTGGAAGAGCTGGCTGCCCACCCACACCTGCACCGAGGCCTCCGAGGCCTCCGGGCCCCGCGGCATGGCGGGCCCGAGAGGCAGAGGCCGCCTCCGGGGGCCTGGAGGCGGCGGCCACCCACTCTGGGGCTCCCCCGTAGCTGCAAAATCTTTCCCAGGGGATATAAATATCTCCCTGGCTAAAGATAGTACGGCTCATGTGATGTGGTGGCCAGCAGGCTGGATGGCTGCTGGCCTGGAGGGCATCCGGAGACATGCCGGGTCACTCACTTCCGTATGAGAAATAGCAATAATAGTGACCATATACAGGGCAGCTAGTGCATGCAGGGCATTGTGAGGGCAGCTTGCAAAGCTATCGCATTTAACCTGCACTAAAGCCGCTGTAAGCCCTTGTGCAGGCACCCTAACTCTGACCCTTTCTTGAACGGGGCCAATAACACCTATTTCACGGTACTTGGACAATATCTGTAAAGTGTTCGGAATGAGGCTCAGAGAATTTACATGACTTATGCAAAGTCATTAACCTGGGAAAGAGTAAGGACAGGATTAATATTTAGTCCGCCCCAACGGTTCGTGGGGCAGGTGTACTCAGGCAGAGGGAAAGGCAGAGGTAGAGCAAATGAAGTGGGTCAGCCTGGAGTCCAGAACAGGTTCCCTTTTTGCCTGGGCCTCTGCTCCTGACTCTGACCTAGTCCAACCTCTTTTTGAGCCTTGATTTCCTTCTTTGTAAAAAATAGGTGGGTAGCAGGTGAACTTCCAGGTAAGTCCCTGAATGTGGATGTATTCCCTGACTCGGGATGGGAGTGAGAAGCTGGTGTCTGTTCCCCACTTGCTACTCCCCGCTCGTCCATTGCTGCATAGCTCAGACTCCGGGAAAAGGAAAGTGGGGCTGCGGAGGGGATTCTGTGTCTGTGGGTGGGAAGGAGAAGGGGATTTTTGAAATAATAGTTAACACTAAAACTGCACTGTCGGGGATTTTTGTGAACAATTTTAACTCCTATAATCCTTGCAACAGTCCCATGAGTACCGTTATTTTCCTTCAATTGATAGGTATTACCATTTATTGCTTACAGCACACGTGAGTCAGATATGATTAATTTCATAGATATGAAGACTGAGGCACCAAGAGGTTTACCCACATGCCCAAGGTGACATGGCCACAGAGCAGCCCAGCTAGAACTGGAGTGCAGCCAGTCTGACTGCAGAGCCTGTGTCCCTAACCATTGTGCTCTCCTTCCTCCCTGTGCTACAAATGCTGGACAGTCACTTTGTGCCAAGACTGGGTCATAGTTGGAAGAAACTTCAGTCTCCTATGGTTCAACCCCTTCCATTTACAGTGGAGGATCAGAGAATTGCCCAGGGTTGTGTAGCTGGAAGCAGGCAGCCCCAGGCCTCCTGCTGCCCACCTTGCACAGAATTTTCCTAGGTGACCAGCTAAGTCTCTGGGTTCCAAAATGTCAGCTGGAAGGGAGCTTAGTGATTATCTTCTTCTGCTACCTTGTTCTACAGGTGGGTTAACTGAGGCCCAGCCCTGTATAGGGTGATGTCTGCCATTCAGGGGATGTTCAGCTGCAGGCCTTCTTCAGGAAGATAGAGTGGCTCAGTGCCTCCCCCCCAGGACACACGCATGCAGATTCTCACGTATGAATCTGTAGACTCAACACAAGTGTGCCTCTCTTGCCAGGGAACTCCCACCCAGTTTACCCCCATCAAAGCAGGGCTGGGATGTAGGGACCACTTGTGTGAGCCTGGGAAGCCAGAGGCCTGAAGGCGGCAGCCAGAAATATCCAGGATGCTCTGCCCTCGAGATCAGACAGGAAGAGGAGGAGGAGATAGAGGGGGTGGGCAGGAGTCCCCATGGATACTATCCCAGGCCCTCGGCCAGTTTTTCTCCTTCCCGGAGGCTAAACGTTGTCTGAAAACATGACAGTTCTCCTCTTGGAGAAAGGTGGGCTCTGCAGTGCCCAGTCCTGATTCTGTCCTTGCTGGTGGCCTCAGGGCTAGGGAGAGGGTGTCTGACTATTCTCATTTCACAGATGAGGAAAGGGAGGCCTAGAAATGGGATGGACTTTTCCTTGGTTATGAATGAAATGTGGGATGGACTGAACCCTGCCGGCTGACCCCAGGCCCCAGCCCAGCTGCCCCTCCTCACCTGCACTAGCCTTGTCTTTCGGAAGAGAAACAGCTGCCTCCTGTCAGGCTCAAGCTAAGGGGCAGGGTGGGGAAGCAGCTGACATCCTAGGGGCCACAGTTTCCTCCCACATGACCTGTTCCAGGCCCCTCGTAACGGGTAGACAAACAAAACCACTGCCTGGACCTCTCCTGAGAGCAGGAGTGGGAAGGAGAGCAAACGCCTTGTGGCTGAAGTTTGCTCCCAGTCCCAATTTTTCATAAGTCCAGCCTGGCTTCAGTGGGTTGGGGCGCTAGTGCACACACCCAACTCCCACCCTTGGCAGTCGGGAAAGGGGGGGGGAGGTAACCCAAGGTAGGGGGGTCATGATTCTAAGGCTAGACCGAGGATCAGCACTTTGGCCCCGCTCCCAAGGCCCCAGTGGGGTGTTTTCTGCAGCTGGTGAGAGTTTCCTCCACCAGGACAATGAATGTCCCTCTGGGACTTGGAGAGGACAAGGAACTGTCATGGCTGTGGGCAGCCCACGGAGTTCCCAGGCCCTGCCCGACCCCACACCAACCTCCCTCTCCACTTTGCAAGGCTGGGGGTGGGGCAAGGAAAGGGACTCTGTGTCAGACTCTGAGCCTTACTAGAGCACACACTCAGCCTTGTTCATCTCTCTGTAGTGACTGACACACTAAAGGGACTGTTAAGTAGACTCCTGGGCCCTAACCTAACCTAACTGGTGGAGTCAACCAGTCTGAGGGAGGAGATACAACCCCTGACCCGGGAGAGCTTGCAGTCTGGTAGAGGGCTGGGCCTGGCTACTTGACCCTGGGCAATTCCTTTTCTGATCCTCCACTGTGAAGGAGGGGCTGAACCATAGGGGACTGAAGTTCCTTCCAACTGTGACCTCCTGGCCCTTCTGTCTGACGGTGATCCCTGGCCTTTGCCTCCCATAATGGTGTTTCTGCACACACGGTGCAGGAAGGAGCTTGCCTGGACTTGAAGAAGAGCACTGGACTGGGAGTCAGGGTTCCTGCTGGGCTCTGATGCTGGTGCTACCACTGACTTGCAAAGCTACCCAACCTGTCCAGGCCTCAGTTCTTCATCTGTTAAGAGGAGCTTGGATCTGACTTCTAAGGTTCTGGTCAGTTTTGACATCTGAATTTATCATTGAAAAATCACAGAAGTCATATTGTGCCTCCAGGGAATTCAGAGACATCACAGAGGGGTCCAAAAATGTTAGTTGTATGTGGAATGGCTTCTGGGAGGGGGTGGTTGGCAAGGGTAGGACCTAGCATCCAGAAATCCTCCCCAGCCCTAGACCTGTGTATGCCCCACTCACTCACTGTAGAGACATCTATTGAGTACCCGCTGCAAGCCCCCTGCTGGGCGAGGCGCCACACCCTCTGCATTTCAAGTGCTTCAGGGCCCCTTATAAAACCACAGAGATGGGGAGGTGGTGTTTAGGAGGGTTGGACTCCTGGCCCTAGCAGAATAACCTCTGTTGACCGAACCTGCTCAAACTTTTGGTCATTAAACAGTGGTGGCTTCTTGGTAGGTGGGTGAGAAACGTGAGCTGTTCGTGTCCAGGGGAGTGGAGGGAACTATCATTTGCTATTTTGCGCTACAGGCCACGCTCTGGGTAGAACATTTTCATATTGTCTCTTTGAATCTTTAATATCATCCCTATTTTAAAGATGAGGAACTTAGGCTCAGATGGACATAGCTTATTCCAGGGTCTAACAGTAAGTGACTGATTCCAAGGGCCTTTCTGGTCCACAGCAGGTGGTTCTGGGTGCTGGACAAGCAGCCCACAGATGAGAAGGCTGAGGATGGGGAATGGGAGGGGTTGCAGTCGTGAGGTGGGCCCTGTTTTCCTCCCAAGCCTCATAGGAGGGGCAGACTTTGGGCATTTAGCAGTCACAGCTGAGGGCACGAGTAAACAGCTAGCAACCAGTTCAGATAATCTCTGAACTAGAAGGGAGTTAAGGGTCATCTCATCCCATCTTGCATCTTGCAAATCATTATGGTGTTTCCTTACACCACCTCCTTGAAGTGGTCACCCCCTTTGTTGCCTTCAGTGTCAGGGGTCTCACTTCCCCCAAAGACAGTCTCTTCTAACTATGGACAGCTCAGATAGAGTTCACACTCACACTGAGCAAGAATCCACCTCGTTGCAGCTCCCATCTACTGGCTGGTCTGAGTTTTAAAAATAAGGAAAGTAACTCCCCCAGCATCCCACAAGTGGGGAAGTAGCAGAGCCCAGGTTTACTCCTGGTCGGGCCTGTGGGGATCCACAGCTTGCCCTCTCTCCAGCAGTGCTCCAGTGAGACTGGGTTTCCTCACAGACCCCATCCAGAACCAGTGTGTCCTCCCAGGACTGGGAGATATGGCTGGCACTTGGCTCCCACTTTTTCTCCTAATACAGCTCAAAGGAAAACCCTTTGCCATTAGCTCTGTGAGCAATTCTGGCCTGTGGGTATAATCTAAACAAATCCTCCCAACACCTTAGAGTCTTAATAACACAGCTGGTTTACCACGATCTCCCAGAAACACAATTAGGCTGAGTCAGTGTTCATATCCTGCCCTGGAAAATGATTTTCCCTCTTGGCTGAGGAGAAGATATTACCATCAGGCTCTGACTCCAGACCCTCTGCCTGCTGACCTGGGTTTTCCTGGTTTCTTTTGCATGTGGGTGGGTAGATTAACTGGGGATATTAGGTAGGGGATTGGGGTTGGAAGGAGAAGGGCTGCAGTGAGAAGTCTCTGAGACTCCCGTATCTTTCCCCACTCTAGCCTAGAGTGTATTCCAAAAGAGAGGTCCTACATGGTTCTAGAAAGTACTCAGAGCTCTAAACCAGGGCTGATTTTGTCACACTTTTACGCCTGAATCACATATGGAATTTTGGATTTATTTTCCCCTTCCTTCAGCATTATAGATGGGCACACCAAAGCCCAAAGAAGTGAGGTGACATGCCCGAGGTCACCCAATGAAACAGCTGGCACTAGATCCTACATGTCCAGATTCCCTGTGTCAGCCCTTTGCCCTGCCTCCTGCCTGACCAGATTTAGCCTGCGTTTCAGGTGAAATGACAGGTGACCCCACCAGGCTCATCCACCAATCCCAGAATCATAGGCAAGAGGGAGTGCTAGGTTTTAGAACAAATAAAATACTCCATTTATATACAAGGCACAAACACATGTGACTCATTAGCTTCCATCAGGGAGGAAACAGCAATCTAGGATGGGTTAGGTTTCTTGAAGCTGGACCCAGATTGGCCATGAAATCTTAGTAAAGAGGTCTCTCCCTTCCCTTCCCAGAAACTAGAGTTCTTTCTAGGTTCTGCAGTGATGCCTGAGAGTCCCCACACCGAAGGGTAGGGTAATGTGTTCTGGGGAGTTGTGTGCTAAGGCTGAGCTGGCTTGTGATCTACAGAATGGGCAAGGCTGAGAGTTGAACCCGGCAGGCTTCCCGGAGGAGGTGGTGCCAGCTGGGGGGAACAAAGGGAGGGGTGTATCTTCTTGCTGATGGGGAAAGACTGGAGATTTCATACAAGGCTGGAAACATCCCCTCTATCCCCCCTACTCCTGGCCTCCCTCTCTCCAGTCCTTGTCCCTTCCCGCGGGGTCTGGGGGCGCCCCAGACGGTGACGGCACCCCGGCCCTCGAGGCCCCCCGTGGCCGTGGGGTACGCGGCGGGCCGCGGCTCCCCTCTGCGCGCCGGGAGCGGGCTGAGCGCGCCCCGCGGGGGGCTCCGCGGCCCTTACAAGGAGTTCGGCGGCGCTCGGGGCGGCCCCGCCCACCGGCCTCCGGCGGCCCCTCCTCCCCGCCCAGCCGGGCCGGGCCGCGGGAACGCTGCCCGCTCGGCGCTCGGCGCTCGGCGCGGGGCCCGGGACGCGGACGCCAGGGAGCCCGGCACGCTGCTCCGGGCCCTTCGACCGAGGACCCGTGTGCCTCACCGCGGCGTCGCCATGTCCTCAGTGTTCGGGAAACCCCGTGCGGGCGGCGGGCCGCAGAGCGCGCCCCTCGAGGTCAACTTGGCCATCCTGGGACGCCGCGGGGCGGGCAAGTCCGGTGAGTGGGGTGCGGGCGGCAGGGATGGGAGAGACGGGGACTGGCGGGAGGAACCGGGCGCTACGGGCTCGCGGGCAGGCTCTTCCACTGGCTTCGGGAGCTGTCTGCGCCCAGGTGGGTTGGGTGAGGCACCATGATTTTCTTTGCCTCAGTTTCTCTGTGCTTGGCTCTCTCTCTCTGCTTTGTTCTGAGCTCCTCCATCTCTCAGCTGTCTTCTATTCCTTGTCTGTCTTTCCCTCTGTGTCTCCCCAGTGGGTCTGTGGCCTCTGCGTCTGTGGCCCCCGGTCTGTCTTCCGCTAGTCTCCCCCTTGCCGTTTACCACTCTCCATCTCCTCTTCCCAGGCCAGTCGTCAGCCCTGGTGACTGGCACAAAAGGGACCTGTTAGGCACTGATCCCCAGCCCCGGGCCCCTCTCAGCTTAGTTGCTTGCTGCTCCTTGATTTAGGCCGAAGTGAAGGATCCTGTGGCCCATGAAGGGAGGTGGTAAAAGTCACTGGCTTTTGGGATTTCCCAGGGAGAGGCCACTACCAACTCCTCGTCCCAGTTCCCTTGGATTCTGGAACAGAGTGCAAATTCTTATCAAATGTATTTGTTTCAAGCCAACCCCTGTCTTGACTTTCTGGAAACACACTGGACTGTGGTCCCAGGTGCCTGGGACTTGTCCTTGATGAACCAAGATCTTGGACTTCCACTGAGACCATTTCTGTCAACACTGAACTCTGCCTTCACCATTCTTGGCATCTCTCAGCCAGCTGGAGCCCAGAGGGTTGGGGTAGGGGTGTCACCATAGGCAGAGACCCAGAAAAAGGGTTCTGCATTCTCCCCGACACTCACAGTCCCAGGCAGCTGAAGGTGGGAGGACAGAGGGGGCACCTCCACTGGCTGTTTTCCAGTTACAGCCATTAGTGAATGGCCATCACTCAGTTAACTATGGATTTCCTTCACCAGAGTGTTCTTTGAGACTTACAGGGGGCCAAGTCTCCACTTTTGAAGCCAGCTCCCTGGCTCAGAGAGAGGACTCTGAATCATGCTTTCCTACAGAAAAGATTTGCCCTTTTCCCTTTGAAAATTAGATTATTATCTGTAGCTCTGTCACTGGTACAGTTTAGCCAGTGACTACATGAATGAAAGAATTTAAATTTTAAAATATGTATTCCCTGGGCATTAGTTTACAGACTGACACTGTTATGAATCCTGGGAAAGAATTTTAAGGATTTTCTTTAAAATATTGCATTACTTTTTAAGAGTTCAATATAATAGTGGGCTGGCGCTTGGCTTTCTATGGCTAAATTCTGAACAAAATCAGAGTCCTGTTAATGCATTCCACCTGGAGAAGACTTCATTTTAGAGTTTTATTCTGTGAGACTCCCATGATGAGTGCAGAGGCCTTAAAGCCAAGACTTGAGGACGGAGGACTAGAGGATGTTTACCTGGGACTCAGGGGTTCACACCCCTCCCAGAGATTACCCACTGATCAATTCAGCTCTTACTCTCTCTTTGTTTTGTAGCCAAAATGGGAATAAATGCCCCCACAGTTCAGAGTCTTTGTGTCTTGTCCAGGATAGGGGATGTCTCTCTCCAATTTGAGTCTCACCAGGCTGACCCTAAAGTAACTGGTTGCATGAGTCCAGACCCCTTAGTTTGGGTCTTCACAAACACCCCATAGGCTTACCTCTCATTTCTTTTCTTGCCTCCCTTTCCCCCAACAAAATCCCAGGATTCAACTGGGAAGGACATGGTTCCCCATATTTCTGGCTTCCTCTAAGCCTCTCAAATCAAATTCTCAGCTCCCCAGCCACATTCCGCCAGAGAGCAGAAGCTGGTGTCAGCCAGGGGTCACAGAGGCTAGATAAGTCCTCCCGAAAATGAGAGGGGCAGCCTCCGGGGCCCGCAGCCAGATACGATGGGGAGGCTGAGCTGACGTCTTTCTGCTTCTTGCAGCCCTGACCGTGAAGTTTCTGACCAGGAGGTTTATCAGCGAATATGACCCCAACTTGGGTAAGGACCCACTCCTCCTCGCTCCTCCTGCTGTGCCCCACTTGGGTCTTCCCAGCACACACACCTATGCCGCTGCGATGGGACCAGGCCTGACGAGGACCGCACATCTCAGGGCAGAGGGGAGGAGCCAGCAGGATGACTCAGCCCATGGGGCAGAAAGTTCCAGAAATATACCCTTCCACAGTGCACCCCAGACAACCGGGAAGTTGGCCCAATTAAGAGAACCTAGAAAAGCCAGTGTGTGCTAAAATATGAGTTATGATGAGACTAAAAAAAAAAAAATCAAACATCACAGAACAACCACATCCATTAAGTGTTATTCTTTAATGTAGTCACTCAATGTACTTTTCCAGAAAAGCTGGAAGACATTTGGGAAATTCCCTAGTGATAGTGGCTTCTAAACCAGTTTTATAACCACACAAGAAAACTAGTCTTGTTTTGTAGCTATATCATGGTATATTGGGAAAAAAAAGGATGCTCTGGTGTCAGTCAGAGCTGAGTTTGAATCCTGGCTCAGCCACTTATGGGCTGTGCCTCTTTGAAGGAGTCACCTAACCTTTCTGAGCTTCTGCTTCCTCATCTGTAAAATGGGACTAAAAATACCTATCTCAGGGAGTTACTGTGAAGATTAAAGAAATAACACATGTGAAAGTTCTAGCCTAGTACTCGCCCCCCAGGAGACGTTCAGTATATATTCACTCCTTTTTTCTTCCTCCTCACATGGCTTCCCATCTGTGGTGGCTGAGATTCCCCCAGGTTAATCAGATCAATTTCTTAAAACTATTTTTAGCAGCAGGACATTTTCCTCAGTACCCTCCTACATGGAACCCCAGTATCTGAAATAAATCAGAGCAGAATTTTATTAATATAAACGTAACTTAAAGCTCACATTTATAACATCTGTTTCTTGCCAGCCTTCCACTGAGAAAACTCGGGTTTCTGGATGCTCTTTGCTTTCTGAAAATGGGGATTTTAGTCTTAGGTTATTTTCTCCATTCATAAGACTTGAACAGAGCGTTGGTGGGACTCCCCCACCCCCAAGGGCCCTCTGAGGAAACCCAGGGCTCCGGGAGGACCCTCAGGGGTCCTACAGATTGAAACCTCTGCAGTGCATCACTACTGCAGCAGGCCTCTGTTGGAATGCCCCCGTGACACCTGGAGGCAAGAGCGCCTTAGCCCACTGGTGCCCATCAGCCCCAGTAGAGGGGCTGGAATATTGAATCCCAGTGTTGGAGCAGGAAGGGACATTAGGACCATTTAGCCCCATGGTTTTTAGAATTTGCTCCTTAAGTAGCAGAATCCCTTCTTCCAAAGAGATCTTACACATGACCCAGGGTGTCAAACAGCAAAAGCAGCGGGGGTCCCCTGGCTAAGTCAGGAGTGCAGGGCAGGCAACTCACTGGCAGTCCCTAAGGGGTTTGTTCCTCAAAGCTTAACTTGACCGTCTGTGTTTTGACATCACCCCTCAGCTACAGTGGAGGAAGTAGGCCCAAGGACCTTTCTGGGCCAAGGTCACCCAGCAGGTCTTAGGGGAGCCCATTTGATTAGCAGAGGTCAGTGCCCATGGGAGTGGGACACAGGATGCGATCGTGTGCTGGCCCCGGGGGAAGTGTTGACAGAGGCCAGAACATGAAATCAGATAGAGTAGGGACATCGAAGACGGGGAGGGGTGGAGGGGTGGAAGGAAAGGCCCACAGCAGGGATGTCAGGGAAGGGAACGTGGACATTCCCCAGGCTGCTGCTTCACAAGACAGGTTCTGCCTACTTCAAAGATTGCATGAGGCACACGTATACTAAAAATCATTAGCTGTTTATCTGCAATTCAAATTTAATGTGTCATCCTATATTTTATTTGGCAATCCTCCTCCAGTCTCTCTTCTTCATGTCCCACAATCCATACCCTTCGTGCAGGGTCCCACCACTGGAGCCCATTACAGTGCTGGTTTGAGCCTCCTGATTGAGCAATTTTGGAGTTCTGAGCTGGTAGGGAATGCGCAGTCAGACTGTCTGGCAGGGTGGTGGCAGCCCTGCAGCAGTTAGTCACCTCAGCCTTTGGGCTCTCACCCCTTCCTGAGAGCTTCTGAGCTGGAGCGATGACCAGACGCTCCCCTCTCAGCCATTCTGGGAGGCCAGTGCTGCGCCTCGGGGGTCCTGCCCACTGTCTAATTCCAGCCACTATCCCATGGCTGGTTTCAGTAACAGCAGGACTCTTGGACAGAGCCTTTCCTTCTGTGGAGAAGTGAGTGAGCATCCAAGGAAGAGTTAGCCATCAGGAGATGGGAAACAACCCTCTCCCCTCTTCAAATGTCTCCCAAGAGCTAGAGCTCAAAGGGAGCCTCTTGAGGGTGGAAACCTGTGTGGTTCCTTCTCATTTCTAGCTCAGAGTGCAGTGCTAGGCACAACGTTGATGCTCTTAAATATGGGATTGCATTTTGGTTTTAGGATTTCCCTTTGCAGAAGCGCTCCTATTATTGCTATTTTACAGATAAAGAAACTGAGGCCAGAGAGGGCTCAGTGACTTGCCTAAGATCATGGAGAAACTCGAGTGCAAAGGAAGATGAGACGCCACCCCAGTTGCCCTCCACTAAGGGTAGCCTTATGCTGTAGAGAGCCTGGAGTTACACGTCTGCGTGACACTGGGCTCTCTGAGCCTCAGTTTCCCCATCTGGAAGATGGGACTGATAGACTGTGCTCTGTCTCTGTATGAGTTGTGTTATGGGTTGGGACTGTTAGAGCTGGTAGGAACTGAGAGATTCAGTGCCTGTGAAAGGGCTTTGCCTGTGCAGAGCGCCCCAGGAGGGGTGGGGGTCTCCAGGAGAACCCGCTCCTCTCACAGAGGGGCTGGAGACACCTCACATGGCTTGCCCAGGGCAGAATGACAGGTTCTCATCTCTCTTGTCCCGCCAGGATAAGGACGCCATTTCTGAGGCATCATCCTACACACACTCCGACCAGAGCTCCTTTGGTGACATTTTAAAAATTATTACTGCAAATAAGAGAAAAATACTTTGGGGAAAGGATCTTCTCTTGGCATTAAAGTTCTCAGAATGTTATTTGGAACTAGGAGTGATGAAGCCCACATTTATTAAAGGACTCCAGAATGCCCCGAGGGCAGGGACTTTGTGATGGGGAGACAGGCCATTACTATGACTTGGAAAGGAGCCCTCCCCACCAAGACACCTCACTTACAAAGGGGAGGGAGCTGAGTAAGAGAATCTCATGATCTCTGAGGGGATCCCAACGTAGAGACAGCCCAGCCTAGAATCTAGCCCTGAGTTCATGTTCCATCTGATAGGGTGCTGTGTGGCCCAGGACAAGTTCTCTCTGTCTCTGGTCCTCACCTCCTTGTCATCTCTGTACAGCGGAGCTAACAGCAGCCTCAAAAGGCTGTTGTGCTATAGGGGACTGCAGGAGACCAAGGCTGGGCTAATATTTTCCCTTGGGCTGATCACAGCACGGTGCCTGTGTGGGTACAGGAGCTGTGGCGTACCTCAAAGGCGTGCACCAGACAACTTTGGCAGGAAGATAAAGAAATATCTGAACAAGATGTAGGCATCCAGGGGCAGCCAGCTCTTCTTGCACCAAATATAGTTAAACATTTAGGGCATATTTTCCATTAGGTTTTTTTTTTTTTTTTGTCTTTGAATAAGAGCGGCTATTTATCCCAGTCCCCAAAGCAGGCTGGAGACGGGAGCTGTCTGTGATTCCTGCTGGCTGCTAGTGGACCTGGCGTGGGTCCAGGACTGGCTTGGCTGCCAGTGGCCCTTCAGAGAGAGGTGTTTGTGAATTCTGCTAGGGTTGGGGGATACTCCTCTCACAGCACCAGCAGGGCAGAGAGGGCCCCCATTCTGCCCAGGCCGTTCTTCTTTGGGGTCACGTGGGGCCCAGGGACCCCCCACCCCCACCCCAGGGAAAGGTGAGGGCCAAGTGCATTCACACAGGTGGGCTAGTGGCAGAGGGGAAAGTTGGGGTAGGGAGAATGATTGCCTGTGACAGTGAGGTCCTCTTTGCAGGCCTGGCCGCTTTATGCTTTCTCAGGTTTGAAGTCATGAGAAGTTTGAGGAAAAAAAAAAAAAAGGTAAAAACTTATGGAATCCAAATAAGGTCAGTGATTTAGTTCATAGTATGGTACCAATGTCAGTTTCCTGGATTTGATCATCGTGCTACGGTTACGTAAGGAGCTAACACTGAGGGGAGCAGAAGGAAGGATACACGGGAACTCTCTGTACTATTTTGCAATTTCTACATGAGTCTAAAATTATCTCAAAAAAATTTTTTTAAATCACCCAGGAACGTGAACCTGCTCTGAAAACTTTGGAGCACTATGTCCCCACTGTCCTTTACCAGGCATTTGTGGAGGACCAGGCCTCACACCTAGGGGCCCATCCTGTCCTCACGCAGCCCTGTGACATGGTGCCGGGACAAGCATTTAGCACAGTGCCTGGCACGGAATAAAAACTTGTAAACTGTTAGCCAGTGTTATCATATTATCCTCATTTTAAAATGAAGAAACAGCCTCAAAATGCTAAAATGACTTGGCCAAGTCACACAGCTAAAAAGTAGCTGAAGTTGGTTTGATTCCACATCTCCAACCTAAAACTTCCCACTACACCAGATTCCTCTGCTCTTATTTTTTTTTTTTAAAGCACACGTTTTGCTTTTTTGTTTGTTTGATGGTGGGAAGGTAATTAGGTTTATTTATTTCTATTTGGAGGAGATACTAAGGATTGAACCCAGGACCTTGTGCATGCTAAGCATGCACTCTACCACTTGAGCTATACCCTCCCCATCCTTTTGCTCTTATTTTGACAAGGTAATTATTTGTAGAAACTTTCTTGAGATGTCTGAACAGGGTCTGACCCCTCTCCCTTAGTGTTGTATGCTGCTTCTTTCCTGTCCCTTCTCCCACTGGGGGCAGGAGGGTTGTCCTGATTGTCCCTGGGGGCTTCTGGTGGGCCAGGTAGTGGTTGGAGGAGAAGAGGGTGGAGAAGCTTGGGGTTCAGGAGGGAGGGGCCATCAGTATCTCTTCTGCTCACTGGGCCCGTGATCCACACACTCCATCCATCCTGCAGGCCTGGTGGGTGGACCCAGAACACAGTTCCGTCCCCTGCGGCGTGTTCTGTGAGTCACCTCTGACGTCCTGAGCCCTGACAAGTGGAGTAGCATCTCCTTGGTGGGAGGTTCTGCCCATGTCCTCCATGTGGGGGAGAGCCAAGGCCTTTCCAGTGGTCCCGGCTCAGCCAACCCCAGAGCAAGTCCCCCAGGGGTGCACAGGGGTCCAGCACAGAGGGAAGCAGGGACTCAGACCCAGCCCACCAGCAGTCGGCCTGCCTTTCCACCAACCATGCTGATTGTGTGTTGCAGAGGACACCTACAGCTCAGAGGAGACCGTGGACCACCAGCCTATCCACCTGAGGGTCATGGACACTGCGGACCTGGTAACATTTCCCCCATTACCCATGAAGAGCTGAGAGTCAGTTTAGCCTCTTGAGAAATCCTGCTCCCAGAGTGGTGGTGGCAGTGGTGAGAGGGTCTCAGATGGCAATTTGCAAACCTTTTAAGCTCCAGTTTGCAATGTGACCCTGATTGAGGCACTGACCTTTCTGGGCCTGAATCTGTTCATTTGCCAAATGAGAAGGGATAGGACAAGGCCTGGGGGTGCCTGGGGAGACCTGATGATTGCTGGCGTCAGCTCTGCGTGTTGTGCTCTGGAGCTCGATGCCTGCATACACATGGAGACAGGTGCACAAACACGTGTTTACACAGAGGCTCCCCCGGCCCAAGTGCCCCCGCCGGGGCATGTATCTCCCTGTGTTCTCACCACTCCCAGCCAAGGCTGGATGCCAGTTATTCTTGGAATCCAAAGGGGCTCCATGAAGCTGACCCCAAACCAGTGGTGCTCAGGCGCAGCCAGGTCTCTGTGGGGGCCATGCCAGAGTCTTGGCTCTGTGCCCCAGAGGCCAAGGTCTCCAAGTCTCTGGCTGGGTGGTGGGAGTGAGGCTCAGAGACAATGTCTCCTTTCACGCCAGGCCAAATCCACACTCAAGTGCCCCTTTGAAAAGGGCCCTGCCGGGGAACAATATACAAAGACCCGGGGAGCAGGGAGGTGAGATGAGACTGCTCAGGTGAAGGCCTTTCCCCCGACCTCCTCTGCCCCTGACTGAGGCTGCCCTCCTTTGCCCCAGGACACGCCCAGGAACTGCGAGCGCTACCTGAACTGGGCCCACGCCTTCCTGGTGGTGTACAGCGTCGACAGCCGCCAGAGCTTCGAGGGCAGCAGCAGCTACTTGGAGCTGCTCGCCCTGCACGCGAAGGAGACGCAGCGCGGCTACCCTGCTCTGCTGCTGGGCAACAAGCTGGACATGGCCCAGTACAGGTGAGCGTGGTGCTCCGTCCCACGTCTGGGGCTCGCCTTCCTCGCTCGTAAAGGCCGGTGTTTTCAGGGATTGTCTGGCTGCTAAGAAGAGTAATCCCCTCGAATGTAGGGGAAAGGGGATGTGATGTAAGGGAACAGGGAGCAAGTTTTCCAGGTAGCCAAGGACAGGAAGGGAAAGGCATCTGGGCTGCACAGAGGCTGGACCCCAAAGTCAAAAGAGAGGTCACTCCTTCCACCCTCCTTAGGCTCTGAGATCTCTCAGCCCCACCCCTTCTCGCTTGAGACTGTATGGCCTTCCATTTCCACTCCCCACAGCTGGCTGGTCATTCAGTGCCCAATTCCAGTTCCAGGGAGAGAGGCTGTCATTGGCTGCTTGGGTCAGGTGTCTGCTCTGTTCCAAGCAGCTCTTTCCTCATCCAAGTGAGGTCCCAGGCTCACTCCCACAGCTGGCTGTGTTCTCTTACAAAGGGTTGGACTTGAATCAGAGGTCACAGACTGGGCCAGAGGGCAGGTGACCACTGAATACTGCAGCCGTATTTTGCTTGGCCGGCACAGGGTTCTTAAAAGACCTGGAATTGGAATGCTTTGAGGCAGGGTATGCGCTCTCCAGCTGACCACAGACCTCGCACTCCCCATGGCTTACCTCCACCCTCCCCACACATTCAAGTTGTCTGCTGGCCCCTGAGGTGTTTGGGACTGTGATGCCTCCACCTGATGAGTGATCCCACTGGTCGTCTTAACACTGACGTAGGTGGCCAGTCCACCTACGAGGTAGGCCACCTTGCACCAGCCTTCCTCCCATCCCTCCCTGCTCAAGGCGGGTCACTCTTGCTTCCCCAGGCCCCAGAGGCTCACTGACTTATGTTAGCAAGAAGGGGACCTTTGGTATAGGACAGGTCGGATGGGCATTGGGAAAAGGGGGCTCATGGTAGGGGCCTTCAAGGCGGGCAGGCCCTCAGACCAAGACAAATTCCATCTCAGGGAATGAGGCAAGTGTGATCTTAAAGCCAAAAGGCAGTCTGTGAGGTTTCACAGAGACCCTAGAAGCTACAAGAGGGATCGGAAGACTGGATTGTGAATAAACCAGTTTTAAATATGAGGAAAAAACTAGGCCACTGTTTTGGTTCCAGTATTTGCCAAAGGGATTGTCTGAAAATGGTTTGGGAGCAAAGAGCAAAGTAGCATCAATTTCCTAAGAGCAAGTCGTGACAGTTTATCGCCATTTCCTTCCTTGATCAAGTCCCGAGGTTAGTAGATCAGGGTTTGCTGGGCACACAGTGAATCTAACTTTTAGCGAGCGTTGGTCAGTGTCTCCCATGGCTGTCTTGTAGCTAAAGGGTAAAATGTGGGTTAGAGTAGAGGTTCCCAAACCTGATAGAATTTTCACTAGGCTGCAACAGAATAAGAAAAGGGATACTGTTACCTGCCTGTGTTGCCTGTTCACACTCATGCATGCACATATGGGGACCTCATTTCTGAAAGCTCATTATTCACACCCCACAGTGACAAAGTATTCTTCGGAAAGGAGTTTCTCAGGAGCTGACAGTCAGGGCACCAGCCCTGAGTAGGAACTGGCTTAGATGCTCTGCCCTTTTTTGTCCCAGTCACTCTCTGTCTCTGATACTCCCCTGGACAGCTGGCCCACTCCCAGCCTTTGCTCCTGCCAAATTAACCTTGGCTCAGAAACCTTTTCCCACCAGTACTCCCCCTGTGTCCCTTTCATGTCACCGGCTGTGCCATTGTCCTCCAGTGGAGCCACTCAGCAGTGGGACTGAGCCACTGCAACCGTGGCCTCCAGACCTCAGTGACCCCCCCGTCTCTTGCCTCCTCTGGACATCTGACCTACCCAAGGGCCAGTCGTGTTTTACTGCTCACCCTGAGTCCCATGGCTTTCAGGACCTTTCCACTTACAATTACTCCATCCCACCATCACTGGAGGCGGTACGGGACGGAGCTGGGGAAAGGTGCGGCTCCCTCTCTCATGTTGTCACCCCTGCTCCCTCCTGCCCCTCCCCTGAGCAGGCAGACAGAACTCACAACGAGCCCTGATTGCTCTGCCGACCGCAGAGTCCTGAGTCACCTCGGCCTACAGGCCCCTGTAGACACTGGTCTCATATCCTCTGACAAAACTGCTGCCTTTCTCCAGAGCTGATCCCACAGTCTAGAGCGGAGCGTGGCTCATTTCCTGACCGAGGGACCCATGTTGGAGTATAGGAGACACGGGGCTGTGAATGGCCATCTTCTCTGGCCAGAGGCAGGGTCTAGCCAGGGACTTTGGGCCAGTTTCTCCCTTCCCCTCAGCCTCGTTGTGAAATTCTACCTTTGGTGACATCAGCCACCACTTACTGAGCAGGGACTATGCTAGGCACTTGACACAAATTGTCTTTCCTAACCTTCTTAACAACCCTGAGTGGCAGCTGTCATTATCCCATTTTACTGATGAGAAAACTGAGCCTCAGAGAGATGAAGATGGCTCCAGCTCACAGAGCTAGTAAGTGGGGAGTGGGATGTAGGCCCAGGCTTGCCTGACTTGGATGCATGCTCCTGACCCCGCCTCGCCCTGCTTCCCCGCCAGGCAGGTCACCCAGGCAGAGGGCGCAGCCTTGGCGGGCAGGTTCGGGTGCCTGTTTTTCGAGGTCTCCGCCTGCCTGGACTTCGAGCATGTGCAGCGTGTCTTCCACGAGGCAGTACGGGAGGCACGGCGGGAGCTGGAGAAGAACTCCCTGGCCCGACCCCTCTTCATCTCTGAGGAGAGGGCCCTGCATCACCAGGCCCCGCTCACAGCCCGGCACGGGCTGGCCAGCTGCACCTTCAGCACACTGTCTACCGCCAGCCTGAAGGAGATGCCCACTGTGGCCCAGGCCAAGCTGGTCACTGTCAAGTCATCCCGGGCCCAGAGCAAGCGCAAGGCACCCACGCTGACCCTGCTGAAGGGCTTCAAGATCTTCTGAGGGCCCCTGCTCAGGATCCCAGGCTCGGCACTGGGCAGTCCCCAGGGCAGGGCTGGCTTCTCACCACCAGCTTTCCTTCTGATGGATCAGCAGCCCTCGCCCCCTGGTGGACAGCTGACCCCTCCTCCAGCACCAGGCAGTGTCCCTGTCACCCAGTTCACTCTACAGGCAATAGGGACAGGCAGGAATGCTGCTCCTATTCCCTCCAGGCCTTGGTTTCCATAGTAACCACTGCATCCCTCACCCTGATGGGAAACAGCCACCGTGACAACCCAGGGACCTGGGGTCAGCCTGAAATGGAAGGAAACTGCAGTGTCGTCATGGCGCCGTCACCTCTTCCTGCTCCAGCTGCAACCAGGCCAGATGTGGCCCCTAGTGGACAGCTCTGTGTGGACAGCTCCAGGAGCCCTGAGAACATCCTGCAGGAGGGACAGTCTCGAGGTCCCAGCACCTCCTGGTGGACTGGAAGGGCAGGGCGGCTGCAGTTTTTGGAGGGCCAGAGTCTGGCCTTGTCACTGTCTTCTGATCTCACAGAGGCCCCAGCAACAAGGCCTGTAGTTGATCCAAGTAAAACCTAGTTGAAATAATCCTACGGGACAGCCTGGGAGAAGCAGAGGTGTCCCAGGAAGGGCTGTTTCCAGTACTTTGCCTCTCAGTGAGGGTAGAAGGTGGGAGCTGTGGGTAGGCCAGTGTAGGGAGCCTCCAGCGTGTTTTTAGCAGGAGGCAGGGCCCCCGTATTTTCCCACCTTAAATCATGGGCTCTGTCCACAGACCCTGGGGACCAGCCTTCTCAAGTTTAATGAGCAAAACTGCAGAACAAAGTTATTCTCTGCAGTGACATTCACCCAGGACTCCAGGGAGCCCACAGCTGTATCAGACATCCCATGGGCACTCAGAGGGAGAAACACAGTGTACTGTTTGTACTCTGGTCCAGTGGGACCTTTAGCAATGGGTCTGCATGTCCAGAGTCTACTTTTGTAAGATAGAACCTAAAGCATTTGGGGTTCATAGAGCAAATTTTTGCATAAATTATCTGGGGTTGCCACCACAGCTATAAGCCACAACACTGTGGTTCAGACACGGGATCAGGACACTCCCACTCCTCTGGGATCCCACGGTTTGCGGGAGAAGGGTCTTAGAGGCAGAGAGTTTCATAATTCTCTAGCTCTGTTTACCACAGGACCCCTGGTCCAAAGGAGGTCTTTCATGGACCCTCAGCAGATAAGCAGGTAAAGGAGAGGGCTGGGTGGGGGGAGGAGGGGAAGGGCGTTCTGAGCCCAGAATCCTGCCCATTTCCCCATGAGCCCTTCCAGGAGCTTGGATAGAAAACCAACAGCTCCAGCCCAGGCTTCAGCCGCATTCTATAGATGGAGAAGCCGAGGTCAGAGGGAGGCTGTGAACCCCTCGAGACCACTCGAGGAGTCCTGGCCAGGCTTCCTGACCCACAGGCCGGCTCTGAATTTCATGCTTTTGCTCCCAGCCGCTTATGTGTGGACCACCACCATGTGAACAAACTATGCAATTCCAACTGCCCACATCCAGAAGCATTTTAATAAAAAGGGGGTTATTTTGGTTCATTTTTTTCATAACAGAATTTTAGTTTGATTGCAGGTCACTCCGTCTGCTAACAACTCAGGGACCCTGCCCTGCACCCTCACTAGCTCTCAGATTCTCGTGGGTCTGGAGGAAAGGCCAGAGGCGCATCACTGTTTTTTAACTCCATTTCCACCTGGGCCAAATTTTGCTTTTCTGAGAGCAAAGTCTCTCTTAGGGTGGTCAGGTTGCTGTCTTCTTTGGTTCCATCCTCGGCTAAGTATAGGGCTTCTGGAGTTTGTTTTTCCTGTGGCAGCTTCTTTTGATTTCTGGGAGGAGAGAAAACATTGTTGAATGTGAGTTCCCCGAGCTCGGGTACCGAGTGGTTGGGGCAGGACTGGGTCTCCGAAGTGGGTTCGCGAGTGTAAGGGGGAAGCCCAGCACGCGGTTCTCACCACATCCTCATTTTCACCTGTGAGCTCAACTACTATTGCTCCCCTTACAGGTGAGGTAGTATGACTCAAAGAGGCCAAAGAAGCACATGCCTGGGATGTGCGTTTAAGCTCCTGACTCTGAGTCCTGTGTTCTTTTCACCAAACCACATTTTCTCATCCTACTTAATGCAGGTCCTTGTTACTCCACACCCCATCCCCAGACAAACTACCACAAGAAATTCCTAACTAATCTTCCTGCCTCTAGATGCTTGCTTCTCCCAGCCTACACGCACCAGTCATGATTCTAAAGTCCCCGTGTGCACACATCACTCCCCAGCTCAAGCACCTTCAGTGGCTCCCCATTGCCCACTTCCTTAACCTGGCATTCAAGATCCAGTCTTCCTCCCAATAACTCTCCTAATTGTCCTCCCTCTGAGGTGGTTTTACTTAAGGTACCCACCCCTAGACTTCCTGGCCACAGTGGAAGGACCCCGCTGCGGTGAGAGTGGACCACCCAGACAATCTGCTTGGGCCATGGTGGGATTAGCTCAGTGTCTACTGCTCCCGAGGACACCCACCTTGTCTCTGAGGTGACAATGAGGGCATGCTTCCTGACAGGGTGAGAGAGGCAAGGTCACCTTCTTAGAGGCTGTACTCCCTCAGGGTCCTTCTATAGCCTGCATCCAGACCAATCTTGCTAAAACACAACCCTTTCATGTCCCTGCGCAGAGCTCTCCTCTGGTTCCTCAAAGCCCACGAACTAGAACCTGAATGCCTTAGGACGGCCCCCAGGGCCGGCACGCTGGGCCCTGCTGCCTCCTGTCCTCCGTCTTCCCCTGCTCTCCTCACACTCCACGCCACAGCCCCTCGGGCCCTCCTCCTCCTCTGTCTCCAGCTTGGTGTCCCCTGGTCTGGAAGGCTTCCTCAGCCCCCCGCCTTTTTTTTTGCCCCACAGACCCCAGATCCCACCTCTGCCCCCACAACACTCTGTATATCCCACAATCACATTTCTGTCACTCTAAATTACAGTCATCTCCCCACCAAATCCATCAGGCTGGGGCTGAATTTATCTTGTCCAGGCCTGTGGCGCCCACTCTTGGCATGGAGCTTGGTCCCGAGCAGGTGCTCAGCTCATTCTGTGGGATGAATGACAAATGGGCACTTGGTGATTTCTTTTTGACTTTATAGCTGAACTGTGATGAGGATTCATGGACCATATAAAATATAGCATAGAAGGAAGAGCATGAAGGTTAGGCCAACCCTTCCATGGATCCTTAGTGACCTTATTCTGTACAGTGGGAATAAGTAACCTGTGTCTGCCCCACTTTACAGGGCTATCTTGATCAAATGGGAGAATGTGATGGTGCCTTTAAAATTCTAAAACGTGATATGGATCTCAGGGTGGGAGTCTCATGGTTACTGTGTGAAAGTTAACTGCTGTAATGACTGGTGGGGATATAGTAGTTATTGAATGAATGAATGAATGAATGATGGGAAGGAGTGAACTAAGCATTTATTGAATACCTTCTAGAACCAGACACTGTGCTAGTTGATTGGGGAAAACAAAGTTGAGTCAAATGTGGACCCCGCCCTCAAGGAACTCTCAAAAGTTAACCCTAGAACCATCTAGAGAGTTTAACAAAATGCCAGTAGTCCCACCCCAGACCCTTTGTGTCTGAGTCTCCAAGGTGAGGCACGCACGGTATTCTGTGTATTTAATATTCCTCCTCAGGTGATTTTGTTGTGCATCCAGGGTTAAGGAGTATTGTTGTCATAAAGATGTCAAAATTACCCCAAGGAGCCCTGACTGATCTTGCATCTGGCCTTGGAGCAGGGCAAGGCTTTCCCCTGTAACAACGCCCCTAACTCTGCAAAGCCCCCACTGAGCACGCCTCACAATCCTAGCAGGAGGGAATTCATTATTATCACCTTTTGTGGAAGGAGAAGCTGGCTTGGAGGTACTGGGTTTCTTGCCCAGCTAGTGAGTGAAAGAACTGGAATCTGAACCCAGGCCTTTGTGACCCCAGAGCCAGAGGTCCTGACTTCTGGGACGCACCAGCCCCTGCCCTGCCTGCTTGCTGGCCAGAGTCGGGGAGTGGTCATCGGGGATAGTTGTGAGTTTTTCAACAGCTTTGGGTTCTCAAAGGACCCTGAAAGCTGCATTTTGCTGTCCCAAAGGGTGGACAGCCAAGGCCCGTAGATGACCCCTCTCTAGATTTCCTTTGGGAAGGCAGGGCCCCCACCCTCCAGAGACCACCCCCAGACCGGCTCCTCACCTGTTTGCCTGGATGCTCCTTCCCAAGAGGACCATGCTTATCACGACCACCACGGCCACCAGGGCAAACATGGAGCTATTCCAAGGAGTTGCTGGGGAGGGACACACAGGACAGAGCCTTGAGGAGAGGCTGGGTGCCCCTCAGGCCCACTAACAGACTGGCTCACAGCATCAACTTTCCCCTGCCGTGGGCCAGGTGTGGTAGAGAGACTAACTAAGCTGAAATGAGCCCTTTGCCAGGCGCAGAAACTTCTGGTCCAGTGTAGGGGAGGGGGGGGATAAGATCTCTGCTCTGAAGTTCTCATCTACCTGGGGAGACAGCACTGCAGCTGGATAATAATAGTGGAGAAAGGAGGCATATGGATGAAGATAAATGTCACAACCTTCAGAGTTTTGCTAGGGGCTGGCCAAGTGCAGTACCAAGGAAGGAGGGAGGGAGGGATGGAAGA
Organism: Vicugna pacos; assembly: GCF_048564905.1. Lineage (NCBI taxonomy): Eukaryota > Metazoa > Chordata > Mammalia > Artiodactyla > Camelidae > Vicugna > Vicugna pacos. The sequence goes on from NC_132992.1 coordinate 4,446,523, forward strand.
AGGGAGGAAGGAAGGACCCAGCTTCAGAGCTTTTGCATTTGCTGTTCCCTCTACCAGAAATGTTCTTCCCCCACATAATCTGCATGGCTAATTCCTTCAGCTCCTACAAGTTTGTTCAGACATCCTTCTCAGTGAGGCCTTCCTTGGCCACATTACATCCCGTTGCTGCACATTTCCTATTCCCTTTCTTTCCTTAATTTTTCTTCTTGCTCATCCCCAGCACGCCGTGCATTTTAGTCATTTGTTTATCTTCTCTCTCTTTCCCTAGAATGAATGCTCCATGAGGGCAGAGATTTTTGTTTTACTCACTTCTGTAACCCCAATGCGGAGAACAGTGCCTGGTGCACAGAAGGAACTTAGTAAATATTGGTGAACGACTGGGTGGATGAGTAACATGAGTGACCAGCCCTGAGAAAAGGAGGGTGCTGTTCAGCCAGACCCCTCTGGGTAGTCAGCCCCCTCAGCCTCAGTCCCTGCCTTGGAGGAAACGTGTGGCCTGCCGCAGAGGAGGGGACCATGACAGGGGGCTTCAGCCAGATTCCTCTCTTTGTGCCGAGAGCACATCCCACCATCCACCAATCCGCCCACCACTTACCATCTTCTACCCGAAAAAACCAAAGCATTTCTTCCAGCAGCTCCTGAGACACCTCGGTGACAAGTGGGGCCCCGGTAACCTCCTCACTGTAGTTCATGCCCCTGCTCCTGGTTGGGGTATGTCTCTGACAACCAAGACTTTTGCTGCCAGCTGCCCTCCTGGCCTCCTAGGTCCTGGCCCTTTACAAAGCCCTGAAGACCCCTGGAAACAAAACAGAGAGGGTGACGAGGTATGCCACCCCAGTTTATCCTCCCCTCCCTGCCCAAACGCAGCTCTCCTCGGGTCCAAAGTTGACGGAAACAGCAGGAATTTCCAGAGCAGGTGGGAGCTGGAGAAACAGAGACTGAAGAAGTGGGAGTCACTCAAATCGTTATTAAAACTCTTCACATCTGGGGAGGAGCACTGACCCAGGAGGGAGGAGGACTGAGCCCCTGACAGGCTTTGGGGCCCTTGCTGGGGACATGTCCTGTTGTCGCCCAGCGTCCTGGTCTAGCTTCCTCAGCCCTACAGCACTCCTGCACCCGGGTTCCTTAGCATAGATTTTCCCGTGCTGCCCATTCACAGGCGCCTGCCTCCCCACGTGACGAAGGCTGGGCCTGTCACAGGCTCTCTCCTGGAGGTTGACACGGCCGGCCGGGGCCCAGAGCTGAGAATCCGGGAAATGCTGGGGAGAGGTAGTCAGGGGCTTCTGCTGCTGAGCGCTGAGAGCTCCCTTCTCGCCGCCACCAAACTCATCCACAAGCCTGATTGGTCAGTGCTGCCCTCTGTTCGGCGGTGGTTACCAGATTTGTTTCCTGTTGTTTGCAAAGGAAGAAACTGAACCCATGCTCCCTGGATAAATCCCTGCCTTACTTTGAGCCTGTTGCCTTAGCTACAAAATAAGCAGGTTAAGTAAGCTATTTGTGTCTCAGTCTCAAAACAGTCACAGATTTTGGCATATTTCTCTACTACCTATACCAATAATACTTAATGGAAATTTTTCTAGTAGCCACATTTAGAAAAAAGCAAAATTAATTTTGACATTTTAAAATCCAATATATCAAAAATATTATTTCAGTGTGTAGTCAGTATAACCATCAATATAACAATGATTGAGATAATTTTCTTTGTACTAAGTCTTTCAAATTGGGTGTAAGTTTGACACTTAATTGCGTATCTCTGATGAGATTGATCCAAAAAAAGAGAGAAGAGGCAAATAAAATATAGAACGAAAATAAGACCAGAGATTTTAAAATACAGCAGTGTCTTTTGAACTATATGCAATTAAGCTTCACAACCTAGATAAAATGGATAAATTTTTAGAGAAATATAAAATACCAAAATTACACAAAGAAGAAACAAGAAACTTGGAGACTGATAAATCATAATAAAGAAATTGAAATAATGGTCTAAGACTTCCTTTCCAAAAATCAAGCCCAGGACACTAGCTGGCTTTAATCATGAATTCTGATAAATTTTCAATAAACAGTTAATTCCAAAAATAAAAAGCACAAGTTTTACTGCTCATTTAACAATGGTTTCAAAACTAGATGAGGACCATACAAGAAGAGTAAATGATTGGCTCATTCTTATGTGAAAGTAGATGCAAAAATCCTAAATAAAGTCTTAGTAAACCAAATTCAACAATTTATTAAAAAAAAATCATTATCAGTAAGTGGAAGGAAAGTTTGACATTAGAAACTGTATCAATTCACCACATTAATAGGCTAAAAGGGAGAAACCATATGATTGATATATATATATGATAAACACTTAGTAAACCTGGAGTAGAAAGAAATGTCTTCAGCTTGGTAAAGGCAATAGATAAAAATCCTCCAGCAAACATTATGTTTAATGGAGAAACGTTAAATGTACTCCCTTAAAGATAAATGGCAGCAATTTGCTGGTTGAATTTGGACCATTACAGTTTAATATAGTCCTGGAGGTCCTAGCAAGTGGGACAAGGAAAGAAAAAGGAGTGTGAGACTTGATAGGAAAGAGCTAAAACTCACAGTTTTCAGAGGGCAAGATCATCTACCTAGAAAAGTAAACAGTTGAAATAATAGATGCATTCACTGAAGTTACTGTCTACAAGCTCAGTTCTCATATTATTAGTGAAACTGGAAAATTAAATAAAAATAAGATATCATTTATAGTAACATCAAAGCCATAAAACATCTAGGTTAGTTTACCCAAGAATACAAAAGATCTCTATGGAGGAAATTTTTTAACTCTAGGATAAAATAATAATAATAATAATAATAATAATAATAATAATAATAATAATAATAATAATAATAAATGATCTGAATAAATGGATTTATGTTTTTAGATAGGATAAACTTATAAAGATGTCACTTATCCCCAAATTAATCTGTAATTTCAATGCAATTTCCATCAAAATTCAAATTGGATTATTTTGAGGACCTTGATACACTTATTCTAACATTTATATAGACGAAGTAAGTGTCCAGAAAAAGACTAAGAGGAGAGACTGGCCCCACCAGATGGTGAGACATAGTAATAAAAATGTGGTTTTTGACACAAGACCAGATCCCTTTACCAAGGCGTCAGAATAGAAATTTCATAGAGACCTATGTTCACATAGGACCTTGATACACGATAAAGGTAGCTCTGCTCACCAGTAGGAAAAGGAGGAATTGTTTAGCAGGTGGTGTCAGAAAAACCAGAGAAAAGGAAGACTGGATGCACATCCAACAAACAACACGTACAAAAATGGACCCCAAGATTAAAGGCCTAAATGTAAGAGGAAAAAGTATAAAAAAAGCAAGACTTCTTCAAACCAGAAAAGCTCAAATCATTGCATAACAACAGAAAACTGATGGATTTGATTATATCAAAATAGGATGATCTGTTTAATGAAGGATACCATCAGTACAGTAACAAACACATTTCCGATTGGGACGAGACACTTGTGATGCTTAAAACCAAGAAGAGATTGATGTCTACAATATACAAAGAATTGCTGCAAATTAATAAGAAAAAGACTGGAATCCTAATAAATAGATAAAGGATATAAACAGGCAGTTTACAAAACAGGAAACCCAAAAGGCCAGCTAAGCATGTGGAAAAAATGCTCAAACTCTTTGGAAATCAGAAGAATGAAAATTAAAACAAAAATGAAACACTACTTGACATCCATGAGATTGGCATAGCTGGGAAGGTGGATAATGCCGAGTGTCGGCGGGGCTCCCGGACTACAACCTTAGGGACCACCAGGAAATGTAGACCAGGGCAGCCATTGAGAAAGCAGGTTAGTCACAGTGTGCACATGACACAGCAGCTCTGCTCCGGAATATTTTCTATCCCAAAGAAAGCATCCCCAGGGTCATAAGGAGGCATGGCATACCATTTATGAAAATCCAGAAATACATGCACAGAAAATAACAACACACGTTTTACAAAAACACATTTTAAAAAAGACAGACTCAAAACAGAAAAATAATTATCTCTGGGGATGAAGAAAAAGGGAACAGAAATGGAGACAAAAGTTACTAAAGACATGAAACAGGAGAAGGGTTTTGAACAGTCCAATTGTGAAAATCTGTCATAGGGCTCAGAAGACAGCAAGGCAAAGAGAGAACAAGGGAGGCCCGGGGCTGTCTCAAGTCCCCTGCTCTGACTCTGCCTTCCAACCCCAAACAGCCTTTGGAGGCTCAGCCAGGAACATCCAAAAACAACGGGATAGCAAACAGCCAAACAGAAAAACAGGGTACTAAGGAAAAGATTGACATCAGCATTTTCTTCATCTCTAAGCGCTCTGAGAGGACTGAAGAAACATCTACAGATTTTGAAGGAAAATAGTTTGAGACAAACATAATAGTGAGCTAGGTTTTTCATATACAAATGATCTTTCATGTGTCAAGACAGAGATGGAAGTCAGGGAGAAAGAAAGGCTTTTTTTTAGATTTTCAAGGACTCAGATACCTACTACCTTACTCAGTTAGGAATATATACAAAAATCTACTGAAAAGGGGACAAAGTTACACAGATTGCAAATTGATGTGATCTTGTGTTCCAGCTCCAATCCAAAGCACTTGCTAAGAAGGATTGTGACTTTCTGTCCAATCTCAGATGCAAGAGTGTCTGGATTAATTGGCCGTAAGCCCCTGTTGCGTATGCAGACCCTCCCATACCCACAGAGAAGAGTGTGGAGGTCAAGATACCAAATACCAGCTCCCTCTAAGTGGGATGGGGTCTAGAACTATGGGACATTCACTCTGAACACTTCTGTATTGTATACATTTCTTGTGAGCGCGTAGTAGTGTCATGAAAACAATACGTGTAATTACATTTTTTAAATGTATGTATTGTGTATGTATATTCTAAATATATATTTTGTATATCTGTACGTATTTCTAAATGTATGTATATATTATCCGAAGAAAATGAGAATACTAATTCGAAAAGATACATGCACCCCTGTGTTCATAGCAGCATTATTTACGATTGCCAAGATATAGAAGAAACCTAAGTGTTCATCAACAGATGACTGGATAAGGAAGATGTGGTGTGTGTGTATGTATGTATGTATGTATGTATGTGTATATGTACATACAGTGGAATACTACTCAGCCATAAAAAGAATGAACCTTTGTCGTTTACAACAACGTGGATGAACTTGGTATTATGCTAAGTGAAATAAGACAAAGGAAGACAAATACTGTATGATATCACTTATATGTGGAACCTAAAAAATAAACTAGCAAAGATAACAAAGGAGAAATAGACTCATAGATATAAAGAACAAACTAATGGTTACCAGTGGGGAGAGGAAAGGGGGGAGGGGCAAGATAGGGTAGAGGATTAGGAGGTACAAACTACTATGTATAAAATAAATAAGCGACAAGGATATATTGTACAGCAAAGGGAGACACAGGCAAGAGTTTATAATGACTATAAATGGAGTATATCTTAAAAATTGAGAATCACTATGTTGTATACCTGAAACGTGATACTGTAAATCAACTACACCTCAATAAAAAAAAGTATGTATATATTATATTTATACCTTTCAAGCCAGCAGTTTCAATTTTGGGTGTTTAATTAGTGGAACTAATCAAGATATCAGTTCTCAATTTAATACAGGACAACCCCAGTCAAAATCACAGCGAGTTATTTTATGGGTATCAACAAACAGAATTTAAAGTTCATACAGAGAGGCAAAAGACCCAGGATCGTCGACACAATATTGAAGACGACCAGAGTCAGAGGACTGACACTACCTGACTTCAAGACTCACTATAAAGCAACAGTAATCAAGACAGTGAGGCATTAGAACTAATCAGATACATGTACAAATTTGCACGAAGTGTACAATTTGTACAAATTTATGAGCTGATGTCCACAGCTGAATGTGTTTGAAACATGGATATCATTGTTACAATAAACATATACCAACAAATAAAATAACAAGGTGGATACAAATCCAGAATGGAGAGTCAGCCCTCCCTGACTGAGAGGCCACAGACCCGAAGGGCACGTTTCTCTCAGACCACTCAACCAGTTTCCTTCTAGAGTGAGCATAGGATTAATAGCCCTGCTTTTAAAAAATTATTAACTACACTTCATGATTTATTTGTTTTTCATTTTTCCGTTAATGTCTTTTTCCTGCTCCAGGCTCCCATCCGGGATATCGCATTGCATTTAGTTGTCATGTCTCCTCAGGCCCCTCTGAGAGATTCCTGCATTTTAAACAGGACTTAACCATCTGCCATTGGACCGTGATTCCGACCCAAAGCCCCGGACCACCCATCCCTGAGGGAGGCTGAAGACACTCACCCTGGATCCTGGGTTCCTGGGACTTGCCTGATCTGCTGTTGGGAGCAGCACTGATTTCTCTCTTCCTCCTCCTCTCAGGGGAGCACCTGAGTTGTCCGCACAGCTGTTGCCTGGGAGGCAGTGCTACAGAGCCCGTGGCAGCCGGGCCCATCCGGTAGCTCTGCGTTTAGCACACGCCCAGGTCCAGAGCCTTCTCTGTCATTCAGGGGTGACTGACCTCTTGAATGAATGGCCTCACATGGCAAACAGGCTCCATCTGACTTTCGCAATTGGAAGGAACCAGGAGCCAATGCCTTCCTTCTTGTGTGCTGGCCTCAGGTAGGAAGAAAGCATCCAATCGTTCTCGCCGGCCCAGAGAACAGGCTGGTGAGGGCCCTCAGCCTGGGGGCCCCATCCCCGCAGGGGGACGTGGGGCGTGCCCGCTCAGGCCTCTAGTTCCTGGTGTTATCAATGTTTAACCACGGAGCAGGGAGCCAGGTCTGGCCTTTTACAGCCTCACTGTGGTTTGTCACAGTGAAGGTCATGGCCTCATTTGAATTCCTTACAAGAAGCTATAAAATAAGACCTTTGGAGGGCCAGGGGTAGGGAAGGCAAAGCACGTGAGGCCGTGTGAGTGACCCAGAGAGGAAGGAGGCCAAGTTGAACAGCCTTGAGCGGGAAGGGCTTGGTTGGCGAGCAGGAGAGGAGTGAGGGAGGTGCTCCTCCTCCACCGGGCCAAACCCCTTCAATGCTGATCATCAGTGGGCTCTGGGCTTTTCTGCCCACGCTCCTTGTATCTCCAACAACTCTTGGAGTTGACTTGGCAAGGAGTGGGTTTCCCATTTCACAAATGAGGATTCAGAGACTGAGTGAAGTCGTGTGACATGTGCAGACTCCTCTGTGAGTTAACACTGGTTAACGGTCTGGACGGCAGAGACAAAGGGATGCGACAGGGAACCTAGGGCCTGAACGGGACTCCAGCACCACATCATTTCATGACTCATTCATTCAGTAAATATTACTTGAGCACCTACTGTGTGGACACATAGTAAACAAGACAGGCAAAGACCTTGCTCTCCTGAAGCTCAGACTCTTGGGGACAGACAGGCAACAAAAAAAGTAAGTCAAACATAAATAAGATAATTTCAGCTCATGACAGTTTCTGTGAATAGTGTAAATAATGATACAGAAATAGATAGGGTGGGGAGGGGGCTATGATTACTGTATTACTTTACTAAAAAAAAAAGAATGATGAAGAATTAACCATGCAAAGACCTGGGACAGCAGGTGCAAAAGGCACTGAAGAAATAATGAGCTTATTGTGTTGGGCTAAAAAGGGCAATGTAGCTGACGGATGGTGATGAGGGGAAGTGGCATGGAATATAGGTGGAGATAGAAACAGATTGTGCAGTAAAACAGTATAAAAAGTATGGATGTAGGGGAAGCCACTGGAGGTGACATGATCTGCCTGACATTTATCTATGATCACTTGGCCTGCTGGGTGGAGAATGGTTTGTAGGGAAGCAGGAGAGGAGACAGGAGACATTGGGAGGCTGTTACATTCATCCCGGCAAGAGACAGTGGCAGTTTGGAGCAGGATCATGACAGCAGAGCCAGTGAGAAGTGGTCAGAGTCAGGGTGCATTTTGGAGAGGAAGGCAGTGATAGATTTCAAGAGAAAGGAACTCGACTCTAACTTTCTTAAGCACAAAAGGAATTCAAGAAGAATTCATTGGCTCATCTAACTGGGAAGAGCAGAGAGCGGATAACCCTAGGGGTAGCTGGAACCAGGAGCCTGAAAATCCTTTGCTCTTTCTCTCTCTGGGTCTCTTCCTGCTTCTCTCTGGGTATCAGGCTCATTCCCACAGGCTGGTCATCTCCAGGTAGCTGCACCAGGCTGCAGAAAATCCGGGCTAACACCCTGACAGCTGGAGGGGAGGGAGTCCTCAGTTAGCTCCAGTTGGGCAGTTCCTGGGAAAGTATTCTGATTGTTTTAGCCTGGGTCACACACCCACCTTTTGGATCAGTTGTTATGGGTGAAGGGTGAAGTACCGTGGATGCCAGCTCGAATCTCTTGCCCATCGAATAGCCAAGAGAAAAAGGCTATGAGCTGGATAGTCATGCCCATGTATGTCCCTGAAGTGACCCCCTGACCACAATCTGCCCTGTCTGTCTTGGGGGAGTGTCACTGGGCTTTTAAAGGGAATTGAGTCCCCTTCAAGGGAAGCCTGCCCCACTCCAGGCTTTCCACTCTTCTGCCTGTTTCTCTTTTCTTCCTCTTATTCTAGTTCCCTCTTCTATAGTTTATGATTCCATGCCCACTGTGTGCCAGGATCATCCTAGTGGTGGACAATCGCAGGCATTGTCCCTGGCTTCATGGAGACTTCCGTCTAGTGGGGAGTCACGCACGTGGTCACACCAGGGATTGTGTCGTTGTGACTGCTGTGTGGTAAGTACCAGGAAAGAAACGTGCACACAGAGATGAGCACACGTTACCAAGCCCTCCCTTCCTCATAGCCTCAAATATCACTTCTGGACAAATGAATCCTACTTTGGACTTTCCTTTCCTGACCTCTCCAGTCCCTCGTCTCCCTGCCTGGAAGAGGCTGGGCAATTTGTATTGGAGTGCAGTAGAAAGGGCTTTTGGCTTTTCCCTGATGTTCTAATATCTTCCACCTCATAATCCTTCTAGTCTCAGCTTAAATATCATCTGGTCAGGGATGCCTTCCGTATCAGTTAAGAATTGTGTTTGGCTCTGGGTAACAAAGGCTCAAGTTCATTGGTTTAAAATACGTAAGGGTTAATTCTCACATATAAGAATTTCGGCGGGAGCCAGTTACTGATGTCAAAAGCTCAAGGAAATCAAGGCTGACATTTCTGAGATTTCCCTCATGGTCCCAAGAAGGCTGATGCAGCCTCTGCCATAATGTCCAAGCTTCAAGCAGAAAAAAAAAAAAAGGAAAAAGGAAAGAAGGACCAAATTATACTTGGCCATCAAGTATAATGGACAAATGACCTGCCAGACAGCACAGGGAAGCACAGACAAGGGCGGCATTCCCATAGAACAGTAGCAGGGCAGCCTGGTGGGCTAACCTGGGAACTTTATTTCCAGAGGAGTCTTCTCAGGTCATGCCCAGCAGGATTTGATAACTGTCATGGCTCAGTGAGTGCTGCACAGACTGTAACAGCGTGCTTACTGACCCCCAGGATACATTCTTCCTTCTTCCTTCTAATAAGAGAACCCTCTGAATTTCAGAGGCATATGGCCACCCAGCTAGAGGCTGCATTTCCCAGATCCCTTGCAGTTTGGAGTGTTCCTTTGACCGAGTTTTGGACAAGAGATGAGACAAGCAGTGTGCTACTTCTGAATCACTTTTTTTTTTTTTGCAGTTTATATAAACTGTTTGGTTGAAACGTAACATACACGCAGAAAGGTACACAAATGCTAAGCTATGGCTTAGTGGATTTTCACATGTGAACACACCCATGTGTGGGAACATACCCTATCCACATCAAGAAATAGAACACTGCCAGAAGCCAGATGTCTTCTCACATCCACTTCTGGTGACTGTTTCCCACAAAGGCAACCCCTGTCCTGACTTTTAATACCATTTATTAGTTTGCCTGTTTTTTTATTTTACACAAATGGAATCGACTAATGTGTGATCTTTTGTGTCTGGCTTCTTTTTCTCAGCACTATATTGTGGCACTCATTCATGTTGTGTGTAGTTGTAGGTCATTCATTCTTTTTTTTTTTAGCTTTTTTTTAATTGAGTTATAGTCATTTTACAATATTGGATCAACATTCATTCTTGATTTCAGAGTATTCCATTGTGTGACTATGCCACTATGTCACTATTTTTATCTGGGGATCCTGTTTTCATGAGAGAACTTTCGACCCACCCACTTCTTTCCTCTGTCTGGAACATGACTGTGTTGGTGAAAAGTACGTCTGAAGGCAGGAGTCGTTGGATTACAACCCATGGGTCAAATCTAACCTGCAGCCTGTCTTTGTAAATACAGTTTTATTGGGACATGGCCATTCCCATTTGCTTATGTAATGCCGTTGGTTGCTTTTGCACTATATTAGCAGAACCGAGCAGCTGTGACAATGACTGTATGGCCTGCAGGGCCTAAAATTCTTACTTCTTGGCCCTTTACGGGAGAAGTCTGTGGACCCAGGCAACAGGTTAGAAGGAACCTGGGTCCCTGAATGACCTCATGGGGCAGAGCAGCCTACCCGCCCTGGACCAGCTGTCCACCTCCAGAGTGTTGTGTGTGAGAGAGGTAAGCTTTGGTATGATTTGAGGCACTGTTTTTGAGATCTCTTTGTTACGGAAACTTAGCCTGTACTGTAACTAAAACATGCATTATTTATGCTTAGTCATTGCTGAATCAGTGAATGCCGTGGCTTCAGAAGAACTCAGTCCTAGTCTTCTTCATCTTTACTACAACCAACCATATGACCTTGGACCTTGGACCTCTTTTTCTTATCAAACCATATAAGCTTCAAAGAGAAGTAAAAAGGAAAGGCATCTGAGAAATTATTACCAGAAGAGATCAGTTGTGTAATAACAAAACCCAGGCTCTTTAAATTCAGGAGGTTTTCACCTGGGGTTAACCAGTTAGCTTTTCTGCTTAATAGGTAAATAGGTAAAAACCCAGTAGGAAGGGGAATGCTTTTCCTAAGAACAAGGGTGGTGAAGGTAAGGAAACACCCACTGAGCTGTCCAGGGTTCTGACCTTCAGTTCAGGGCTCTTTAATGTGAGCCCAGGGTTAAAGTGTCAGGTTGGGTCCTACCCTGAGCTCCAGGGCCCTAAGGGTAAACATTTTCCTGCTTCTCAACCTCCCACCTCCCCACACTGAAGGTGTGATGCCTGCTAGGCTGACAGCCAGCAAAGGCTTCAAGGTGGTGGAGACTGCTCTGTGTTTCCAGGTCAGGGTGTTCTGTTCCTCGGAGTGGGCCATCCATTGTCAGCTGGTGCCAGGATACCTTCATTTTCACAAACATCACTTACACTCAGAAGCCCATTTAATCATTCATGCAGTTTGAACAGTAATTCTGCCAAGTCCCCAAGAGCAGCACATCCTCTTCTCTGCAGAGAAATTTCATAGAAAATGAAGTGAAATCCAAAGGTGGTGATATAAGGAAATGATAACACACAGGATAATGCAGCAGAGATATACGTACAAGGATGTTCACTGCAGTATTGTTGGAAAAGATGGTTTAAAAAATCTAAATGTCCAAGAATGGGGGAGGGTGAAATTATGGTACCAATGGAACCAATATTTCTTTTAGTGGCCAATTTTTATATTAAATCCAGAGAAGGGAAGCCTATAGTAGAATTAGTAAGGAAATTTTCTGAAAAGGTACGTAAATTTAGTCCAAAATTTTTGGTGCTTAAGCACTGACTCGATGCCTCCATTTGAATAGGGTGGTTGAGAAGATGGATAGGTACCCAAGGGAAGCCATCCTTACACTGAAATAAAATCATCTCAGTGATCAAATGCTTTTTCAACCAACCTAGATATTGCTGGAAGCATTTCAGGAACACTTGCAAATTATTAGAAATTTGGGCAGAAACTGGCATGAAACAATGGTACAAAGTATGTACTTTCTCCAAGAAAGGACATTCTGCAGCCATCACTTTTATCTGGGCTGTAACACTGGAAACTTTCTATGTCATTGACCCTTATCTGCCATCCTCAATTCTATGTCTTTGACCCCTTGCTCCTGGTTATAGTATAACTAAATACCTTCTTCAGTCCCTGACTAAATCAAAGTCCAAGAAAGAGTAGAATAAAATCAAAGTCTATCAGCCTTTCATTTTACTCATATGAGGTACTTGAAGTTTAATCATTCCCCTACACAGCAATCTTTGAATAGCTTTGTCTTGAAGAAAGTTGCTCTATAATGTGTTTGAGGAATGTGTAACAACTTGGTAAATGAGCCTGGTGTGTTACTTTGTCTGAAACTTCTTGTTCTCACCTTCACAAGCAAGTAAGCAGCCTTTCAGGGGAACTAGGTGGCATACAGTTGACCCCACTGTTAAAGAAAACACTGGGGATGATTTAGTTAGGACCACTTAGTTGAAGTTTTATCACAATCCTGCTGTCAGGGGAAAGGCCTCTGGTAGTCCCAGGTTAGAAAAGCATTTTGGTGAGTGGTTAAATAATCGTTGTTGGACTAGATTTAAAACACAAACAATATTTGATTAAAAAGTTATTACAACTCTTGACTGATGTCAGTTGGGTGGATGGGTGACTAAGTTTCTAGAACAAGTCTTAATCCTCTTAAATTTATCAGAAAATTTTATAAGCATTTTTTTTTACCAAGAATTATAATTTCTTTCCAGAAGGAAATTGTGAATTAAATCATTCAAAAAGGAAAAAAAGGTACATCCTGGATCAGATTTGGGACAATTTTTCTTTTGGACAACGCTTCCTCTGGGCTCAGATCATTTTTAAAGATCTGTCTGTGTCAAAAAAAAAAGGACTCCTGTTATGTTAATTAAATTTCTTGCCTAGTTGATCACTTTTCCTTTTTTTTTTTAAATGGAGGCAAGTAGTCATACAAAAAAAAAATACACAACTATCATTGCCAGAAGTGTTTGTAGCCACATTAATATTACTCTTTTCAACCAGCCTCCTATATTTTGGGGGAATTTCAAAACAAATACTGTATGTTGTTTCAGTCTGTTGGTAACTATCTCATGTGGTTTATGAGCCTGAATTATGTCAGTGTTATTCTGTGTGTCATGTTTTAATTCAGGGGCACAACAGGAGGCACCTATAAACGCATGAAGCCTCTTTGGCTGAATGGTGAACTGTTCACCATTCAGCCAAAATTAGTTCACTTATCAGTGTGTTTGCTCTGAGGATGAAAACCAAGTATCATCTAACTCACCTCACCAGGTCTGGTCATCAGTTTCCACATCTCTTCTCCAGCTGCCTGAAGTTTGTCAATGTCAATGCCTAGAAGCAGCAGCCTTTACGACCTGTAGGGTTATGACTCTAAGCCATTTCCTTGAAGGGATTTGTAGCATCATTTCCACACATAAAATGCAGTGCTTGCGTCTTACCTCTGGGAAGGTTCAAACCTCATGAAAAGAAATTCATCTCTCAATATGACCCTCCTGGCTGGGCTTGGTTATACATTTGGTTTTTCCAATCATACTTTGGTGGGAAGGAGAACCAATTCTTATTGAATGTATGCAAATCACCTTCCTGGAAAAGAAGGGCCCTCCTGGCCTCCATTCTAGATAGCGCTGCAGAGAAGGTCAAGCTATGTGTCAGATTTTCAACAAAATCTACAGAGACTCAAGGGATCTATTGACAAATATGACTTGGCTATTTGCGGGTTGACTATTGTAGTTAGGATAAGGAAATTGTGAAGGGAAAATTTTATTTTGTTTAGCTTAACTCATTTTAAAATGAATACTCTTTTTGGAGGCATCAAATTCATCTGAGTATTTATTTGGGTTAAAATTTCTGTTTAAGATTTTCTACAGAGTCTTGTCCTCATGGACAGGACATTTTCTATATTCTGGGTCCTATGACAATGTGGAGTGCTCATTCTGAGGCATTTGACCACTGGCTTCTGAAAACTGGATGATCGGAAGTGCACAATACTATTTCTCTCATGAATCGTGAGGGCTCATCTGAAATAAGATACCAACTAAGGGGAAGGATTCACAAAGATAATAATTAGGGAGATTTAGGGTAATAATACCTTTACATATTAGAGAGAGTTCCTTTCAGTTTGAACATTTAAAGACTGCTAAGTTGAGGGTTAGTGATGCAATAAAAAGGTCTTTAATCATATGCCTAGCAGAATACAGAACAGTAAAAAATAAATGCTAAAAACATTCTAAGACAACACAATCTGAGTTCCATCACTAATTTAATTCAGCCCAACGTGGTGGATTCTCTGTAGGCAAATATTGGGTCAGCTATCCACATTCACAGATTTATCTGCTTCTAGATAAAGGAGTTCCAGAAATTCTGAGATTTAAGTGCTCTGGTACAGTCTGCCAGGCAAGGTCAACTCACATGAAAAGGCCAGAACTCATGAGTTAATGCCCTGCAGTATCTATAGATAAGATTGTTCCACACCAGCATGCACTGCTGATGGGGATGTAAAATGGGGCAGCAACTTTGGAAAACACCTTGGCAGCTCTTCTAAAAGAGGAATGTGAAGTTCCCATCTGACCCAGCAATTCCACTCCTAGGTCTGTATCCAAGAAAACTGGAAACATGTCCACACAAAAACTTGCACATGAATGTTTATAGCAGTATTATTCATAATAATTAACAAGTAGAAACAACCCAAATTTCCATCAACTGATGAATGAATAAGCAATGGAATATTAGTCGGCAATAAAAAAGCAATGAATTACTGATATATACAGTACAGATGAACCTTTAAAACTATATAATGAAAGAAGCCAGTCACAAAAGTCCACATATCTTATATGATTCCATTTATATGACATGTCCAGAATAGACAAATCTACAGAAACAGAAAGTAGATTAGTGGTTGCCTAAGGGCAGTGGGGGTTGGGGAGGAGTAATGGCTAAAGGAAATGAGATTTATCTGAGAGGTAATGAAAATGTTCTAAAATTGGTACCCAACTCTGTGAATATACTAAAAGCCACCAACTTATACATTTTCAATGGGTGAATTGAATAGTATGAATTTTATCTCAATGAAACTGTTCAAAAATAACAAAAGTATCTGATACAGCCCTTACCACCAAGACTGTAAGATCTTCCTTTGATATTTCTTTCAGAAGCCGTGATCTCTGACTTATATACAGGGGTATTTAGGCACATATGAAGAGAAAGCAAACACCACCTGTTGATGACAAGATTAGTCAGCTCTGCTTTGATTTATTTATTACAATTGCAACTAGACCAGAATGGAAGAAGGTGGAATTCCCCACTGGAGAGAAGGATGTAAGCCATGGGCCTTTCCATAACATTTACATAAAGACTTAATAGACCATCACTCCCAAAGGGAAGGATACATTACAGACTGTGAACATTTTTACAAATCTCCAGGTATGACACTCTGTCTTATGAAGTGTAAACTGAGTACCACAATCACCTCCAACTGACAGAGTTACTATAATTCTAGGAGAAATCTTTTTAGAAGCAAATTTATTGACAGTCTTTATACATGAACAGAAATATATCTACTGCCCAACACAGGATATATGATAACATACCCACAGTGGCACTTTAGCTGTGGAAACATACAGGGTAGTTTGCCCTTCTCCTTTTGATGCCACAGTTTTCCCCATGTTCTGAACCCAATAAATAGAGAAGCTTGCTATTAAGGTAATTGAAAACCATGGCGTGTGTCAATCACATGCAGTTATTTCTAGCATCCCTCTTCTTTGTGATGCCACCTGAGGGTACAAGGTGAAGGAGCGAGGCTTGGATGCTGTCTAGCAGCTCTCTAGGGAACAGCAAAGACGGTTTGGGTATAAGATTCAGGCTAGCTATTTTATTACTAGCTATTTTGTTTCAAAGAAGAGCAGCAGTGAAAAGGACTTTCAGATAAGAACCCAGGTGTCCAAGAACAAGAAATGGCCATGGCTTGAGCTGTTTTATTAACTGGAGTTTTGCAGTGCTTTGTAACACCGCAACAGAAGGTAACACAACAAACAGGAATTCCAGCTGCTCTAGAAGCGAGGAATGCTTTACAGTTCTGTTTGTTGCTTACAGTCATGTGTGGATTTTATATTTCCAAAAGTCATGAAACTTAGTTAATAGACTCTTTTAATAGTATACATTTGGGAAGTTACAGCAAAAACCTTCTCACATCAGTGGAAAAGTACACATTTATTTCACTACCTCACATCGAGAACAGACTGTGTATCAATGATCAGATATATGATCGATGTATAAAGCTGGATTTTTAGTACTTTAGTATACATAAGCGTACCACTTATTTAATTAATTTTAATATATCTCAATACATATATATTTTGAACATGCAGCCTGAATAGTGATAAGTACATTATTTAAAACTTAAAATTTTTCTTTAAAAATAAAATTAGCCTGATAAACATATTTTAAGACACTTTTTATTATGTTGATTTTATTCTTGTAATTTGAATATGATGAAAAACATACATTCCATACAGACAAGAGTACATTAAAAACATATGTTTTAAGAGTTTTGTTGAGATGTAATTGACACACCATACAATTCACTCATTTAAAATGTGCTCAGTTCAATGGCTCTTCGTAAGTTCATAGAATTGTGTAACCATCAATGCAACCAATTTCAGAACGTTTTTACCATCCCTTAAAGAAACCTTGTGCCCCTTAGAGGCACCCTTCAATTCTCCCAGCACCCACCCCTGCCCTACTTAGTATCTCTCTAGATTTGCCTGTTCTGGACATTCATATAAATGGAATCATACATTTATTTGGTCCTTTGTGGTCTTCTGTGACTGGCTGTAAAAAGGACTGTGGTCTTCACATACTTGTATGCTTTCTGTCTCTATTCCTTTTAACTTCTTAAATTCTTTTCAGATAACCAAAAATCATTTATTAATTACTTTAAATTAATATGTCTAAGCCCTTAAAGTTAGTAATCTTGGAATTACTATTTAAACTGACATGAAAAATCATTGATCACTGTTGGTATTAAATACACATCCTAACTTTTACTCAGGTATTTCAGGCTGAGCAATTCTGTGCTTTCACACGATTTGCAACACTGCCTGAATTTTACATACCACACCATTATAATTAAATTTAATTGAGACCCTATGCTTATGTCTTCATAGTTTTATATTCTTGGTGTAAAGAATGATCATTTATATAACCTATAAGAGAAGTATGAGGACTTTTTTAGAAAATTTCAATTAATTAGGCTTATCAGAATATAAATCCAAGCCTGACAAGAGTTAAAGTGTCAGGGAAATATACACAAAATGTTATGATAACTCACAGAGAAAAAAAATGTGACAATGAGTGTGTATATGTCCATGAATGAATGAAAAATTGTGCTGAACACTAGAATTTGACACAACATTGTAAAATGATTATAAATCAATAAAAAATGTTTTTAAAAAAAGAAATACATTAATAAAGAAAGAGTTAAAGTGTTACATTGGCATTTTACACGTATTGTGATTAAATCTGAGCCTTTTTAAAAATTGAACTTGTCTTTTGGTTCATATATGTACACTAGAAATAGAATTATTAGGTCACAGGATAGGCTTATAAGTTCAGCCTTAGTCAGTACTGCCAAACTATTTTCCAGAATGGCTCCCCCACCAATAGTGTGTGAGAATTCCTGTTGTTCTACATCAGCGCCAACATTTGGTATTGTCTGTCTCCTCGGTTTTAGCCTTCCTGACAGTCATGTGTTTGTATCTCAGTGTGACTTTGATTTTCATTTCCCTGATGACTAATATGCTAATGCGTTCTTTGAATATCCTTTTTCTGTAGAATGTCCAACTCTTTTTCCCATTGTGTTATCTACCTTTTTAAAATTGATCTCTGGGAATTCTTTATATACTGTGGATATGAGCCCTTTTCCAGATACACACAATAGCTTTCTCTAAAACCATGTTTAACAAAGCACATTTAACTTGTTCGAGTATTTACTCTGATCAAAAGTATTAAGTAAAGTTGCAATTTTATATAATTCTCTTCTATGTGTTTATCAAGTATTGATACAACTTTTAATATGTTGGTTAAAAAGTCATATACAGAAAGATTTCTTAGAGCTTGCCTAATATCTACTTGGATATCTTTCATTTCCTATGTTATCTTAGTAACCAGGCCCTTTCTATTAACTAAAATGCCATCGTTCTTTTCTGAACCCTTCTTTCTTCCTCTCTTTATTTTCCCAAGAGATCCTGAGACTTGTATCCTAAATTTATGTAAATGATTACCAGTCTCTAGACAAGTAAAATTATAAGCTTCATTAAATGTAGGCGGCTTTACTATCTTGTCAGTTTCCTTGTGGAGGTAGGCAAAGGTACTTTTAAAAAGAAACTATACTCCTTCCCTTTGTTAATGCTGCACAGATCTTTTGCCTGGGAAGAAGGGGTTGAGAAACAAATTTAAAATTTTTTGATTTTATCTCTTTAAGCCTATTTTAATATTTACCTATTTTGATATTCACGATCAGTAGCAAAGGGGAACTTTCTTATCCCTTTGTCCTGTCCCTAGGCTGCTTCTCATTCCTGTAGTACCACGTCTAGCTTCCCTTCTTGGGACTCTGATATCCTTCAGCTGTCATGTGACATCGCCAGTCTCTCTCCTCAAGGACACCCAGTCCTGTGGGCCCATGCTGCCTCTGAAGCTCTCCCCCGGGACGCAAAGTCATCCCAGGCTCCTGGTGGCGGAGAGTTTGTTGCATTTGTGTGTCATCTGTAAGAGCTAGGGCGGGTGTAGAGGTGGCCAGCATGTTCCGGTCTTTCCCCTGCGCGTGGCCTTGCAGACCCAACCCTGCTTTACCGAGAGCTGGACAGATTAGGAAGTGACATCTATTGAGACCACAAAGGGGGCTAACAACGCAGACAGCCGAGTGGGAGTCCGAAGCTCTGGAGCCTGTGTGATTGTCCGCCACGCTGTTTCGGGAAATTAGTGCGCAGCGCCCCCTTGCAGACTTCTGCTGAAACCACAGGCAGTAGATGGCAGTAAGTGGAACTTCTCACAGGGGTGCTGCATCCCAAAAGGCATCACTGGGTTGCGTTCCTCGGTTCAGTTCCTGTCGCTGACGCGGGCCGGGTACCTGTGCGTGGCAAACCTTCCCCTTGTCACATGTGGCATTGCCTCCCAGGCCACACGCAGGAATTCTTGTGGACTCAGGCATCCGCCACCTTACCAACCAGAGCTCTGATGATTTTTCTCTCGTGCCCCTGCTCTGTCTTCCCCCAGGGCTCTGGCTACTCCTCTTGACTCTCAGTGACAACGGGCTAATTACACACACACACACACACACACTCTCTCTCTCTCTCTCTCTCTCTCTCTCTCTCCCCACTCCTCAGAAATCATACACACATATGTTTAGTGTGGGAGGACGGGGAACAGAGAGAGGAGATGTTTCCTGCTTCTTTCCACTCCCGGATCTGCTCTCTCACTCCTTCACCCCCAGTTACAGAAGCCAGTCCCACATTCTAGATTTCGACAAAACATTTCCACTTATCACTTTAGTTTCAAAGCATTCAAGGCTGAAACGTCATCATGGTCACCACTAAGCAGTTCTTCCTGTCTGTCAATGACACTGCTTTTGTCTTGTCACGCAGACTCAGAACCTGGAGTCATTTAGTTGATTCAAATGCACACATATTCCATTCATTCATCAGGGGAGAGAAATTGCTGGAAACTGGAGCACCAGCCAAATTAGCATTATCTGAATTCTATTATAGCCCAGTCTTCTTGGATGTGCTTTCTGAATATCTTTTTTTTAAATTAAAGTACAGTCAATTACAATGTGCCTGTCTCTGGTGTACAGCACAATATTCCAGTCATGTATATACATACATATATTCATTTTCATATTTTTTGTTAAAGGTTATTACAAGATACTGAACATAGTTCCCTGGGCTCTACAAAAGAAACTTTTTTTAAAAATCTATTTTTATATATACTGGCTAACATTTGTAAATCTCAGACTCCCAAATTTAATCCCTCCCACCCTCTTTCCCCGGTAACCGTAAGATTGTTTACTGTATCTGCACGTCTGTTTCTGTTTTGTAGATGAGTTCATAGTGTCCTTTTTTTTTTTTAGATACCACGTAAAGTGATATCATATGGTATTTTTCTTTCTCTTTTTGGCTTACATCAGTTAGAATCTCTATGTTCATCGATTTTGCTGCAACTGGCATTATTTTATTCTTTTTGTGGCAGAGTAGTATTCCATTGTATAAAAATACCACAACTTCTTTATCCAGTCATCTGTCGATGGACATTTAGATTGCTTCCATGTCTTGACTACTGTATATAGTGCTGCTGAACATCTTTATTTATTACCTAGAACTCCTTGCCCTTAGAGGCTGACATCTTCATCTTCTCTGTGTGCTTTATAGTAGCTCCAGCTGTGGATATGTCTGGACTTGGAAATGGACACTCCCCCTCTCCCTCCACCGCCCCAAATATTCCCGATTTACCACCAAGAGCTTCACAAAGATTTCCATTTTATCAACCTGGGAAAACTTCAGCCATTACAATAATAACATGTTCAGTTTTTTAAAAAGAAGTTTGCTAAAAATCAAAAGACCATCCACTAGAAAATTAGATGTCAATGGTAGGAGGCAACTCTTCGGAGGAAAGAAAACAAATTGGCCTTGGCCTCTCAGACTGAGCATTCTCTGTGTGTTCAGCAGAGGGCGCTGTGAGCGACTCCAGGCAGCTCTGTGGGGTGGGGCTAGGGGCGGGGCTACAGCTGTGAAGAATTTGGGCTGCTGAAAATTAATTGTAGTACAATGCAGGCTAACTCAAGGAGAGAAATGACATAAACACAAATATAAAGAGTCACACTTTACAGAGCGGCCAGATTCTAAGGAAAAATCCCAAACGACTATTTGGGTTGTATTTATAAGTCATGTTGTATGAGAAAAGATTATTTTAAAAATATTAGAATCATATTCCACTTACCCTAAGAGAGGATACTAGAAGAGAACTTGATTGAAGGAATAGAAAGTTGAGATTCCATTTCGCTCCCCTTCTCATATATATGATCAGATGAGCAGAATCACTGGAAATACGCCTCCCTTCCTCTTTGCCTCTCTCTTTTTTATTCAACACACGGGCGAATTTGTCAATGTCTATGCACACACTAGACAACTCCCCTCAGTAATTCCAAACTGTGTGAGAAGCAGAGCATGAAAAGAACACATAGAGAAAGACATTAAATCCACGCAGGCAAGAGCTCAAGGCTTCAGGGAGGACTCTAAACTTAGCATTTAAGAACAGATAGCACTTACAGAGGAAGAGAGGTGGGGAGCACAGTGTAGGAAGAGCAGCATAAGTAAGGGCATGGAAGCAGGGATGTGCAGAGCTCATAATTTGGGGGAAAGGACTGGTCCAGGGTCACTGAGCCAAAGACTGTGTGATGCGGGAAGGTGGTGAGAGTAAGACTAGAAAGGAATCTGCTGTCCATTCTACAACCAGGATGTGTGACCATACTCAAGGAGAAGGCCACTGCACGGGCCTCAGGAATACAGAACCTAAGCACTAAAGGTCTTTAGAGGTCTTCTGAGGACAGCTTTCCCTGCCCATTTTTCTTAAGAATCTCTTCTATGTTAACCCTTTATGTGGGAGGGAACCCCCAGGGAGAGGCAGAGCGGGCCTTTGATTCACCAGAGCCACTACAAGCAAGAGTTAAGCCTCAGTTGCCCCAGGCGCAAATTGGGGATATTGACTTCTATAATACACAGGATTTCTGCAAAGGCCAAATAGATTCACAGGCTTTGGAGCAACATGGGCTAGCTGTGAGGACCTTAGATAGGTAACTACCCAAACTTCACGGGGCCTCAGATTCTCTTCAGTAGAATGGTTGTAATAATATCTACCTGGTATGGTTGATAGGCAGATTAATAAGGGAGACAAAATGCTTAGTGTGGCATCCAGTAAATATGAGTTATAATGGCTGAGAAAATAACACAGAAATAAATAAATAAATAAATAAATAAATAAATAAATAAATAAATAAATAAGATTTCGTCGTCTGAAAACATATGATTTTCCCCCAAAAGAGTTATTTAGGGAGATTGGCTAAATCGTGCAAACAAATGCAACAAAAGTCACGGAGACGCTTGAACCCGCGGTAAATTCCTTCATCAGCTCCAACCCAGGCGGGCCACGCCTCCAATCAGACAGGCCCCGCCCCAGTCGCTGAAAGACCTGGCCCATCGGGTTTCCGTCCGGGCCCCGCCCCTCCGGCCTAGCGCCCTCACCCGCACCCGCCGCGCCTGCGCAGGTGGGCCGCCCGCGGAGGCGATGAGGGTGCTGGTTCGCTGCTGCTGGGGGCCCCTGCCAGTCGGTGGCGGCGCGGGCCGGAGGCCGACCCCGCGGTGGCGAGCGCTGGCCGGGCTGAGCGGGTCCTCTGGCGGGGAGGGCGGCCGGGGAGCTCGAGTCCGCGAGAAGCCGCCTTGGCGGGTGCTTTTCTTCGGCACTGACCGGTTCGCCCGCGAAACGCTGCGGGCGCTGCACGCCGCCAGGTACCGGGGCCGGGGGTTGGGAGGCCCAGGTGCTGAGGCCTGTCGAGCCTCTGCGGCCGGCCTCGAGGGACTGGACTCCTCGCTGGGGAAAGCAGTGGCGCGGGAGGAGTGTGGGCCCAGGTCTCGGCGTCTCCGGGAGCCCGGAAGGTGCGCCACCCGCGCGCTGGGTCAGCCCTTGGGGCGCCCGCCTGGTTCCGTCCGGCCCACGCGCCCCACTCCGGGCGCAGTCTGTCCGCGCTCCAGGCGCTACCGGGCGCCCCGCGGTGCCAAGCCCGCACTGTCAGCTTTACGTGTATCACCTCCGTCCAATCCCACCGCCTCCCTGCCCTTTTTACGTGTAAGGAAACGATATCCAGGAGGGTTAAACAATTGCCCAAGGTCATCAGCTGAGCAGGTTGGGGCACGGAGTCTGACTTCAGAGCCCTTCCGTTTCGACTTCTTCGTACTCACCTAATTTGCACCCTCTAATCCTCTGGGCTTCTTACCAGGCGCATGCATCCCTTGCACACCCGTGTCTCACTCCTTCACTCCCCATCTCCTCCCTATATACAACCGAATCCAGTTTTCTGGGAATGAATGGAGACATAGTTCAAAAACGAACTGTTTTCCAATGGATACATTTATGAATCAGAACTCTTAGGGATATTTGTAGTATTTCTAAAATTTAACAAGTCGTGGGTCCTGGAAAAAAAATTATTTGAAAGCCAGCCCATCTTGAAAGTCCATGGTATGGGGTGTCTATACCAGTATATACTGCTCTGCCTTCTTTCCCCCAGCCTCCATTTTTTATTTCCTCAATCCGTTTTTTCCTGATGCTCCCTTGTGCTCAGTTCTGTCATCTCCCTCCATCAAGTCTTCCCTGCGTGTAGTCTACAGACAGACCCTCAGGTTGACTCCTTCATGAATCCTCTTGTATTTCCCCCTCGACCCTCTCCCCTCTGTAACACACCCTGAAACACTCCTTTCATACACGTTCCCTTTGCACACCCTCCATAATGCACTTTCCCCTTCTTGCCTCCTGCATCTCTCACTGCATGTATCCTGGCCCTTCTGCTGATGCTTCCGACGGTGGCCCCTGTACTCCTGCACTTTCTCTTTTGAGCCCTCCTGTCTGCTCCTTTTCTCATAATTCCTCAACAGGTGATGCAGTCCCTGCTAAATAAATAAATGAACAGCCCTCAGGCGCTGGGTAACTGCAGCAGGTTAATAAAAATGAGGTAGTGTTTCATGTACTTTCATGGAATAATGCCATGGTATATATTTTTATTTGTTTTTCTAAAGTGTTTACTGTTTGAGTAACACATGGTTTTGGTACAAAATTCAAAAGCTTCAGAGGATATACAGTGAAAAGTCAGTTCCATCCACCTCTGTCTCCCAGTTCCCAGTTCCTCTCTTCAAAGACAAGCACTGTTTTCAGTTTCTTATTCTAGAAATGCTCAGTGCATATACAAGCAAATGTATCTTTAACTCATTTTTGACTCACATAATAGCATAAATAGTGTTAAGAGAAAAAATCAAAATGCAGAACAGTGTATGTAATATCCCAATTGTGTAAAATGCCTGTACTATATATGTTTTGGTATGCAAAGGAAATTTCTAGAACCATGCTACCCAAACAGTAGCCAGTAGGAACATGCGGCTCTTTAAATTTAAAGCAATTGAAATTAAATATAAAACAAAACCTTGTAACTCGACTGTACTTCAATAAAAAAGAGAAATTAAAAAATAAATAAATAAAATCTTAGTCTCTCATTTGCACGAGTTTTAACCATTTACTCCTAAATGCTTCATGAGTTTAATCATAAAAATACCTTAGAAGTGTGTGAAGTAGTGTACCTTTATTGTTATTGTCTTAGCACTGTCATGTTTTCTTCTCATCTTTCCAATTTAGGGAAGACAAAGAGGAGGAGTTAATTGAAAAGTTGGAGGTGGTCACAGTGCCCTCCCCATCACCAAAAGGATTGCCGGTGAAGCAATATGCCGTCCAGTCTCAGCTTCCAGTGTATGAGTGGCCAGATGTGGGATCTGGAGAATATGATGTTGGAGTGGTAGCTTCTTTTGGCCGACTTCTGAGTGAGGCGCTTATTCTTAAATTTCCCTAGTAAGTTTAATTTGTAAGGAAGTACAGTGTAGAGACCTCGGTTTTTAGGTATGGACCTGGTATCTGAAGTGCAGTAACTTGAACTCTAATTCTGCTTCCTTTAGTATTTTCTCTTAACATGAAAAAATTTATTAGTGGCATGAATTGTTAAAATGTACAATGCTCTTTATCACTATCTCACCACCCTCATCTAATTCCACGTACGGGCTACAACTGCCATATTTGTCCCTCCTGTTCAGATCTCTCCCTGGACTGGGTGTCCCTTGTACCCACCACCCTCCGCAGCTCTGATAGGCACCTTACATTTAAGATGTCCAAAACTACATTCCTAAACTTTCACTCAAAACCTGCTCCTCCCAGAATCTTCATCTCAGTACATGGCAACTCCAGCCTTCTAGTTGCTTGAACCCAAAGCCTTGGCATTGTTCCCAATTCCTAATCTCACACCACACCTGCAGTCCATCAGGAAATCTTACTGGCTCTGTCTTTGAAATCTGTCTAGAATGACTATCTCTCATCACTTCCGCTGCCCCCACTCTTGGCTGTCGTGCAGCAGTAGCCTCTGGGTGGTCTCCACTTCTGTCTTTGGCCCTCTCTGTCTTTTACCACCCCACACCGAAGTGAGCCTTTTAAAGCGTAAGTTGGATCATGTCCTCTGCTCAGAATTCTCTGGTGGTTTTCCATCTCACTCAGAATAAAAGTTAAGTCCTTACATTGGCATATGAGGGCAGATTTTTTTGTTTTTCTATTTGGTTCACTGTTCTTGTATCCCCAGCACTTAAAACAGTGCCAGAACATGGACTGTGCTCAGTAAATATTTGTTGGATGAACAAGACTGGGCTGAACAGCGGAATTTAGAATACAGGACTCTCCAGTGCATGCTCATGCTGATGGAGACATCATTAACTGATTAGTAAATTAGTTAACTAATCAGTAGATCAGTAAATTGTTTAAATTGCTCATTAATGGGTTAAAGGTATATTGGGATAAACAGCAAAGGTGAAAAAATCATTTGATGGGGATCTAATAAACTTGTTTGAAGAATTTATATGCAAACTAAGTGAAGTGAGGGTAATTTTGTAACTAAA
Organism: Vicugna pacos; assembly: GCF_048564905.1. Lineage (NCBI taxonomy): Eukaryota > Metazoa > Chordata > Mammalia > Artiodactyla > Camelidae > Vicugna > Vicugna pacos. The sequence goes on from NC_132992.1 coordinate 4,472,263, forward strand.
CTATAAGTATAGTTCACATCAGCCATGAAATGCATGATTGGGCTTAAGTGGTTCTTCTCATATAGTAAAAAACACATTTTTTGTTTTTATTTAAAAACTCCCAGACATCATGAGCTGTTGGGGAACATCTCTGGAACAATGAATAGTTGTTCTTGCTCTGTTTTTGAGTTTCATTGGTCTTTTATGGTAAGAGAGTGAACTTAGCTATGGCTCCCATTTCAGATGGTGTAAGACCAGATTTAATTGGTTTTCAAAATTTCTGGGCAAGTTTAGTGATGAAAAGGAGCTTATTGGTTTAGGTAGCAGTAAACTAAATAGTAAAAAGCTCACTGGCATGCTAATTTCTGCCTTTCCTAACTCAGTGGCATATTGAATGTCCATCCCAGTTGCCTCCCGAGGTGGCGTGGTCCAGCCCCTATCATCCATACCGTGCTTCACGGAGACACAGTTACCGGAGTAACGATTATGCAAATTAGACCTAAAAGGTAGTGCATATTTTCTCTTCTTGAGACTTCTTGTGATTTTGAATGTTGGTATCAGTCTGCCTTGGGGGAAGTGGAAGGAAATGAGTGAGTGCTGCTCAGTTTTTTCTCAAATTTCCAGTTTGGTATCACACAGTGTCTCTTTAAACTTGTTAACTGAAATAAATTACATTATTAAGTGGGTTTCTGTAAACAACATTATGTAAATGAGAGATCGATATTTGTACGTTAGTTGTTACGAATCTCGGTGCTACTGGCCTTGGTTTCTATGGTCGAAAAATTTTTCGAACCTGAAGTAAGAATATGTTGTTTATCAACATGTTATATAATTGTCTTAAATGTGTTTAATTTTTTTAATGATACCTATAGTCTAAGAAACAACTACTTTAAATTGTTTCAAGCGTATATTAAGCCTCTGCCTATTATCACCTAACATCCCCATAGAAAAGAAAAATTCAAAAGTTCGCAAGAACAAGTTGATATCTGGGATTTGCTTTAACTTCAAAAAAAAAAAAAAAAGAGGAGGGGGCGGATGAAACAGGAGTGACAGAACTTTGGTAATTCTCAAATCTTGTGGTGTGCATATGGGGATTCCTTAGACTTCACTCTATTTTCGGAATGTTTGTAACTTTTCAAAATAAATATTTTATTAAAGCTCATAGGTTAAAAGTAGAGTTAACAAGCCACAAAATTAAATATTGAAAAGAAAATATATGTGGAGCTTGATGTAAAATGTGACTTGTGGAAACGCAACTACACTTGCACCTGCTCATTGTCCTTTGAGAAAGGAATAATTATGAATTCCTTAATTGTACTTCCTTAGAAAATAAGTTCTTTGCTCTATGCTTTCATTATATAAATAGAGTTTTTTTATACTCTTTACTACTAATTATAGAATTATTCATAATTGCAATTAAATCCCTGATATGCAACTTTATACTTTTTTTCCTTTAGGAAAAGATTAACTTAAAATCTGAATACAGGCTAGATTTTGCTCTCCTTTCTTTCACACTGACGTTTCTCCCCTGCCAGTGGCTAACAGTCATGGCCAGGGTTAAACTATCCTTGTAGGATGTAAACACTCAGGTAGACAAACGTATTGATCTTAAGAAATCGTCAGTAATCATATTATTATTCGCTTTTGATTTTTTGGTAGGTTTGATGTAGGCCCAATTCTCAAACAGGAAACGGTTCCTGTGCCGCCCAAGGGCACCTCCAAGGAATTGGAAGCACTGCTGTCAAGCCTGGGTGCCAGCATGGTCAGTTCTCCAGTATCCCCCTGCTTGTTATTCACTTAGTAGGTTTCCTAGGTGGTTGTGATGAAAAGAACAGTTATGTGATGTTCTTTTTAAAAAGTTATTCCCATCCCTGGCTTCCTAAAAATTAGCTTGGCATTTGTGGTCTTTGAGAACTTACAGAGTGGGTACTTAATAAAGGCTGTTAAGTAGAATACATGATTTTATAATGTACTACGTAATGAATTACATCATGTACTAGATTTTATAGTCTGCTGCATTTCACAGTGCGGTTTTTAGACTGTTCTTCCTAATTTCACTCTCCTCAGTCTCACAGATACACCATACATCCCTGTCAGACTGAACCAACAGCATTTCCTAAGTGAATCTCAGCTTTCTTCCCACTTCTGTGCCTTGCCCAGTTATTTGCATCCAAATGCACTGGAATTCTGCTGACCCCTAGCTGGAAATGAACTCTGTGGCTTTTTCACTGAATCTGCATACAGTAGGATCTGAGTAAATGCTTAATGACCAAATTAATGACTTTCAAATGAACTAAATTTTCTGTAGAGGAAGACTCCCCACCCCACCCCCGCCCACAGCTGTATAGATGCTGCTTCCCATTCTAGGCACTCTCCTTGGAAATGCTGTCATAACAGTGGCAGTCATTTACTGAGCACTGGCTTGTGTGCCAGGATTGTTTTAAATACTTTTACAGACATTGCTTTGCCCTCCCAACAAACCCTTGGGGTAGCTTTTGTGGTCAGCTCTTTTATAGATGATGGCATTGAAGGCCACAGACAAGTGAAATAACTTTTCCACAATGACATAGCTAGCAGGTGGTGGAACTGGGATTTGAACCCAGAACTGTGTGACTCCAGAGTACATTCTCTTTCTGTGATTTTCCACTGGCTTCCCTCTTGCAGAGTGAGTGCAGATAGCTGAGCACAGGCTGTCCAGACACCAAAAGCTTGCACAGCCACGCAAAGCTCAGCATTCTCTGGAAGGAAGTCGGTGACCTGTGCTCTACAGAGAGCAACATCTCCGCTAAAACTCCACCGTGTAGACGGATCCTCACAGCTAAAGCCAATTTACTGCCTTACCCTGCCACACAGCTCTTTTAAAACTATACATAATTTCATGGTACTGAATAGTAATGGGTTTCGGTTTTTGTTCTTTTCATCTTGAATATATTGCTTTTTTCTTCTTTTTTTAGCTTATTTCAGTTTTGAAAAATTTGCCTGAAAGTTTGAGAAATGGAAGGCAGCAGCCCACTGAGGGGGTGACACAGGGTAAGTGAAGACTTCTACATCTTTCCTAAGGTTTTCTTTGTTGTGATGGCACCTGAACCCTCTGACTTCTTCACTTGCACATGTCCCTTAATTTTGCCTAAAGACTGAGTGCCCGCTTGCATATCCTCTTCCAGAGAAAGACTGGTAAGGTCTTTCTCTCCCTTTTCACATGTAGCCCCATGAAAGATTAGAAAAATTTTCTCTACTCTTTATATTGAAAAGTATCAAACACAGAGGTAAGTTGAAAGGCAATGGATACCTGTTTAACCCAGGGTCAACAGTTACTAATGTTGCCATATTTTCTTTCTCACTCTCTGTTTCTCTCTATATGTTTATTTAGTGTATATATTTTAATTTCTGCTTAACTGTTTGGAAGTATGAATCATATTTTGTAGCTGTATGTTTTTTCAGGGTAGGATCCAATTGTAATTAGTTGTATGTCTCTTCAGTCTCACTAGAGTCATTCTTCCACTATTTCTTTTCCCTCCATGTCGTTAACTTTTTGAAGAGATCGGGCCAATTATCTGTTTCCTTCCAGTATAGTTTAACTTGTTTTCCTAGTCCTTAAAGTCCCTGTAAGTTGAAAGTTCTAAACGCTTGATTAGATACGAGCTTAAAGTTTGTGGAAGGAATATTTCATAGATGATACTATGTTCTGGTGATAATTTTTTCAGTCTGTTTTTAACTTTTAAGGATTGCTTTTTGTTTTTATTTATGATTTGATTTTATGTCTTGACTATGTAAGACAGTTACATGACTCACAAGTTAAAGCTGTTTAAAAGGATATACTCAGAGAAGTCTCACCTCTGTCCCCTGCAGTCTTACAGAATGTCACATCAGTAAGCTGTAACACCAGTTTGCATCAAGGCTAGTGAAACTAAGTTTGATTACTTGTTTTTAATTTTCAGGGTTGCTTTTTTCCCCTTTCCAGTTAATCATGTATATGAAAAACATATACATGATTCAAAAGTTAAAATTATTTGAAAAGGTATGCTCAGAGAAGTCTTCCTTCCTTCCCATCCCCGTGTCCTCCAATCCTGTTTCTCTCTCCCTCTACAGTTACTAGTTTCTGATGTATAGATTTAGTTTCTGATTTAGCCTTCCATTTGTTCCCTTTTATCAAAATAAGCAAAAACACATATTTTAAAACTGATTTTTTCCTTTTTCCTTCCACAAAAGATAGCACGAAGTATATACTCTTACACCGCATCTTTCTTTTTTCACTTAATAGTGTCTCCTGGTGCTCATTTCCTATCAGTGAGAAGAGACTTTCCTGTCCTTTTTTCTGGCAGTATAGCTCTCACTTATGGGGTTTGTCATAATTAATTCAACAGATCCCCTATTGGTGGACATTTGGATTGTTTCTAATCTTTTGCTATTTCAGATAAAGCCACTAAGAATTACGTTAAGCATATGCTAACCTCCTAATCTAATAGATAAGAAATTGTGTCTTGGAGTAGTTTTGATTTACATTACTTCTTGAGTGAGGTTGAGGAGCTTCTCATATGTTTAAGAATATTTGCATTTCTTTTTTCTGAGAAGGATCTATAATATCTTTTGCCCATTTTTCTATCTGGTGTTTGGTCTTTTTCCTCTCACTTTTTAGGAGAACTTTGTGTAATAGATGTAAGTAAATCTATATAATAGGTATAAAGTTTCCTAAATATAAACATATATTGCATAGATATATAATAATAATTGTATATAAATGTTTATATTTATTATATAGATATAGCTCTCATAATAGACTGTATGTAAATAGATATAAAGTGCTGTGATATAAATTGAAAATACCTTGTTTGTCATTTGTTTTTTGGCCTGACTTAGAGCATTTCTTTTTGTCTTATAAAAGTTTATTTTTATGTGGTCACATTTGTCATTCTTTTCTTTAATTGGTTCTGGATTTTGAGTCATAGAAGGACTTCTTTCTGTTCCTACGTTATAAAGAAATTCACCAATGCATTCTTCTAGTACTTTCATTTATTATGTATGTATGTGTATATTTATTTTTACTTTATATTATAGAAAATTTTAAACATATAAAAGCTGAGAAAATAATATAGTGAATTCTCTTGTGTCTGTCATTCAGTATCAATAATTACCAATTTATGGTCATTGAACCTGATATTCATTCTTGCTGTTGGCTTTATCTTGTAGCCCCTAAGATTTCTGCTGCTACCAGCTGTATAAAATGGGAGGAACAAACTTCAGAGCAGATATTCAGACTTTATCGTGCTGTTGGAAATATAGTAAGTTGAAAGTCAAATTGCAGTTTTACCTAATTGTGTGTGTAATTTACTTTTGATGTATTTTTACTTAGGAATAACTCTCATAAACAAACCTTAAGGTTCCTGAAGTTCATTTTTTTAAAAAACCATTTTTTTTATTGTGGTAAAATATACATAACAGAAAATTTGCCATTTTAACCATTTTTAAGTGTGTAGTTCAGTCATAGTAAGTACGTTCACACTGTTGTGCAACCATCACCATTATCCATCTCCAGAACTTTTTCATCATCTCAGACAGAAACTATACCCATTAAATAACAACTCCCCATTCCCTGCTCCCCACAGTCTCCCTGGTAACCACTGTTCTACTCGCTGTCTCTATGAATTTGCCTGTTCTGGGTACCTCAGATAAGTGGAATCATACAATATTTGTCCCCTTCTGCCTGGTTTATCTCACTTAGCATGATGTTTTCAAGTTTTATTCATGTTGTATCATGTATCAGAATGTCTTTCCTGTTTTAGGCTGAATATTCCATTGTATTTTTATAGCACATTTTGTTTACCTGTTCATCTGTTGATGGATGTTTGGGTTGATTCCACCTTTTAGCTAATGTGAATAATGCTGCTGTGAACATGGGTGTACAAATATCTATTTGAGTCCCTGCTTTCAATTCTTTTGCATATCTGACATTCATTTTTTAAATATTATTTAAACTTTAAATTTTTATAAGTCCTTTAGAATTCACAAAGCACTTTAAAGTATACATTTTGCCATTTCCCATAACCAATTTCTGTTATCCCATTTCATGGATGAGAGGAATGAAAGTGAAGTGACTAACTTCGGTGCCCAGTCACTAAATAATGAACTTAAATCTTGTAGCTCCTAATCCAGTGCTTTTTCCAGTATGTCTTTCTGCCTTTGGCAAATTTTTTACAATTTAATTCTTAAATTCTTGATTTCTACATATGGCATACAAAGTGGAATTATAATAACTTGTTAAAATATGTGAATTAAATTCTCAGTTCTTTGACAAATTAGGCAAGGGAAAAGGAACAATGTAAAACTCTATTTGCGGATCACATGATCTTATATTTGGAAAATTATAAAGAATCCCCCAAAAAACTAGAAGACTTAATATTGTCAAGATGGCACTATTCACCAAATTGATCTACAGATGCAACACAATTCCTATAAAAATCCTAGTTGACTTCTTTACAGAAATTGATAAAACTTATCCTAAAATTCATATGGAATCCCAGGAGACAAAGAAGAGCTAAAAAAAACACACCTTGAAAAAGAACAAAGTTGGAGGACTCATAGTTCCTGATTTCAAAACTTACTACAAAGCTACAGTAATCAAGGCAATGTGATACTGACAAAGATAGACATATAGCTCAATGGAATAAAATTGCTAGTCCAGAAATAAACTCATACATTATTGGTCAATTGACTTTGATAAGGGTGTCAAGGCAGTTTGATGGGGAAAGAATAGCCTTTTTTCCACATGGAGTTTGGACAACTGGATATCCACAATCAGAAGAAATGCATTTAGATCCCTACCTCACACCACATACAGAAATGAACTCAAAATGGATCAGAGACCTAAATGTAAGAGCTAAAACTATGCAAACTCTTGGAATAAAATACAGGGGTAAATCTTCATGACCTTGAAATAGGCAATGGTTCTTAAATATGATGCCTAAAGCCTAAGCAACAAATTAAAACTAGGAAATTGAACTGCAAAATTAAAAACTGTTGGGCTTCAAAGAACACTATCAAGAAAGTGAAAAACAACCTACAGAATAAAAGAAAATATTTGCAGATCATACATCTGATGAGGGTCCAGTATCCAGAATGTATAAATAACTCTTACAACTCTATAGCAAAAAGATAAATTACATGATTGGAAAATCAGCAGGGGCTCTAAAAGACATTTATCCCAAGAAAGTATATAAATGGTCACTAAGCATATGAAAAAGGTAACCAATTGCGTTAGTCAATTCCATTTGCAAATGAAAACTTCTGAGATACTACTTCACATTCACTAAGATTGTTGTAATTGAAAAAACAGACAATAACAGGTGTTGACAAGGATATGGAGAAATTTGGACCCCTCATTCGTTGTTGGTGGAAATGTAAAATGAGGGCAACTGCTTTGAAAAACAGCTTGACAGTTCCCCAAAAAGTTAGGCACAGAGTTACATCACTGCATAATCATCGTTACCTTCTGCAATTCACCTTTCCTCTCCACTGAGAAAAGTTTGTGCTGTCATAGGAGTGCTTATCTTGGAACTAGAAGATGAGATTTGATTCCTACAGCTGCCATTTCTTAACCAAGATCAAGACCCTTAATCTTCTCTGAGCTTCTGCTCTTTTACCTCTAATATGAGGTTAATGACCAGATGTCAAGATCAAAGGAGATAAACTGTGAATTTAAATCCATGCAAACATATGATTTTGACAGTAATGACATGGACTCTGAAACGGCTATATTCTTACCATCCCTCTCCTTTCTGCAGTGCTCTGATGATAAGGTGAAGACGAGCTTTACCTCCTCAAGAACAAGAACTGTATATTCTGATTCTATGCCAATCATATTTGTAACTCAGCAAATGTTTTCCAGTCAGTAAGCAAGTTTCAAAAGTATTTTGAGTTCTTTGAAAGAAAAAAGTTACATGCATGTAAACCATTTCATAACTTTTATTGGAAGCAGGTGAGAGAAAAGTCAGTCAGCAAATTATAGAAGAGGATTTTGTACCAAAATAGGGCATGTATAAGGTCATGAACACCTATGAACTTTTCTTCAAATTTATTTAATTCTCTGACTTAACGTTCAAATCTTTGAAACAACCTAACCATTCTGGAAAATTAAATGTCCTCTTTAGAAGGTGTTGTAAAAAGAGCACTGAGCTGAGAATAAGAAAACATAGATTCTGATCCTTGGCTCTGCCACTAACTAGCAGCGTCTAAAACTTGGGAAAACAGTATTTTTCCCATTTCTGCGTTTCTCTAGGCCAGTTTTCTTTCCTGTGAAATAGAGGACTGAACTACAGTCTGAAAAGCAGTTTATTTACTTTAGAAATTTGAGAGAACTTATTTCCTGGTGTTGTTTAGTTTCTGTTAGTCTGTTTAAATCAAAGTGTTAATTTGCGGGGAAAGTCACTGTCCCAGAAAGTAGTGTTGGGACGCTAGGTTAGCCATTAGAAGGGGGAGCCCGCAAGTCTCACCTTTTAAAATCAAAATAAAATCTAGATGGATCAAGGATTTAAATGTAAAAAAAAAAAAAAAGAAACTACAAAGAACTAGGAAAAAGCACAGTTGAATAATTTTATAATATTTGATAATCAAAGTGTGGCTAGGCCTTTTTAAGCATGACATGAACCAATGAAGTCATGAGAGGAAAGACTGATAAATATTACTCCATAAAAATTAAAAACTTACTATGCATGGAAAAAAATTACACTACCCAAGATTAAAAGTCAACAAACTGGAAAAATATTTATAATACATCTAAGAGTTAAAGGGCTAATTTCCTAAAAATATAAAAAGCTTTGTCAATTAATAAAAGATGAATAACTTAGTTTTTTAAGGGGCCAAGGACATAAATCAGCCTGAGAAATAAATAAAATGTGCAAGTAAATATATGAAATACTCCTCAGCCTGATTAATAATAAACAGCAATAGGATGCCATTTTTTCCCCTCTTATGGAGGCAATTTAACAATAGAATGTTGATGTTCTTTGAAATCTAAGTCCTCAAAGATATACCTACCAGACTATTTCTTACCACACTTAAAATTTTTTACATTATAAAATATCCATCGTAAAGATACTGGTTGCATAAATTACAGTACATTTCATAAAATGGAATACTCTGCAGCAGATAAAAAGGGTGAAATAGATAAGTGTGTACTGATGAAAATTTCCCCATGGTTTATGGTTAAGTGAAAAAAGTTCCTTGTCAAAGAGTACGTTCTAGATTTTTGTGATAATTATATTTATAGAAAAAAAATACAAGGCTGTACACATCAAACTATTAACAGTGGTTACTAACCTCTGGGGATGAGAGTACAGAATACTTCCACTTTCTAATTTTTTGAAATATAGTTGTTGCAATGCTTGCACTTTTTATAATGAGCATACATTTTTAGCTAGAAATACTAATAAAGATAGAAATATTTTTTTAAAGTGTTTAATTTTAAGATCTTGTAAGTCCTGGAAACTGATGTAGAGAATCATGTTCTGTTCTGTTCCACAAGGTTTAGAGACTGAGTTCCCAATTCCTCTGTAACTGGGAGAGAAGTCAGACCAGAGTAACATAAAATGGTAGTTGAAAAGGGTTTGGGGGTTGAATGTACCTCTTTATCATACCTTCTTTAATTTTATTTGCAGATTCCATTGCAGACACTCTGGATGGGTAATACCATTAAACTTCTGGATTTGGTAGAAGTTAATAATTCCATCCTTACTGGTACTTATTTTTGAATAGCTGACATGGAAAATATTTTCACTATAGTCTATTTGAAAACATATCTGTTTTACCATAGATCCCATTTTCTAAAAATAAGGATTCTTTTAGTTTGTTTCAGTTCAGTAATGGTAATACTTTACTTCCATTTAGTCTTATTCTTTGCAGTGTCCATTCACATGTATTCGCTCTTCTAATCATCATGAGAACCTGGAGAGTAGGCAGAGCAGTGTTACTATCCCATTTTAATCTCTGTGATTTTCTCTATCAAAGTTTTAGTACAGAATGACTTGTTTGATTTCACTCTTGTGAAAATCATAGTGAAAATCATCTGGGCAGCTCAGTGAGAATCTTAGGCCAGGGGATAGCATTTCATGACACTGGTCCATTCTAAAGCCCATCAGTGCCCTCCTGTCCTGGTAGACTGAGGCGGGTGAGCCACAGAGGGAGCTGGCGTAGTTCGATTCCTCAGGAATCTAGGAATTGGAATTTGGTCATAAATGGAATGGCCAGCTTAGATCTAAGCCTCTTGTATTTCTCTCCACTGATAGCTAGTTATCTCCCCTGTATGGTCAAAATGCCTAGATTCAACATTTTAGGTTGATCTCCGGGACACTGAGTAAAGGACTCATATGTGTGTATGGAAAGCTTCCCTTTGGATTTGAGATACACACAGAACATCGTGGCTTTACCTTAAGTTTTAGATTATAAATTCAGGACATCAGCAGATATGTCCCCTCCCAAAATGATTTTTGATTTTTAAGAAGCACCATGAAGTTGCATCATTATTTATCTTCTCTCTCGTGTCCCTTTCCCCCCCCCCATTCTTTAGATCCAAAATTAACAGGACAGGCTATTACTCCAGGGTCAGTAATATACCACAAACAATCACAGATACTGCTGGTTTGTTGCAAGGTACGTTTTCCTTTAATTTCAAATTAAATCAAATTAAATTAAAAAACTTGTTTTACTGTGTTTACAGTTTGTATCATTTATCATTTTAACTTTAGTTAGTTATTTTTAGTGGAGGTCCTGGGGATTGAACTCAGGACCTTGTGCATGCTGAGCATGTGCTCTGCCACTGAGCTATACTCACCCCCCATTTATCATTTTTAGTTGGGACTTCACTGCCTATCAGATTGAGCCAATGGACAGTTTGATTTTCTTAAGAAACAGTAGAATCTCTAATATAATTTTTCAAGTGATGAAGTTTTGCCAAAGCATTATTATTACTCAGACAATGAAAGAAGATTCAGTGCTTTCTTAAAAAAAGCTTTTATATTCTCAGGAATCTAATTTAATTAACAAATCATTGTGTTAACATGACTATCACAAAAGATAGTCCTATCAAAGTAGCTAGCTGAACTACAACAGAGTTTGCATCCTACTTGCTTTTACTGTTCAACAGTGGTTAGACACAACATTGTAAAATGACCATAACTCAATAAAAAATGTTACAAAAAAAAAAACAGAGGAGATTTCTTAACTATTTAAAATAACTTTGGAACCATCATTGTTGTATAAGACAATGGCGTTGTCCTGAGACATGTTCCACGTTCCTTCCATTTCCTGAGTGTTTTCCATCCTGTGGTGGTTATGTGTGATGTTCCATGCTCAAGAAAGGGTATTTATATAACGTGTGATGATGGATTGCTCTGACCTACACAGACTGTAGACGCAGAACTCCTACAGCAACCTTTCTTCATCTCTCTTCAGCTTATCCTGGAGTAGCATTGGGTGCACATGTCTATGTTGCAAATCTGCAGTTTGCTCTCATGGAAGAGATGGGTTGTCTCAACATGTGAGTTTGAGTCCCACCAGTTGTGTCTCCTCGGACAAATCACTCTCTGTCTCCAGGCATCAGTTTTCTCTTCCAAAATCAGTTTTCTCTGGGGATAATACTGGATCTGCCTACTCTTTAGAGTGGTTATATTTTGACAACCAGTAACAATAAGATACATGGACACACACTGAAAATTGTAAAGCACCACACAAATATAACATACCTTTTTCTTTTGCCCCTTCTATGTTTAAACAGGTTTAATTAGGTCTGTACATTTGTTATCACTCCTTGGTAATGAATTTGTAGTGTCAAAGAATCATATGTTACTTAGTGCTATTTATAGTTAGGCATTTAGTAAAGATTTGTTGTTGTGTTGTTGTTGTTGTTGTTTTTCATGATAAAAGTTTTATAAACTAAAATTTACCACCAGTTTTGCCAGCCCTGCCTATTCACTGTTTGTCTTTTGCCCCTTAGGATGGCTGGATTGGTGTTCAATCAGTGATGCTCAAGAAAAAACTAACAGCTACTGATTTCTACAATGGATATTTGCACCCCTGGTACCAGAAAAATTCCCAAGCTCAACCAAGCCAATGCACATTTCAGACTCTCAGACTTCCACCGAAGAAGAAGCAGAAGAAAAAAATTGTTGCTATGCAATAGTGCATTAAGTAGTTAGGAAGAAGATGGACAAGATCCTACTGTGTACTTACAATTTGTTAAAAGCCTTATTTATATGGAATTACCTTGACTTTCAAAGAAGATGACACTGTTGGAAGGGAAGATTATTGTCAAAAAGATGAATTACCTCACTTTTCACTTTTCGCTTAACAGTAATTAAGAACGGCTTTTTCTATTTGAATAACAAAAGAAGCTTTGAATTAAATTTTTATTTATAATATCAAATTCATGGAGACTATCTTTCCCTAAAAGTGAGTACAGCTAACTGGTATGTGTATACATACTGAAGAGAGGTTCTTTTAAAAAGTGTGTCTATTAAATTTTTTAAATCATATATTCCCTTTGGCTGTTCTTTCAGCAGTATTTAATCTACATTTCTGATTTTCAACAAGGAGTAAAGTCAGCTCTTTAAATTTATCTACCATCTAGTTGTCACCAAGTAGTAAACATTTATAATATGTAATAATCTCTGTCACATTGATCTGTACAGTAAATTCGTATTTTACATCTAGATTTTCTTAAAGTAGGAATATGCTAACATTCTTCAACTTACTTGTGCAGTAAAGGTTACTGAGCATCTGGTCTGTGCAAACTCAACCTATCTCCAGGGGAGTCCGGCACTTCTGGAGGAGGAAGGATGTACAGCGGCCAGCTGTTGAATTTTTGAAAATCTTTACAGGTCAGCTTTCCCTGCCTAGATTCTATCAGTTAAAAATTTTCTCCAATGATTAACTTATCCATTCAACAACATTCACTGATAGTGTGATCTTATAATTGGTCACCTAAACTGGGACATGTTCTTGAATAAAAGTTAGCACTTAAAATAATTTCTTCTGGACAACAGGCATAAACAGGACCCTCCCAGGTTGTATGGACGTTGTTATTTATTGAACATTTGCTAAGTAACTCGTCTCTATTGCTGATTGCTGGAGATTCAGAGATTAAATAATATTTGGTATCTTCAGTCTGCTAGTGAGGCTACATAAGCAAATACATAATTTTGTTATAAATGCCGCAATGGAAGTATAATGGAAGCATTAAGTCTCCCTCAAGGGAGTCATTGGAGGGCATTGGTATTCATTTAAAAATAAATAAACGTAATTACCTGCCCCCACCCCCCCCAAAAAAAACCCCAAAATGTAGATTGCTGTTCCAGAGCTTGAATCATAATCTGGATTTTTTTTTTTTTTTGCACATGGAAAATGAGACTCTGCATTTTATCACACTCAACAAATATGCCAGAGCAATAACAGCTCTAAGTAGCTTAAGAGGAACAGGGAGCCACGTGCTGGCCCTCAGGTCCCAGGTCCTCCCAGGCAGGGTGGACCACTGCCTATTCTGTGCTCTGGCTGACAGGATGGATTTGCAAATACACTGCCTCCTTATGCAAGAAGCTTCTACTTTGATTCTTGTCATTGCTGAAAGAACATCAGACTCAAAACAGAATTGAAAAAAGAAAAAACAAACCAGAATTCAGTTACTCATTACTAGTTGGGTGACCTGGGACAAGTTACTTAAAATTTTTAAATTCTAATTTCTTAGTTTAAAAACATAGGTAATACCTACCGTGCAGAATAGAAAAACATATAGAATATGCCCAGGGACGTGCGTGGCACACAGTAGATGATAAATGGTAGCTATTTTTGTCACCACGGTGTAATAGTGCTATAAGGCCTTCTGCGGGCCTGCAGCAATATTTCCTCCTGTGGAGGGCAGCTGCAACTTGCCGAGATGCCTTTAGATGAACAGGAGGAAAATAATTTGAGTGGGAGAGGGTTTTTAATTCAGTACTCACAATTTCAGTTTGGAGATGATGAAACGGGTCCAGCAGCAGCTAGCTAGTGACAATGCGAGGATTAGAACCCAGAGACTACAGTAGGTTTCGTTTAAAAAAAGGATTTTATTTTTGGTTCGATTTGAGGGACAAAAGAAATGGTTCTGAGCATAAAATCAAGCTCTTGAGAAAGGCCGCTGCAAAGGGATGTTTATTGCTTTTAAACGTATTTTAAGTCAGTACAACCTATTTTCACCATTTTTCTTTGTATTTATCAAACAATTTCAAGATAAAGATACATGATTTTAAGAGGCAGAGTCTTAACATTCAGCAAACACGTGTAGGCCCTGGCCTTGCTACTGACCCTAAGCCTAGGCTGACTACTCACCGTCTCTGAATCTATTACCTTATCTATGAAATGAAAACGGTACCTACTTTGCAAGGGTTCTCACGAGGAATAAAAATAATGCGTGTAATTCACCTAGCTCGGTGCCTGGAACACTGCACGTTCTCAATACCATTATTATTTTTTTCCGTGTTTTATTTTACTTTTATTAACACTTTTATTGTAGTCAATTCCATTATTATTAGCCAACATTTATTGAATGCTAACCACGTTTCTAAGGACTTGACCTGAGCTATCTCATTTTATGTTTACAGTAACCCTGTAAGGCAGGTAATGTTAATGCTCCTCATTTTCCCAGAATGTTAGATAGCTAATAGGTAGTGGAGCTAGAATTCACATTCCAGTAGTCTGACACCCATCTGTGGGCCTAACCACTTTGCTACCCTGCCTTTATTGCAAATGTTTTTATCTTGATCAATGAATTTAATGTATTAGACTTCGGTGCTCAGAAATGAAGAAATAGGAGCACATATTGAGTGCCCATTATATGCAGGAACTAGGCTAGACAATTTCAGTAAGATTTTCCTATTTTAGTTACTATTTAATCACTGTCTTCATTACTTCTAAGAATTCATAGTTTTCTAGAACCCTACAGACAGAAGCTGCTTTATTTTGCAGTATAATAGTGCAGCTCTTTTCCAGGATTTTTTTTTTTTATTGCAGCTCTTCTTCCAGAAGGTAGATTATCACATTGTTATTTATGGAAGAAACAATGAGATGCTAGGTTGGCGGATGATACAAAAGATGTGGTACCTTCGCTTAGGGACTTTTATTTTACAAAGTTAATAATGGTCAAACATTAACTTATCCAAGAAGTCAAAATACTGTTTCCATAAGGAGGCATGTTGGGGTGGAGGCTGCTTTTCTAAAAAGTTTGGAAGGGAGCAGACGGGGTTATCGGAGAAGAGCAGCTTTGAGGAAAGGCTATTGTAAAGATTCTATAATACAGCTCTCATAAGTACACAGTCTAAAATCTTAGAACTGATAAGAACTTAGAGATCATTCAGTTTAAGCTTGAACTCATTTTACAAAGAGGGAAACCACATCTAGAAAGAGGAAATGTCTTGCCTAAAGATAGAACTCAGGTCTTAACTCCCAGATGATAATAAATTATTAATGCTAAATAACTGTATATAACTTGTCTGATAGGATGTTTAAGTAGGTAGCAAGCTATAGAATAATCACATCAGCATCCCCGCTCTGTGTCTGATCCCTGTTACCCAGTGTACTATATATATGATACAGACTGGGGCTGGCAGTGAGGAAACAGCACTTGTTTTCAGTCTTGGTTTTCAGCATAATTGGACATATAACACTGTAGTCAGTCGTACCCTGAAAGCTTTAAAAGGATGGTATTCCGAGAATTGATATTAGTATGAGAAACTAAATGTTTTTCTCCTTTTTTACCTTTTTTCACACATGGTTCCTGGGGCAAAATAAGGGTAACTGACTGATGAGTCAGGTGGAGGGAGGCTCTCTAAGTGGAGGGAAGAGCATATACCAGCGCCTAGAGGTTTCAGACCTCATAGGGTGTTCAGGGCCCTTTGAGAGAGTCGTATCTGCTCTAGCCTATGCACTTTGGACTTCAGCTTGAAGGCACTGGGGAGCTATTGAAGAATTTAGAGGAGGGTTTAGAGCAACATTTAAAGCATGAATATAGTTGCTTTTAAGTAATTTTTTTTATCACAGGATAACATATGGATACATGTTTATATAAATTCAAATACTAAATATAAAGCCAACTGCTCCTTCACCACCCCTTGCATTCCCAGTTTCTCCTCAGAGGTAAAACTACCCTAATGTAGATACATGCAGAAGAGCTATACCTTGGATTATTTCACATGTGTGTTTTAGAACAAGTATTATCCTGTCAAAAGATCAGTTTGAGGGAAAGAGCTTGGGTTTGGGCAGTTCTGAGAACCAGCTGGCCATCTGTTTACTTTGCTTGGTGTTCACAGTATATTTTGTGAACATTCCAGTTTGTAAGTGAGATTCTCACGCAGGGATTGGTGCTGTGGGAACTATCTGGCAGACCCCAACCATGACAGCTGCAAACCGTCCCAGCCGTATCTACCAGGTCTGCCAGCACTGTGGTCTCAAAAAGTTTGCTCTCTGCAGCTGTGCAGTTACAGGACAGCCGGAATTCACAGATATTAAATGTTCCTTGTTCAGGTTAGGGAACGGACAATGTGTTTGCCGTGTGTTATGGAACAACTGAAGATCCAAACATGACCATGGTTTCCTTTTCCAAGGGAAACAAAACATTCATTATTTTGGGTTTGACCTTTTAATAAAATTATACATATAACAAAACATCCACATAGTGAAGTGGTTTTCCATTATCAACAGTCAAGTTAAAAATTACTATTACCAAACTAACAGAATAAGGACTTCTAATATATTTGGGCACATCTATAGTTCAAGTCTCATTAGGGTTGATACTCAAGTGAGGTCTGGAATGTTGGATCTAAGGATTACAGCTTGAGGAATACATGGGAATAGATTTTTTTGTTCACTCATTAATTCATTCAGTACACATTTAGTATCCATTATGAGCCAGGTCACAACAGCTAAGGCACTGGTTAAATCACTCTGTTCCCTTTGCTCTAAATTAAAGCTCCCAACCTACTGGGGTAGATGGATAAACCATGTAATGAGTACCCATAATGGGTTTTA
Organism: Vicugna pacos; assembly: GCF_048564905.1. Classification (NCBI taxonomy): domain Eukaryota; kingdom Metazoa; phylum Chordata; class Mammalia; order Artiodactyla; family Camelidae; genus Vicugna; species Vicugna pacos. Next base: position 4,489,285 of record NC_132992.1, read on the forward strand.
CATACAACCAGTGATTTGCCAGTTATTCCATTCATTAAACTATTCCAGGTTTTTGAGGAAAAGTGCCAAGTTTAAAAATCTTCTGAGGAAAGATCTCCTCTATGGAACCTATGTGGTGCTTATAATTAAAAAACCACTTTGTGTTACTGACTCAAAATGTGGGAAAGGTGATTGGTGGATGGCAGAAGGCGGATATATTACTGTGGTCCTGGGAATGCCTTCGGGATTAGTCCAAGTTCTAGATGGGGATCCAAGGGTCCTGAGTAGGAGGGCAGAGGCCTTGACTTAGGATGCAATTTACTCGGATTCTCCTCTTGACCTTGACAGCTGCCTGGGTAAAGACAAAGGTCTTTAATAGAGTACAAGTTTTTCCTAAAACTGATTAATGAGAGTTATTTTCAGCAGGACCTTGTTGCAGGATCATTAAAGAAACTCCCAACAAGGAGATATACATGTTATTCACCCTTATCATACCTGCATATATTTTACTGAGAAAGAGTCATGACCTCTGCAACATCTTACTTAAGACTAATTATTATAAATATATTAATAGGCTCTATTCCTTTCAGGGAAAGTGATGAAGCTAGAAGCTCGGTGGGCTGTTTCTGGAAATCCCCAGAACGTCAGCCCAAGCCTGGAAGGGAGGTGGGGGCGCTACAGTGGAGGATTATGGAGGGCGTCTGTAGCTGTGCCAGAAGAATTAAAATCTTGCTAAGAAAAGAGAGTATACAAAGCCCAGTTTATCAAAGCCTGCAACACGAAGGGGCCCCCTCAAAGCCTCACATGGCGGAGAGAAAACGTTCGGCATCTGCTTCCTCCAAGAGGGCGCGAACTGCAGGCAGAGACAGGCCCCAGGGGTCAGGCTTCTTCCACTTCCACAACCTCTCCCTCGGTGCTCATGTCACATAGGTGACCTAGAACTGACCCAGAGTCGGCTCGTTCTTCCTCCCCGCTCACGCCGCCACCGTGGATGCGGACTCCGCACCCAACAACGCGTAAGAGCGCCGGAGGTCCCACCCTGTGGGATAACCCGCCCCGTTGCCATGGTGACCACCGGAGCCACGCAGCTCCGCCCCTTCCTCGCGATGTGGCCCCGCCCCTCCGAACCCGGAAGCGCGAGGCTTGCGCCAGCTGCGCGAACAGCTCGGAAGGAGGGAGGGCGGCGGCCCCGGCTCGCTCGGCCGCGCGCCCCGCCCCTCGGAGGCCGGCCTTCCAGCGCGCCCCCGCCGTCCTTAGCGCTTGCGGGGACCGAGCGCCCAAGCTGCCGGCCGCGACCCGGGCCCGGCCGCCTCCCGGGCCGCACCAGTACTGGAGGGAAGAGCCGCCCTGGGGAGGAGGGAAAGGGACCTGGGGGCGGCCACGGCAGGTGAGGGGTGGGCGAGGCCCTGGGAAGCGGGAGGTGTGGATGTGTGATGTGTTTGTGGCTGTGGGTGAGTGTGGTTTGTAGTGTGCGCTGCTACCTCTATCGGTGTGACTTTGGGAGTGTGGCCCCAGTGAGTCGGTTCATGTGACCATGCACGTGATTGCACGTCCCTGTGTGTGTGTTGAGGCCGAGTCTGAGTTCATGCGGGGAGGAGGGGTCGGTGTGCCTGTGATTCTGCCTTTGTGTGGCCTGTCACTGGTGGGGTTGGGAGAAGACGGAGGTCAGCGTGTGGGTTGCCTGGGGTGGGAGTGGGGGTGGGGAGCTCTTGACCTGGGCATACTGCTGTAATTCCATCCTGGGGCTACAGTGCTGCAGCCCAGGAACGTATTTTTCAGTAAACTTTTAAGAACTCTGAGCAGAAGCTAGTTATTTTGGAGATTGTACCTCAGCCTGAAAGCGACAGACGTCTTTGTCATTGCCGAGTCCGGGCCAGGTGTGAGGCTTCTGAATGGGGCATGAGGAAAGTAGCAGAGCTAGGCTTTCTCACTTCTCCTCCTTTTCCTGGGGAGTCATAAGTTCTGCATTTATGCTGCTTCTTTGTCTCCACCTACAATGTTCCAGCTCCTTTTGGCACAAAGATTCAAGAGACTGAGGGGTAATTGACTAGCTGTGTGCAAATTTCCAAAAGCTTTTGTACTAAGACAGATTACAAAATGAATTGTCACAGTTGAAATGTCAGATAGTCAGCTTTTCCCCTCATGAGGTTTAGAAGATTTTCTGAAGAAGAAAGGGATCAACCTTCCCCTGAGGAAACCTAAAAAAAGAATAGCTGTGTCCTGCTGTGGTGAGGTCTGGAGGCTTGCATTAAAATGCCAATGGCATCACTTGGAGACTCTCAGGTTCTAATATTTTGTTACTGCTGATGTTAATAATAATCCCAGATTGACCATATATAGATCATATGATTGAGATAAAGGATCAGAAAAGCTCTGACTAGTTAAACTGGTTTTATGACTTAAACACTTATGAAGGCAACGTCATTGACTCTAGATTGGCAGCTTCTGTTGAAATCTTGAGGGATAAGTGGACTGTAAACTGTCTGGTTCTGTTGAAACCTGGAGAAATAAGTGCACGTAATTCTTGGTGTACACTCCCACCTGGCAGTTCTGTTGTCGAGCAACACAAGGGCCATAAAGGATGGAATGTCCAGAGCATTCCTCCCGGAGGGATTGTCATTTCCTTAGGCAAGATTAAGGCAAAATTCCTGCAGTGATTTGCCCACCAGCATGAACAGGTGCTTTCATTTTTGTGAAGAATTGCATTGTGAGGGATCAAATCAGTGTTGAGCTCATGGTCCGCACTCTTTGTTATTTAATACTGACCAGTTTCGTCACAATCTCAGTTGACCTTTTTTTGCCATATGCAGAACATTCCCCTTGTGACTTGGAAAAGTATTCCCCTGTAGTGGAGGAAAGAGGGCTGGGAGAACAAACTTCCTTTTCATACCACTCACAGCTGCTTTCTTTGCAGCAGTTTTTTTCACTTAGATGGCAGTTGGTCAGATGCAGCATTTGGTATCTATCTTACCTTTTATGTACTGCCAAGCTAGCACAAGTGTTAAAACCGCTTGCCTCTACAAAAAATGTAGTCACAGTTGGGTGGAATCTCAGGCAGATTAGTTATAAAATGTTATAATATTGGCTGGTTGTGAATAATACTGCAGACAGGGGTAAGGAACATCTTTCTACTTAATACTGAGGGAAGAAGTTGATGCCTGAATGTGTGTGTCTGTGTTTGATGTGTGTATGTGGATTTGTGTGGTACACTGTGACTGGTTCCAAACTATGAATAATTTATTTTATCCCAAGTTTAGTAAATCTAAAAGCAAAGTTTCTGGCCTTAATTAGCTGAGGTGTTTTATAAGTCTATTGAGTAGATTTTTTTTTTTTTGCTAAACATGTTTTTTATATTTCCTCCTGTAGAATAGTAATTGTTTATAGAAAATGTCTCCATTAGGAAATATTTAGATGATATAGGACTATTTCAAGTCTCTCCAGGTAGAAAATATTCCAGAATTAAGTGTATGTGCTAGTTGCTTTCAGTTAAAAGCAGTTACCAGCTTAGAGAAAGGCTATAGTTCAAATGGCTTTGATTTCTTTAACATGTTAATGCTTGTTAAGAGAAAATAGATACGCAAAGAATGATTTTCTTTACTTCAGTCCATCTGTGCACACTTGATTTTCAGCATAAGCCTGGCAGACTATTTTCTTCAGTGGTACTTTAGGGCCACTTTTCTGAAAGTACCATCCTAGCCTTAAGAGACCGTTATTACAATGTCAGCATTGTAAATCAAGATTAATATTTGATGTCTGCATTTCCCATCTCATTGGGGTTCAGCTTAGTAACCCCCTCAAGGTCGGAGGTAACAGTTAAGACTGCTGAGTGCCCAGGGTTCCTACGGAGCCAATGTGATGGGCCAAGGAGGAAGATTAATTGGCTTTAGAATCCCTTGTTCCTGGCCAGTTCAGAGTCAGCCCAGGACCTAAGTCCTAGGGTCTCAAACTCATCCTAGCCCTGCTAGGAAAATCCAGGCTTGCCCTGAGGTGGAGGACATGATGCAAACAAGCATTTGAATCCTACCAAACGGATGGATGGACGTTCCTCATTTGGCAATAAGAATCTGCAACAAGGAACTATAATTTCAGGTTCCTGTTATGACATAACACAGATGCCTGAGCAAAGAGGGGCGGCCTTTAAATTGAAGATGCTCAGCCAATCCAGCGCTCGTAGGCTCATAGGGTTAAAAGGGACTCTGGGATTGCCTAGTTGGGTCTGCTTTGGATGTAGTCGTTCACTTAGGCAACAGATAATGCCTGCTGTGTGCCATGCACTGTTCTGTGCTTTGGAGATACAGAGATGAAAGAGTCGTAGATGAGAAAACAAGCCCAAAGAGGGTCAGTGACTTTTCTGAGGTCACAGAGCTATAAAAACTGGAAATCACTAATCTCACAACAGAAAACCACACTTTTTTTTCCCCCCCTAAAGGCACTTGTTTTGTTTTGTTGCTAGTTAGCGCGCCTTCAGGTCTGTTCTGGTATCTTATCCTAGATCTTTCAGAGGGACATTATGTCACTTTTAATCACATGCATACGAACAATGTATTTTGGTTTGAAAATTACGTGTGAGTTTCTGAACTTATGTTCCCACGGGAGTTAGACTTATGGCATTTTATGAGTTTATCAGGAGGTCGGCTTACATTAACTCCTTTTTCTAGTGTGAATTGTTCCCTAGAATTCTCTCTGACAGGACCATCTTTATTGCAATGGATTCTTAAGATACTGGCAAAAGGTGATGCTGCTGCAGTTTGGAGTCATTTAACTAGGACAGGCAGTCAGGTGTAGAAATACTGTCCTGCATCTGGTCCTGGTTTTGCAATAGCCGTAGGATCTTGGGTAAGTCACTTACATTTTCTAGACCAGATTCCTCTTCGGGAGGAAAGAAGTAGACTGAAATAATTCTCTCTTAGGGCCCTTTGTGCTCCATGATTTTAGGATTTCATCAAATTGTTTTCTGTAGTTTAAATATATATTGACTAGATAAAATAGCTCACTTCCTCGGTTTCACCCTTTAAAGTATTGTTGGTAGAGCTCGACCAGACTCTACATTTAGTTCTGATGTAAACGTGAATTCTTGACATGAAACATCACATGCTTTTATTTCAGGGTTAACCTCCATTTCAGCTAATCATGGGAGAGATTAAAGTCTCTCCTGATTATAACTGGTTTAGAAGTACAGTCCCCCTTAAAAAGGTATGTATGGTTTTACTACACCTCTTATTTGCAAAATCTTGTATTGTTTTTATGTGTGATATAGACGTTATGTCTTCGTAGCGTTTGGGAGTAAAGGTTGTTGCCAAGTTTCGTGACTCTGGGTTGCAGAGCATAAAGTTCACCCCTTCCCTGTCCAGTACAATCAACTTTTTTTTAAATATATTTTTATCGAAGCATAGTCAGCTTACAATGTTGTGTCAATTTCTGGTGTACGGCACAATACTTCAGTCATATACAATCAACTTTTGAGGCTCATTCAAGAATAAAAGCGAGAATAACTATACCCATTATTTTATAATTGCTTTTACAAAAGCAAGCAAGCAGGAGTATGTGTACTCCTCCGTATAGCTCAGTAGAAAGCTTACAGCAACAGCAGCTACACAGTGAGTGCTGTTACTTATTAGAAAGCATTTTCCTGTTCCTCGGATGTAACATTTACAGTGGGTCACATAATAGCTCCTCTGTTTGCAATGACATATACTCATTCTGCCGTAGTCATCTTCTGGAAGCATTCTTTGCCTGGGATGTCCAGAAGCCCCAGACACTTACACTGAAGTTTGACCGTTAACTCTGAGTCCCAAATTAATCCCAAATGTTTAGGGATTACGCTAGACAGAAGTTGTTCAAGCCACAGAGTAAAATCTTTGCTGATCCCCTTGCAGAAGTATTAGAGAACTGTGATCTGAAGATCATCTGAGTCTCTGCTAAGATTATTTTGTCAAGGTAGAGAGCTGTGGGAGTATCATGCAAGTTTGAATTAATAAGAAGATTACTCTTTATATAGAAATTTGAGATACAGTCTCCAAGTAGAGACAGAATACCTGCTGTATACCTGGCACTGTTGTAGGAAGTCCCAGGTGTCTTATTTAATTCTTATAAAGTTTAACCAAAGGGTAGTGGCATGCCCATTTTACAGATGAGAAAACCAAGATTCTTGGAGATTAACATGTTAAAGGTCACACAGCCTGGTAGAATTTGGATTAAAATCAAATTAATCTGGCTTCAAAGCCGGAACTACTTGGCTGCTTACCGAAAGGAGCCCCCTTTTCTTCTTGCTACCCTGGAAACCACTGCCCATGCTAGAGGGAGCATCGTCCCCCTGGAGTCCCTTTCCCTTGTCCCATCCCCTCAAGTGACTCACGTGAACTCCTGCTGATGGACTTGCTCAGCAAGCTGCTCGCCAGACCTGAAACAACAGAAACTTACCTAAATATTCTTGGCAGTAGTTAGAGGAGGTAGTTTCACTGATGTAATTTTCTCCTCTGATTCTTTTGGTCCATACGTCATGAAAAGTTTGCTTGAAATTTCATAATGCTAGATTTTAAATTATCAAACAGATGCTGAGTCTTCTAAAGGGATTCTGACAAAATTGCCATTCAGAGAGCTCTGAGGAAGTTGAAGCAATAAACAACCTTTAAGTATTTTATGGTTTAGATTCAAAACATACAACTCGTGGGGTGGGGAAAGAAGGAAAAAAAGAACATGCTACTTTTATTCCTTTTCTTCCAGACTGTATTAGCAAGATAATTTCCCAGAAAATTTCAAAGATCTCTGAGTATCTTATCTCATATGAATTTTTTTGCTACAAGGTTGGAATTTACTGTATACGCTGTCAAAAGTCATTGAAATTTTTTTACCATAGTTGTAGCAAAAAGAAACATGAAAAGCAAAAATGTGAGTGGCAAATACAAAGGGCAAAAGCATAATCATGAGATATATTGTCACCTGGGGAAGTCCAAAAGGTCTTTGTTAGGGCCCTCTGGACTTTGCCCGGCCCTGTTTGTCTGCTCCCAGTGATGCCAGTGACCCCGGTTAGTGAGCGGCCACCACACTGCCACCTTGGGGTGCAGCTCTGCCAGCTAGAAGCTCTCCGAAAATAGAACCTTGAACTTTTTAATGTAAAAGTCGGATGAGTATTGATTTGCATTGGCAAAAGTTCAAGCAGTTAATGTACTTTTCCAAACACCACCAAAAGGCAGCCAAAGAGAACAAAAATTAAAACTCTCATGCAGTGAATACCAATAGCTAACACTATGGAATGTTCTATATCTGCCAGACTCTATGCTGCACACCTGATTTGTCTCAGCTCATTTAGTGCTCATCTTTTCTTCCTGTTGGGTCAAGAACCACTAAATCTGGAAGGTTCCTGATGACCTTCCTCCATCCCACCCCCTTTTCCCCAAAAAAGCCAATTTTTCCCTGAGCCCACTCCCCACGTCTGACTGAATGGTTTGAAACATTCTCACGGGGCAGGGGGGCAGTGAAATCTACACCTGCCTCATCCCTCCTGTCTAGCAGAGGGCTCCCTCCTCAGAGGCTTGGTCTGGATCAGGCTCCTGAAGCATCTCCCGAGTGGCACCATCTCTACCCAGTTTCTCCTGGAGCCTGGAGTCTTTTTTCCCTTATTCGCACGCTGACCCTGCAGATCCCAGCCCGTCCTCTGGGCCAGCACTGGAGAATGACTCTGCAAATCGCCCTCCTCCTACGTGCATGCACGCACGCACACACAGCCAGAAGTTTGGGGGAGAAATAAGATGCCATATACAGTTTACTGTTTAATGGTAAACAAAATAAACTTGGTACAGTCACGGATGGGAAGGAAAATTACAAGCTGATAGAAAAAGCAGTTCTTGGGAAGAAGCATATAAAGCAATTCCATGGACTGTGTCAGCACTGAGGAAGGAAAAGGAGAACAGAACTGTTTATTATCCGTGCTAGTGTGGGGTGAGCCCCCGCTTAGCTGGTAACAACCAAGGCAGTGCTATTAAAACTGTCAGCGAAAGTACTGTGTTGAAATAACTACGTAAAACCAAATGCGTGAGGTTTTTCATTTTTTTTCTTATAACTTTCCCTCCAGATCATTGTGGATGATGATGATAGTAAGATCTGGTCGCTCTACGATGCGGGCCCCAGAAATATCAGGTGTCCCCTCATATTTCTCCCTCCGGTCAGCGGCACTGCAGATGTATTTTTCCGGCAGATTTTGGCTTTGACTGGATGGGGTTACCGGGTTATAGCTGTAAGTATCATTGATTCAGGATGAAAATGCAGGTCCGCGTTTCTGGTTTTGTGTATGTGTGAGTACGTGCTTCTGTTTCTGAGTAACTATAGTAATGGGCAGGTTTTTTTTTTTTTAATCGAGGTTGGATACTGTTTTCCTTTTTTAAAATGTGAAAGGGAGTTTTTTGAAGGAAGGTGGTGTGGGGCACAGACATACAGAGGGGGACAAACTTCTTCTGGAAGCCTTCTCTCTTCCCAGCTTGTATGTGCATTTTCTGAATGAGTTGAACAGGAGTCCGGAAGCATTGTCCTTGTTTATAGATGAGGAAACTGAGGTCCAGACCATTTTAGTGATCACCGAGTGTCCCACAACCAATAGGTGGTTGAGGGAGAACCCAGCCCAGTCTTCTGACCCCATTCCCACTCCCCTTTATTACCCACCTGCTTCTGGGGGCAGCAAAGGGATCCGCTAACATCCAGCTGACTGAAAGCTTGCTTTAACGCAAGTCTTTGACAGTTGAGGTGAGGTTCATTCATTAGCTCATATCCCTAGCATTGGGTTAAGAAGTTTCTAATTGTTACTTTATGACTCAGTTTGGTCTAAATCTAGTTTTGCATTTATCATTCTCTGATCTCCTCCTCTGGGAGAAGGGCGTAGGTGGGAAGGCATTGTTGCTCATGACGGAGTTTTTGGCATGCCCCGGCTGGGTGAGGACAGTGGACGTTGGTTTCCTAACAGCCATTATTAGACACTCTATTTACTACCTAAAGGAGAGAAAACGTAGGCCAGATCCCTTCTCTTGGAAAGCAGTTGAAAATTCTACTGGGGTTACCACCAACTGGGGTCATATAAAACAAATCTAATTCCTCTCCCTCCTGACAGTCCTTCTCTTTCTTGAGAAAGCTAGTTACTGTCTGCCCCACCTACTGCCTTCCCCGCAGGTCTCTTCTTGCCTGGCTGTATCTTTCTCCAGGTTTTTTAGCCATTCCTCGGATGGCGTGTTTGAATCCCCACAGCATAGTCCTCCCTTGTTCTGGGTTTTCAGTAATCCCTCTCAGTGTACGGCACTCCAGGAGAGCAGGGCGGTAACCGCCCTGACCCCAGACCTCTGCAGCCTGAGTCGGGACACTTCCTGTCCTAGTGGCCACTGCTAATCAGCCAGAGTGGGGAAGCCAAGCAGCCTCCACAGGTCCGTCTCACTTTAGAGCACTGTCCAAAGCGGACAGCGTTTATTGCTCCACATTGGCATTCACAGAGCCTTGCCTTCCGGCTGGACAGTTCTCCTTGCCCTCAAGCTTCTTGATGTGGGCCTTCCCTCCTACTTTAGCTGGATGATGACTCAAGAAAAGGCCTGCCACGTCTTCAAAATGACTTTAAGACTTGATCAGAACACCCAGCCCCATGACGTTCTGAAACGTACTAGGTATTTGTTAGTATCTAGCTGTTAAAATGCATGGATCCTTTTTTTCATTTAAATTTTTATTGCGATAATCATAGATTCACAAGCAGCTGTAAGAAATAACAGAGAGCCATTTTATACTTTACCCAGTTTCTCCTAATGGTAACAATTTACAAAACTGTAGTAGGCTATCACAACCAAGATATGACGTTAACATAATCCACTGACCTTATTCAGATTTCCCAGTGTCACTCATACTCGATTGTGTGTATGTATTAAGGTATATACAATTTTGTCACTTGCCTAGGGCACAGAAATTTTTAAATTAAAGGAGTCCTAAAAATGTCATCTCCTTTTTTTTAGGCTATCATCTGACTCAGATTGTAAAATTTTCTGCTTCGGAGTGTCTGTTCTCCATCCTGCCTCAGAATAGTGGAATCTTATTAACAAATGGAATTTTAATAATAAAAGTAACATAGTCCGTCAAAGCTGAAATTATCCCATAATTTACATGACAGTATCTATTTCAGTGATTTGTCAATGACTGAATCTAAGTGCTTAAAACAAGCCACTCAGATGGGTTTCATTTACATTAAAGACAGGGGAATTCTTAGGTGACAAGCCTGAGTCCCCTAGAAAGGAATTAGTGACTTGTATTTCTTTTTCTTCATTTTCATTAATAGGCTACTCAAGGTCAAGCACCTGACTTTTTTGGTCACAAAAGTACTACAAGAAATCAGATAGAATAACTAAGTCAATTAAAAGTAGAGGAATGATTTTTTTTTTGAATACTCCTTTAAAGAAATGCTACGAAAAAGAGGAAACTCTCCTTGGAACAGATTTTATATCTAGTTCTTCGAGCTGTAATTCAGAATGAGATTGGATTACAAAGAAAACAGCATTTCTTTACTTGATGGGTTCTGCTCTATTCACCCTTGAACCTCAGAGTTCCTCAACTATTTGGAAAGGAAATCGAGGTGAACTGAAATTGTTGTGTCCATTCATAGTATCACTAGATTGTGCTTTTTGTTTTTATTTTTTTAATTGATCTGTTGGATAAAATGTGAATTTGATAAAATTTGAAGTTTAGGAGAAGTCGAGAGCTTCTTTTCATGTTTTGAATAAGGAGCAGAGCTTGAGCAAATGAAAAATACTGTTATGAGAGCCCTAAATTTTTCAGATATATATTAGTTGCATTTTACCTCTATAGTTTTTTAAAATAAATTTTTAAATTATTATTATTCCAGTTGCAATATCCAGTTTATTGGGACCATCTTGAATTCTGCGATGGATTCAGAAAACTTTTAGACCATTTACAACTGGATAAAGTGAGTACCTTGAAACTAATTACTCAACGTGTGATTTTAATGCAGCATTTACATTGTAAAGCCTGGTGTTGTCTTTCATTTTTTAAAAACAGCTCTTTTGAGGTAGAATTCACATAGCATACAACTTACTCTTTGAACATGCATAATTCACTGATTTTTACACATTCAGAGATATGTGCAACCATCATCACAGTTTTTTTTTTATATTTTTTATTGATTCATAATCATTTTACAGTGTTGTGTCAAATTCCAGTGTTCAGCACAATTTTTCAGTCATTCATGGACATATACACACTCATTGTCACATTTTTTTCTCTGTGATTTATCATAACATTTTGTGTATATTTCCCTGTGCTATACAGTGTAATCTTGTTTATCTATTCTACAATTTTGAAATCCCAGTCTATCCCTTCCCACCCTCTACCCTCCCCCCCCCCGGTAACCACAAGTCTGTATTCTCTGTCCGTGAGTCTATTTCTGTCCTGTATTTATGCTTTGTTTTTGTTTGTTTTTGTTTTTTAGATTCCACATATGAGCGATCTCATATGGTATTTTTCTTTCTCTTTCTGGCTTACTTCACTTAGAATGACATTCTCTAGGATCATCCATGTTGCTGCAAATGGCATTATGTTGTCGGTTTTTATGGCTGAGTAGTATTCCATTGTATAAATATACCACATCTTCTTTATCCAGTCACCACAGTCAGTTTTTGAACATTTTTCACCCCAAAAGTAACCCCATACTTACTTAACAGACACTTTCCACCTTGCCTCCCCTAATCTACTTTCTATCTCTATGGATTTGCCTATTCTGTTTATTTAGGTGGAATCATAATTTGTGGTCTTTTGTGACTGGCTTTTTTCACTTTAACATAACATTTTCAAGGCTCATCAGTATTGCAGCTGGCATCAGTACTTCATTCCTTTTTATTGTCCAATAATATCCCATTGTTGGATATAACAAATTTCATTTGTCATTTGGCTTGTTTCCATTTTTTAATTATGAATAATGCTGCTGTGAACACTCATGTACAAGTTTTTGTGTAGACGTATGTTTCCAGTTATCTTGGGTACGTACCTAGGAGAATTGCTGAATCATAGTTTCATTTTTTTATTTTTTAATTCTTTTTTAAAAATTTTATTTTTTGTGTGTAGGGGAGGTAATTCGGTTTATGTATTTTTTAGAGGAGATCCTGGGGATGGAACCCAGGACCTCTTCTGCATGCTAAGCATGTGCGCTACCACTCGAGCTATACCCTCCCCTGAATCATAGTTTTCTTAAACAAACAATAAAGTGGTTTCATTTTCTACTGTAATCTGTAAATATTTTTTAACATATAATTTGTATGCACAGTTGTATTTTCTCTCAACAGGGTGTATACATTGTTTTTAAATACAGTATTTCCTTAACATCCAAGCTGTAGATGTTTCAGTCTGGCGGCTGGTGATGACATTGTATTCTGTGGTTGGTGAGAATTAAAACGTTTTTTTGATGCTTATGTTCAGGACTGATCATTGGTTTAGGATCCTTCTTGTGTTTGTTCCAATTAGGTTCATCTCTTTGGGGCTTCTTTGGGAGGCTTTTTGGCCCAGAAATTTGCTGAATACACTCACAAATCTCCTCGAGTCCATTCCCTCATCCTCTGCAATGCCTTCAGTGACACTTCTATCTTTAACCAAACATGGACTGCAAACAGGTAAGAACGTAACCATTCTGCCAAATTTTTTATTATTTTTGTTCAGTGGAGTTTCGAAAATGTTGGTTTCTGAGTTTTTTTGATACATTAGGGAGGGGCCATATTTACTTCTGTCTTCTGAAACCATGCTGGGTTTTAGGGGGTTTTTTGTTTGGGTTTTTTTTGATGGGGGGAGGTAATTAGGTTTATTTATTTATTACTTTTAGAGGAGGTCCTGGGGACTGAACCCAGGACCTCATGCATGCTAAGTATATATGCTCTACCACTTGAGCCATACCTCTCCCCTGCATGCTGGCTTTTAAAATTAGAAATGATCACCTTTGTAATAGAAAAGAATTGAATGAACTCTAAATTCAGCTGTTTCCATTCATCTAAATCATTGTCTGCCTTCGTTTCCTATACATTCATACACCTTAACAGTTTCTCTTTAGTGCATGTGTAAGGGATACTGTGTTCCACTTGCTCCACTTAGACTATTTTGTGTACAATTCCATGTGTTGACTGACACAGTGTTTTTAAGGCATCTGGCTTCTCCCGAGTTTTTCGTCATGTTCTGCTGTAAGTCTTTGTACAAATTACTTTTGTTCCTTCCGTTTCTGAGTTATTTCCTTGAGAGTTATGTTCCCCAAACTGGAGAGACTAGAGCATTTAGTCTGTCAGCTGATGGTCTGCACATCTTAACACTGACACAACAGGAGTCTGCTTTTTAGAAAGATGGAAATGGTGAAATGCTTTGCAGGGCAACCAGTGGGGTATCTGCCTCCTCTGAGGCATCCCTTCATGGATTATCTCTTCTTAATTAGTTTGGTAGTGTCTAAGGGTACCTTAAAGCTGACTTCATGTGCATTTCTTTCATTGCTAGCAAGGCTAGGCTCTACCCTAAAAAGTAGCCCAGCGACTAACCTACCTGTGTGAGCAGATTGGTTTTTCATGTAACATTCTAGGTAAACATCTTCACGGTTTTCACACCTACTTAAGATTGCAGTCTGATTTTTTCAAGAACTTCCCCTGATATTTTCTCAGTTGTTTACTCGGCATTCATGCAGCGATCTGTTGGTGTATACATTAGCCACAGATACACTTCATGTCCAGGTGCTGCACTAAAGCTCACTGATTATTTGTGATGATTTTTCATGTTGTTTTAACTGTCAGAAGCCAAGACTCCCCCCCCCCCACTTTCTGCTCTTGCGTATCGGCTACTATTTGTCAGATGTCTGAGTGCCTACTATGTGCCGCACTGAGGCCGCAGGGGTGAGCAGAGCCGGCAGGACACCGCGCCCCCCCACCTCCCAGCACACCTAAGCGTCATTTAGAAACTAAGAAGCTGTCAGAGGTGGGGACTAACTTAGAAAGGTCACTGAAAGATGGCCGCTGGTCCTAGTGAGGGAAGCTCACTGAGAACACGCAGCAGAAGGTGGGCTGCACCTCTTATCAGATATTTTCAGCACAAGTTGAGAGAAATTCATGTTTACCCTATGTCATAGCTCTCAGTGTAATTAATGGAATAAATAATTAACTAAAGATCACATATAGAAGTACATCAAGACTGAATTGCCTTGAATTAGCCCAACTGAATCTAATAGTAGCAGTAGGAGGTACAATAACTCTTTCATTTTGCTATTTTGAAATCTGCTTTAAAGGTGATTTGAACCTTAAGGTTTTTATGGTAAGTGCTGAGTTTTCCAAAAACAGGTTAACCATTGGAATTAAGTCCAATTAGAAAACAAAAGCTTGGAATCATCAGAATGTCCACACCTCCATAAAGGCGTTTTGAAATACCACTTATTATTCCAGATTCTTAAAAGTTGAGTCATATTAAACTAACGCTTTTGGAGCTTGGGAAAGTGTATATGAAAACTAGATGCTTCAAAACTAGCTCTTTGAAGGAAGGGACGAAGTCTTTATCTCTAGATCCCAAGAACCCAGCTAACACAGAGCTTCAGTGTTGAATGATTGCCGTTCACATGTAGTCTTGCAAGTTTAAAATGATCAGGTCTTTTTTTTTTTTTTCTTTCTTTCCCCGCAGCTTTTGGCTGATGCCATCATTTATGCTCAAAAAAATAGTTCTCGGCAACTTTTCATCTGGCCCAGTGGACCCTATGATGGCTGACGCCATTGATTTCATGGTGGACAGGGTGAGGATACCTTGCCCTGGGAATTCTCATGTCTGCTTGGTTCCTAAAGAAATGGCTGTCTCGCTGAGTGTGTATTAGAGGTGTTAAGTAGTTTTCCATACTAACTTTAATACATCCAGGCAGGTAGTCCTGCTGGTAAGTAATTCATCAGAATCACTTGGGGGAGCTTTTAAAAATACAGATTCTAAGGCCTCACACCAGACCACTGAACTGGAATCCCTGGCCGAGGCACCTGGGACTCTATTTTCCCTCGCTCCTCCTCCTCTTCCATCTCCCCCAGGTGAGTGTGACGCAGCAGGTCTGTAGATTTGCATCTCAGAGCTGCCAGGATAGGTTTTTTTTCCTGAGGCCTCTCCCCGCTGTAAGATCACTTAGATGTCTCTGTCATCTTTGAGCTGCTAGAACTGGCCTGCTGCCCACAGGCACCTGGTTGAAGAGGCAGCTCAGGTTGAGGGCTGGGGAAGGGCCCTGTTCCCAGAATAGAACAATGTTACCACTTAGAGGCCCAGTTCATCGCTGGTGACCTTACTGGCCCCACCACACATACCACCACCTTTCTAAGCACAGATATCATCTGTGGATTTAATGTAAATGTGAAAAACAAAATTCATTAAAAAAAAAAACCTTTACCTGTGTTTGTTTCCACAGCTGGAAAGTTTGGGTCAGAGTGAACTGGCTTCAAGACTTACCCTGAATTGTCAGAATTCTTACGTGGAACCTCATAAAATTCGGGACATCCCTGTCACCATTATGGACGTAAGCAAGCTTTCTTTTAAGTAGAATAGATACTTTGCCTTTTTAAAATGTCTATATCAAGATCCACCTTATAATTATTTTACAATTTTTCAAAGTGCCTCTTCAAATGCTGCCTTGGATTTTTTCTTTTTTTTTACTGCCCTACTTTCTCAATTCCAAAATAATTGTTTTTTCTTTTTGCTTATCCTTTATTTTTCCTGGCAGGAATAACACCATTGAAATCAAAGTAAATTTAAACAAACATAGTCCTTACTCATTTTGGTTTGTTTTTGCCACAGACACCACTCTTTAGCTGTTGCACATCTCTGGGCAGCAAAGTGAAAGTGCCTCATGAGGGCGGAGAATCCAGAATTCCATAAAGTCTAATTGACATGAAAGCTTGCTTCTTATATTTGTTAATTGTAGTGAACTATATACGTAAGAAAATTTACCATCTTAACCACTTGTTAAGTGTACAGTTCCATGACATTAAGTCCATTAACATGTGGTACAGCCACCACTGGTATCCATCTCCAGCACCTTCCGCCATCCTAAACTGAAACTCTGTACCCAGTAAGCAGTAACTCCTCATCTCTCAATTCCCCTCAGTTCCTAGTGACCTCTGTCCTGCTTTTTGCCTCCGAATTTGCCTATTCTAGGTACCCCATATAAGTAGAATCATATAATTACCCTTTCGTATCTGGCTTGTTTCACTTACTTGGCATAATGTTTCCAAGGTTCATCTGTGCTAAAGCATGTTAGAACATCATGCCCTTTTACAGTTGAATAATATTCCACATTTTATTTATCTTTTCATCTGTTGCCAGACATCTGGCTTGTTTCCCACCTTTTGGCTATTGTGAGTGACGCTGCTGTGAACACTGGTGTACGAGTACCCACTTAAGTTCCTGCTTTCAGTTCTCTGGGGTAATCTGTACCTAGATGCGGAATTGCTGAATCATTTGGTAAATTCGCTGTTTAACTGTATCATCTTCCACAGGGGCCGCTATATAAGGCTTCAACTTCTCCGTATCCTTATCAGCACTTGTTAGTTTCTGTTTCTGTGATAGTAGCCACCCGAATGGTTGTGAAGTGGAATCTCTCTGTGGCTTTGACGTACTTTTTATTTCAACCATATAACTGTCCTGGCTCACGGATTTATTCCTAAATGCTGAGAATATGGTATTTCTAAGAATCAATTTTTATCAGGAAATTACCCACATACTGTAACTTATTCTCTACTGTAACTGCTACGTTCCGACATTTACCAGTGAAATATTTGGTCCTCACATTGCATGTGCTGTGCTTGCCCTTTCAGAGCTGTTCATCACTTGGGTATGTGGTCACGTAATACCGCCTACAAGCTTGAGCAAGTTGGAGATGCACCTATTTTTGTTTTCATGGGGTTTTTTGGTTTCTTTAAATTACTCTTTGAAAAACTTTCTGAATGTGTGGATAAACATACATACATTTGTATGGGTATTGAAAGTTATATAGTCACATACTCCAAACTTCTAACAGTGGCTCTCCAGGAAAGGATTTGGACTTTTTGTCTTACACTCTTTAAAATTTTTTTTGAATTTTTTTCACTGAGCATATAACTACTTACATAACTTTTAATAAAATTAGGAAGTTCTTTGGGGATTTTGAGATCTTTTGAAATTGCCATTTCCACTAATGATTGTTCACTATTAATATTCTGTTAATTCAAAAGTCCATGAACGATAAATGCTGGAGAGGCTGTGGAGAAAAGGGAATCCTCCGACACTGCTGGTAGGAATGTAGCTTGGTGCAGCCACTGTGGAAAACAGTATGGAGATTCCTCGAAAATTGAAAAATAGACTTACCATATGATTCAGCAATCCCACACTTGGGCATATATCCAGAGGAAACTCTAATTTGAAAAGATACATGCACCCCAGTGTTCACAGCAGCACTATATACAATGACCAAGACATGGAAGCAGCCTAAATGTCCATTGACAGATGACTGGATAAAGAAGTTGTGGTATATTTATATAACAGAATACTACTCAGCCATTAAAAAAGATAAAATAATGCCATTTGCAGCAACATGGATGGACCTGGAAATCATCACTGTAAGTGAAGTAAACCAGAAAGTGAAAGAAAAATACCATATATCATTAATATGTGGAATCTAAGAAAAAAATTTTAAAAAGGACACTATAGATTCATATACAAAACAGAAACAGACTTGCAGACATAGTAAACAATCTTATGATAACAGATACTAAATTTTGAAGAAAAAAATATTCTATTAATTTAGTTAACTGTGTTTGAGAAAAGATGGAATTTCATGGTAGATTTTTTTTCCCCAAAGAGTGCAAGAGACATTTGGCAGTAAAGTCTGTAGCTAACTTTTTACCTTGGAGTTGGAGTCACAGGGATGAGCAGGAGAGGGTGGCCCAGGCTACAGAGGGGTCCAGCGCTGTCTCTGCACTGGAAAGGAATGTGCAGGGTGGCACTTTGCTACTGTGAAAATATACTGAAATAACAGTTTCAGCCTCATTTTTTTTCTTTAAGGTGTTTGACCAGAGTGCACTTTCAACTGAAGCTAAAGAAGAAATGTACAAACTGTATCCTAATGCCCGGAGGGCTCACCTTAAAACAGGAGGCAATTTCCCGTACCTGTGCAGAAGTGCAGAGGTGAACCTTTATGTCCAGGTAGGTTGGAACCCAGAGTCTCTGGTTTGAAACAAAAAGGTTTGTTGGATTTTTTTTGGTGGCAGAGAGTAAGAAATACAGAATTCTCTATAGAAATGAAGCACTGACTTCTTATAATAGATTCTATTATATGTGACAGATAGATTCTAGGAGAGATCGATCGATAGATTCTGCTAGACTCTATGACAGACAGACAGACTGTGATTGGGAGGACGAGGCAGCAGCGGCTTACCTGTGCCCAGAACAGAGATCTGCTTCCACAGGCCTTGACTAGAGGCTTCTTGGCAGGAGGAGATGCTTGGGCAGGCACGTTCTTTTTTTTTTTTTTTTTCCATATGAGTGTGGATTTCTCAGGTCACCCCTGCCCTGTGAGAGGGAACGGTCTCCCCACGGTCCTGGGTGTGGGGGTTCACATGCCCCCGCCAGGTGTTGCCACAAGGTCCAGGGTCTGTTGCCCAGGCACCAGGGGCGGGAGCAATTTCTCCCTATGGGTTTTAAAAAGTTTCTTTAGCGCTCCTGAAAACTTAAGGTTATTTGTAGTGGTTCCTATGGGTTAAAAAAATAACCCCCAATAATTCTCACGTTCTAACTGCTACTTTTTTTTATAAAACAGCTTTAAAACCAGTTTTTAAATAAATAGATCCTTACCTGGGGTATTTCTGGACAGTAGGCTTATAAAGGATGTTTATTTTCCTCTTTGTGCTCTTTTGAATTCTCCCTAAGTTCTACAATAAACACAAAAAGAATTTTCCTTCTTTGATCAAAACATATGCACATAAACACTTCTTTAAAAGGAAGACGGCCTAGATACAACACCTCCTTGACATTCACAGATTTGACAATTGCCATTTTAACTATCTGAGGAGGAGGCCCAGACAGGTCATTATTGTGTTAGAACAGCAGAGGACTGAAGGACCCGATTCATCGTGGCGGGTGGTAGGGGTGGGGGTAAACACCTACCTGTGAAGAGCGTGCCGCAATCTTGCAGTTACCTAGAAATATCCAGACTGGTTACACAGTAAATGAGGAACAAAGATCTCAAATTGTGGTTTTAAAAATTATTTTTCGACTTTTCTGTTTTCCAGTTTTTCTCTAATTAGCATTGATGTATTTATTTTTATTGAAATATAGTTGATTTATAATATCATATTAGTTTTAGGTGTATAACAGTGATTCAACATTTTTATAGCAGGGGAGGGTATAGCTCAGGGGTAGAGCACGTGCTCAGCATGCACAAGGGCCTGGGTTCAATCGCCAGTACCTCCATTAAAAATACATAAATAAACCTAATTACCTCCCTCCTCCAAAAAACGAACAAAAATGTTTATAGATTATACTCTATTTAAAGTTATTCTAAGTATTGGCCATATTCCGTGTGCTGTACGATATATCCTTGTAGCCGATTTATTTTGTACACAGTAGTTTGTACCTTTTAATCCCCTACCCCTGTCTTGCTCCTTTCCCCATCCTCTGTAACGTCAGAAGTATAGAACATTTATATACAACAGTGACGTTGACAATGATTCTGCAGATACACCTGCTGCAATTCCACGGAACCAAGTATGCAGCCATTGACCCGTCGATGGTCAGTGCCGAGGAGCTCGAGGTGCAGAAAGGCAACTTCGGCATCAGTCAGGAGGAGCAGTAGCCGGGGCGTCGGCTGTCAGTGGTGAGTGACCCAGCGAGTCCGCACAGTGACATCCGTGCCCGCCCGTCGGCCTCTCCGTTCGTCAGGTCCACCGCTTATCACTGTGTTTGGAACGAGGACCGAGTGTCAACTTTGTGACAGGCGGCAGCTCTTCTAAGCCCGTGTAACTATTCCCTCTTTGGTTTTTTTAGCTTTTGAATTTAAAGAAGTACTTTTGAAGACACTCATTTTAAGACTTGTGAAAATTTTGCTACCAAAAGTCTTCACTACTATGTTCTTAAGTTAACGTTAATTTTGGAAGTTCGGGATTTGTGGGGGGGGGGTTTCTTTCCTTTTTCTTCCTTTTTGTCACTTGCTGTAAATGTTGCATATCCACACCGTGTGTCTGAAGGACACTGGTTATTTTTATGCTCCTCTTGATTATAAGCGTTATCAGAGTGCCAAGGCTGTCACCTATTGTTGGCTCTCCTGCAAATCAACTACTACTAATTTCCAGTTAAGCTCGTTGTTTTCCGTTTTGGCTGTGGTCTTTCTACCCATTACAGTCTTTGGAATAAAAATTCAATTTCAGTGGGTGGCTCTTGTGATTATTGTAGCTGCCAACTGGGCTTCGTACACGCAGGACTTTCCGAGAAGCAGACTGGAGGGTCTGCCACGTCTGTGTGACTTTAGGTAAGTTACTTCATCTCTCTAAAGTGCAGTTTGCTCATTGTTAGCAGCTTAATAAATGACAGTTACTGTCACCTACACACCATGTACTTTTCATACCTTCTTTTTTCCCCTCGGTGGAAAATTTTAAACATAAAGTAGAGAAGAGAGTATAATGAACTACATCCCCATCACACAGCTTCAAAAATGATCAACTCATGGGCAGTGTTGTATCATCTCTTAGCTCATCCTCACTTTTTCCACACATACTTCCATCACCGGAATACTTTAAAGCAACTTCTGATACCTTATATTATCTTTAAATATTTCTACATGTACCTCCCAGAGCTAAAATAATGCCATTATCACACTTAAAATCAACTCTGTTGCAGAACATCCATTGATGAAAAAAGAAACACAGAACCTACCAGAAAAGATCTTCTGTGACTAAAGATACAAATAAGGAACCACAGCAAGATGCGTAGGAGGGGTGGAGTCGCAATATAGTCCAGTCCCATACCCGCAGGTGGCAGACCCACAAACCAGAGAACTACAATTGCAACAGATCCTCCCTAGGGAGTGGGGGTGGGGAGGTCTGAGCCCCACATCAGGCTCCCCAGCCCAAGGGTCCTGCACCCAGAGTATCTGACTTTGAAAGCCCAGCGGGGCTTACTTTTGGGAGTCCCAGAGGGCTGGTGGAAATAGACATTTCACTCCTAAATAGTGCACACAAAAATTTCACACGCTCCAGGCCTCGGGGCAGAAGCAGTCCTCTGACAGGCGCCTGGGTCAGACCTACCTGCTGCTCTCGGTCTCCTAGAGAGGCAGGCGGCTACTGCACCTCATCTGGACACACGGACACTGGTGGCAGCATGCTGGGGAGCCTGTGCTACCATGTGGACACGGGCTGCCCAGCGCCACTGTAGAATCCTCCTTCCAGCTTATTAGCTCCAGGGCCCAGGCAGACCCTGGCCCAACAGCCTGTAGATGCCAGTGCTGGGACACCTCCGGCCAGGCAACTAACTAGGCAGGGACACAGCCCCACCCACCAGCAGACAGGCTGCCTTACGATACCCTGAGCCCACAGCCAGGGTGCTTGCTCTAGCTTCCGGACCGACCTGATCCCAGAGGGGGCAGACACCAACAGCACTGGAAAAAAAAATAGCAGTTCCACAGCTGTGGACCCAGATTCCCAACAGCGGTCCAGATCCTGCACTGAGACCTGCTGGGCCCTGGACCCATGCACTAGCAGGCCAACACAAACTTCAGGATGCCCAGGACCCTGCAACCAACTATACTGGGAATAGGTCCAACCCACCAGCAATAGGACAGCAACCAGCTCAGGGACTCCTGGGCCCCATGACCAGATTCCAGGACCTAGCTCTGCCTGCCTGTAGGCCAGCACTAGCCCCAGGAGCTGGCTTTACCCACCAGTGGGTAGGCAACAGCCCCAGAGCCTCCTGGACCCTGACTCTCACCAGTGAGCTAGCACTAACCCTCGGGGCCCCCCAGAGTCCCCCGGAGTTCCACAATCAGCCACCTTGTGACCCAGTCCCACCAACCAGCAGTCAGCAGCCTCTGCACAGGGATGGACTCAGATTATCATATTAAATGAAGTAAGGCAGACTGAGAAAGACAAATACCATGATATCACTTATGTGGAATCTAAACAAAATGATACAAATTCTATTTACAAACCAAAAACACTCACAGACATAGAAAACAAACTGGTTACCAAAGGGGAAAGGGCAAGGAGGGATAAATTAGGAGCTGGGGATTAACAAACACACATCACTATATATAAAATAGATAAACAAGGACCTACAAGGACCTACTGTATAGCACAGAAAACTATATTCAATTTCTTGTAATAACAAAAGAATTTAAAAAAAAGATGTATATACGTATGTATATGTATAACTGAATTACTTTGCTGTACACCTGGAACACTACAGATCAACTACACTTCAATAAAAATGCTTTTTAAAAAGACCAAAAGCCAAAAAAAAATAAAGTCTATCTGTTTAAACACACACACATACACACAAAACAAAAACAAAAACACTAATTCAAAAAAATACATGCACTGTGATGTTCATAGCAGCATTATTTACAATTGCCAAGATATGGAAGCAACCTAGGTGCCCATCAACACATGGATGAAGACGTGGTGTGTATACACACGTACACATACATACACACACACACACACACACACACACACACACACACGGGAATATTATGCAACCTTAAAAAGTGAAATGATGCCCTTTGCAACAATGTGGACAGATCTGGAGAGTATTATGGTAAGTGTAATAAGTAAGACAGATAAAGACAAATACCGTACATTATCACTAACGTGGAATCTAAAAAATAAACTTGTGAATATAACAAAAAAGACTTCAGATATAAAGAACAAACCAGCAGTTCTTAGTGGGGATGGGGGTGGAGGGACAAGACAGAGGTAGGGAATTAACAAGTACAAACTATTATCTATAAAATAAATAAGCTACAAAGATATATTGTACAACACGGAATATAACGAACAGTTTACAGTAACTATAAATGGAATATAACTTTTAAAAAATGAATCACTATGTTGTACAACTGAAAGGTATATAATACTGTACATCAGCTATACCTCAATAAAAATAAAGTTAGCTCAGCTCCACCCTGCCAGTGCCTCCACCATCCTCCTCAGACAGAAAGGGGGATAAAGTTGGCAGAGTCAGAGGATGTGGAGTTCATCTCCAACACACACATCAAACATACATCTACAGGTGGGACAATTCTCTTGGAAAAACAACTGGAAATTGGCAGAAGAGCTCCTATACAACCAAAGCTGCAAGAAAGATTTCCATATAACCAGATAGGATTGGGGGGGAAAGCCATCAAGTTTGGACCTGTGCCCCTAGAAGGATCTGTAAGGAAGAGAAGGTCTGAACGGGCAGACTCTCACCCTGGGGAGCAAGCAGGTTGAGCCGCAATCTGGGCATCCCAGCTCTGGGGTCCTGCATGGAGGAGACAAGCCCCCTTGCCTGCCGGGATTTCACTGGGATAAACAGAAGGTCTGGAGAAGCCTAGATCCTCTCTCAAGGAGTGCACACATGATGCCTTGCTAACAGTAAGGGTGAAGAGAGCCTTGTGCTGGTGGCTGCCACTGCACCGCACTTCCCAATCCAAAGAGGGGAACACATTGGCCCCACTCACTACACAGCACAGCCTGGGCTGAGCCCTGAGAAAAGGCCTGGTCTAGCTACACTAAGGCAGACCAGGGCACCCGGTGTGTAATTCAGTGGAGGCAGGGCGGCCACTGTCAGCATGTGCACACCCGCACCACAAGAGCACAGCCACAGCTAAGCGCTGAATCTCAGGCAGACAGGCCCTGGGAGAGGACTTTATTTAGCTATGCAGACACACCCCAGAAGACCTGGGGTGTGGTCCGGGTTGGGCAGCGATGGTCATTGTCAGTGTACCCAGAAGTAAGCAGTGGTTCATCTCCCTACAAGAGCGCCCCAGCTCTGCCCACTCCACACGGCAGCTTAGCCCTAGATCTGGGACAGACAAGTGCTGGGAGAAGACTGCCAGAGAGGCAGCCCAGATCTCTGGAGGTAGCAGAACCACCTCAGTTCCCGCAGCCACACACCCCAACACCCAGCCCCAGCCTACTCTACATCATAGCCTTGCACTAGATCTGAGATGAACACGACAGAGGAAGGGAAACGACCTTGGGCTGCTTCTGAGCAGAAATGTGTGTGCATACACAGGTGATTCACAAGTAACTCCTCTGTGATCCCAAGGGCCTCGTTTGTTCCAACAATCACCCCATTTGCAGCAGGACATGTGGCCAAGGGCAACAGAGCATGGTTGAACCCGATCCTCAGTGCTTCTACTCCAACAACTGAGGAGCAGACCCCATCCTTAACCGGACTGTGACAGCCATGGAGCAGAGAGAAAGCCCTTCCTCACACCCTGCAAGGCTCTAGACACTAACACCAACCACACCTTCTATCAAGAACCACACCTCCTATAATGGGCAGCACTCCCTGAGGAAAGGTCTGGCTGTCATCCACGCCTACATCAGTCCTCACATCAAAAATATCAGACACACGGTCTGCACAGGGATGCTCCCACATAAAAACACCCCTTTAAGACCACAACAGACAACTATTTCTCCTAAATTCATAGAGACAGAGAACGTTAAGTAAAATGGAAAGGCAGAGGAACTACTCCCCATTAAAAGGGCAAGAGAAATTCCCTGAAAGAATAAATAATGAAACAGAGCTCACCCGTCTACTAGACGTGGAATTCAAAAACTTGGTAATATGCATTCTGCTCATTCTTATTGTGTGGTTGGCTTTATTTCTTTGATAATTACTTAAGTTTAAAAAGCTAAAGCTCTAAATTGTTCTTAGAAACCATGGTCAGTACGTATATGTAAACCAAAAAAATGTGCAGTATACTGTATATATATTTACGTGCAATATATTGTATATGTGCAATCAAACAATTCTACCTAATAAAACTGAAAAAAGGTCATAATAAAAATGGTAATTGAATTAAGATTGTTGATAGAAATGCAGATCACTGTAAGAACTAAAAACTGTAAAGATGAAATAATCAAAAATAGACAATTCAATTGCTGAGATAAAAACCAATCTAGAAGCAATGAATAGCCAACTAAATGACACAGAAGAATAAGTGACTTGGAAGATACAGTAATGGAAATCACCCAATCAGGACAGCAGACAAAAAGACATGTGGGAAAAAAAATGAAAGCAATATACAAGATCTATGGGACAATATAATATATGCCACCAACCTATGCATATAGGGGCCCCAGAACGTTAAGAGAGAAGAGGACTGAAAATGCACTTGAAGAAATTATGGCTGAAAACTTCTCAAACCTAAAGAAGGAAACAAACATGGAGGTACAGGAAGCACAGAAGGTCCCAAACAAGATGAACCCAAACAAACCCACATCAAGACAAAATTAAAATGGCAAAAGTGAAAGATAGAGGATTCTAAAGGCAGCAAGAGAAAACGAAAAGTCACTTGCCAAGAGACCCCTCCATAAGGCTATTAGCTGATGTCTCTGCAGAAACTTTGTGGGCCGGAAGGGAGTGGTATGATACAGTCAAAGTACTAAAAGGGAAAAACCTGTCACCTAGGATAGTCCAGCCTGCAAGATTATGATTTAGAATGGAAGGAGAGAGAACGAATTTCTCAGACAAGGGGAAAGGGTATAGCTCATTTGGTAGAGCGCATGCTTGGCATGCATGAGGTCCTGGGTTCAATCCCCAGGATCTCCTCTAAGAATACAATCAGTGAATAAACCTAAATACCTCCCCCTACCAAAACAAAAACAAAAACAAAGAATTTCTCAGACAAGCAAAAACTGAAAGACTTCAGCAACACCCTAAAAGAAACACTGAAGGGTCTTCTCTAAATAGAAAAGCAAAAATCTATAGAAAAGGGAAAAATCACAATAGGAATGGCAAATATATAAAAGGATTGAAGATTGCATAAATAAGCCAGTACACAGATTAAAAAACAGTTTAAAAAATTGTAAAAGTGATTTTAACTACTATAAATGGTAAAAGGATAAGCAGGAAGATATAAAACAGGAAATCCAAAATTACAAAATGTAGAGGAGGACAGTGAAAAAAAAAATGTAGATCTTTTAGAATGTCTTTGAACTTGAATGACTATCAGTTTAAAGCAAGAAGATTTAGTTATGGGCCAACATACTTGAACTCCATGGTAACCACAAATCAAAAATATACAACAGAGTCACAAGAGACAAAAAGAAAGGAATTCAAACATACTAAAAAAGAAAATCATCAAACCACAAAAACAAAAAAACATGATCAAATAAGTATAAAACTGAAAAACAAGGATTAAAATGGCACTAAGTACATACTTATCAATAATTACTTTAAATGTCAATGGACTACTGTTCTGATCGAAAGGTATAGTGACAGATTGGATAACAAAACAAGAACCTGCAAAACGCTGCCTATAGGAGACTCACTTCAGGATGAGAGACATACACAGAACCAAAGTGAGGGGATGAAAAAAGATATTTCATGCAAATGAAAATAAGAAAGCAGTGACAGAAATACTCATATCAGACAAAATAGACTTTAGAACAAAGACCAGAAAGAAAGACAAAGAAGGGGATTATATAACAATAAAGGGATCAGTACAAGAAGAGGATATCACATTTGTGAACATATAAGCCATACCTAATATAGGAGCACCTAAATATATAAAGCAAATACTGACACAAAGGAAGAAATTAAGGCAATAATAGTAGGAGACTCTTAACACCCCACTAACATCAATGGACAGAAAATCAATAAGGCAACAGAGATCTGCCCAAGTTGGTGAAAGACTTATATGCAGAGAAACTACAAAACACTGATTTAAAGAAATGGAAAGATATCCAATGCTCTTAGATTGAAAGAATATTGTTAAAATGGCCATACTACCCAAAGCAATCTACAGATTTAATGCGATCCCTATCAAGATACCCATGACATTTTTCACAGAACTACAACAAGCCTAAAATTTATATGGAATCAGAAAAGATCCAGAATTGCCAGAGCAATGCTGAGGGGGAAAAAAAGAATGAAGCTGGAGGAATAACCCTCCAAGACATCAGACAATACTACAGAGCTACAGTAATCAAAACAGCATGGAACTGGCACAAAAACAAACATACAGGTCAATGGAACAAATAGAGAGCCCAGAAATAAACCCAAAGAACTATGGTCAATTAATCTTTGACAAAAAGGGGCAAGAATATACAATGGAGAAAAAGACAGTCTCTTTAGCAAGTGGTGTTGGGATAACTGGACAGCTGCATGTAAATCAATGAAGTTAGGATACTCCCTCACACCATACACAAAAATAAACTCAAAACGGCTTAAAGACTTAAACATAAGACAAGACACTATAACCCTCTTAGAAGAAAACATAGGCAAAACATTAGCTGACATCAATCTTAGTGATGTTCTCCTAGGACTGTCTAGCCAGGCAATTGAAATAAAAGCCAAAATAAACAAATGGGACCTAATTAACCTTATAAGCTTTTGCACAGCAAAGGAAACCATAAGCAAACAAAATGACAACCTACAGAATGGGAGAAAATATTTGCAAAAGATGATACTTACAAGGGCTTAAATTCCAGAATATAGAAACAGCTCATACAACTTCATAACAAAAAAAAACAAACAACCCAATCCAAAAACGGGCAGAAGACCTAAATAAGCAATTTTCCAATGAAGACATACAAATGGCCAACAGGCACGTGAAAAAAATGCTAAATATCACTGATTATCAGAGAAATGCAAATCAAAAACTACAATGAGGTATCACCTCACACCAGTTAGAATGGCCATCATTCAAAAGTCCCTAAATGATAAATGCTAGAGAGGCTGTGGAGAAAAGGGAACCCTCCTACACTGCTGGTGGGAATGCAGTTTGGTGTAGCCATTATGGAAAACAGTATGGAGATTCCTCAAAAATCTAGACTTACCATATGATCCAGCAATTTCATTCCTGGGCATATATACAGAGGGAACCTTAATTCAAAAAGACACACACATCCCAATATTCATAGCAGTATTATTTAAAATAGCCACAGTATAGAAGCAACCTAAATGTCCATCGACAGATGACTGAATAAATTGTGGTATATTTATACAATGGAATACTACACAGCCACAATAAAATAAAATAATGCCATTTGCAGCAACATGGATGGACCTGGAGATCATCATTCTAAGTAAAGCTACAAGGAGAAAGAAAAATACCATATGACATCACTCATATGTGGAATCTAAAAAAAAAAAAAAAAAAAGGACACTATGAACTCATCTACAAAACAGAAAGATTCACAGAGACAGTAAACATTCTTATGGTTACAGGGGGAAGAGGGTGGGAAGGGATAAACTTGGGAGTTTGAGATTTGCAAATGTTGGCCACTATATATAAAAATAGACAAAAAGACAGATTTCTTCTGTATAGCACAGGGAACTATATTCAGTATCTTGTAATAACCTATAATGAAAAAGAATATGAAAATGAATATATATATGTATATGGATGACTGGGACATTGTGCTGTACACCAGAAATTGACACATTGTAACTGACTATATTTCAATTTTTAAAAATCTCTAACTCAAGAAAAATAAATTCAGACCAAGATACTGAGAAAAAAAAAAAAAAACAAGATGGTATTGACACAAAAATAGACATACAGATAAATGGAACAGAATAGCAAGCCCAGAAATAAACCCACGTGCCTATGGTCAACTAACCTATGATAAAGGAGGAAAGAATATACAAAGGAGAAAAGACAATCTCTTCAACAAGTGGTACTGGGAAAGCTGGACAGCTACATGTTAATCAATGAAATTAGAAAACTCCCTTCCATCATATACAAAAATAAACTCAAAATGGTTGAAAGACCTAAATATAAGACATAACACCAGAAAATTCCTAGAAAAGAACATGAGCAAAACACTGTTTGACATAAACGGTAGCAATTTTTCCTTAGATCAGTCTCCCCAAGGCAAAAGAAATAAAAGGAAAAATAAACAAATGGGACCTAATCAAACTTAAAAGTTTTTGCACAGCAAATGAAACCATCAACAAAATGAAAAGACAACCTACAGAATGGGATAAAATGTTTACAAATGATGTGACCAACAGGGGGCAGATATCCAAAATATACAAACAGCTCATACAACTCAGTATCAAAAAACAACCGAATCAAAAAATGGGCAGAAGATCTAAATAGACATTTTTCCCAGCAAGACATACAGATGACCAACAGGCACATGAAAAGATGCTCAGTATAACTATTAAAGAAATGTCAATCAGAACCACAATGAGGTATCACCTCACACCTGTTATAATACTTAGCATCAAAAAGTCTACAAATAGGGGGAGGATACAGCTTGAGTGGTAGAGCACAGGCTTAGCATACATAAGGTCCTGGGTTCAATCCCCAGTACCTCCTCTAAAACCGAATAAATATAATTACCTCCCCCTAAAAATTAAAATAAACAAATAATTTTCTTTAAAAAAAGTCTACAAATAACAAATGTTGGAGAGGATGTGGACACTGTTGGTGTCCTAGTACACTGTTGGTGGAAATGTAAATTGGTGCAGACACTATGGAAAACAGTATGCAGTTTCCTTAAAAAACTAAAAATAGAGCTAATCTATGATCCAGCAATCCCACTCCTGGGTAAGTATTCAGAAAAGATGAAAACTCTAATTTAAAAAGACACATATACCCCCATGTTCATAACAGCACTATATACAATAGCCAAGACATGGGAATAGTCTAAGTGTCTATCAACAGATGAATGGCTTAGGATGTATGTGTGTGTGTGTGTGTGTGTGTGTGTGTGTACACAAACATACATATATACATATTACTCAACCAAATAGAATGAAATATTGGCATTTTTAGCAACATGGATAGACCTGAAGAATACTATATTTAGTGAAGTCAGAGAAAGACAAAGACTATCCACATGTTATCACTTACAAATGAATCTAAAAAATATAAATGAATCTATATACAAAACAGAAACAGATTCACAGACATAGAAAATAAACGTTCAGTTACCAAAGGGGAGAGGGAGAGGTGGGAGGGACAAATTAGGGGTATGGGATTAACAGATATAAATTATTATACATAAAATAGATAAGCAACAATGATATACTAAAGCACAAGGAATTGTATTCAGTATCTAGTAATGATCTATAATGGAATATAATCAGAAAAAAAAGTCACTATGCTATACACCTAAAATGAACACAGTATGGTAAGTCAACTATACTTCAATAAAAAATTACTGATCTAAATATTTTTTAAAGTTTTTAAGAAACATTGAAAAGTTTTAAAAAGTTGTTACAGGTTGATCAAACAGGCAACAAGAATTCATTCATGGAAACCTTGTAAATCAATCTTGTAAATTCTGTTTAAAAAAACAATCCACAACAGCTTGTTTCAAATTTTGCCACTAATCTTCCAAACAAAAGTGAGGATTGAATTTGCGAGATATATTTCAACATTTCAACTTTATTTAAGAACTTGCTTTTCTCTCTCAAAAAAATACAACTCATCCATCCACGTGATCTACATCCCACGTGGTATAAAATACCAGTTGTTCATCCCACTGGACACCTCACGTTTCAAGTGCCTGGGAGCCGCAGGTGGCTGGTGGCAGCCGTTTGGATAGCACAGATCTGGAACATTCCCACCCCAATCAAGCCAGGGCTACTCCAGGGAAGTGACCCTTTGCACAGGACCCAAAATAGGGAGAGTGACAACCAAATGCAACGTGTGATCCCAGACCGGATCTTGGTCCAGAAAAAGGACAGCAAAGGCTCAACTGGCAAAATTTGAATAAGATGTAAAGAAGAATAGTATCATATCAGTGTTAATTTCCTGTTTATATAAGATGCTAATATTGG
The DNA here is from genome assembly GCF_048564905.1 of Vicugna pacos. Lineage (NCBI taxonomy): Eukaryota > Metazoa > Chordata > Mammalia > Artiodactyla > Camelidae > Vicugna > Vicugna pacos. The sequence goes on from NC_132992.1 coordinate 4,520,254, forward strand.
GGGAAGCTGAGTGAAGTGTATTTGGAAATTCTTGGTATTATTTCTGCAACTTCTTTTGTAAGTCTGAGATGATTTCAAAATTAAAAGTTTACAACTTTAAAAAAATTATAAAACAAGAGGGGGAAATAAGAGTGCGTGCCTCCTATAATTGTCAAAGTATATAAATAAGCTTGGGAGTAGAAACAGCTGTGAAGTAAGCATGGCATTTGTAAAAGCCAGGGATTGAATTTAGGGTGATCCCTTTGTAAGTAACGGATGGAGCCCTTCGCTGGGTCGGGGAGACAGGAATACTGGGTTTGGCCCTTGACCTCAACACCTGATTAGCTGTTTACCCCACTCACCTGAGCCCCAGTGTCCTCTCTGAAAAGACACCCCTTGACCTCAGGGGACTGCTGTGGGGCTCTGATGAGATGCTGGAGATTAAAGTGAGCTGAGAGTTGTGGGAAGGGATTATCTGCAAAACCTGAGAGAGGCCCCCGAACCAATCCTTGTGACAAAGATAGCAAACATCTGCCTGCTGGTCCTGCATGACTGTGGGTTCCAGTGGAAGCAGCTGGAGGTCTGTTGACAGTGATTTTTTTTTTTTTAAAGCCCTTACATGGTGATCCTCTTTTCAGTGGCCCCTGCTTTCAGGTCCCATGCTCCTGCAGGTCCAGCCCCTCTAGTTACATGGCTGTGCACCTCCTTGGGGCACTCAGGTCATCGTTTGCTTTCTTCCTGATGCTCTCTGCAAAAGACAAGAATCCTATTGCCTCATGTTGCCTAAGCTTTGCCTCACAGGGCTGGTCTATTGTTTTAATTGCCTGCCAGGGTTTGTGTTTTAAAAAAAAAAAAAGATGCAGCAATATTTAAGAACATTTTAGAAAAAGAACAAAGTCATCCCTAATTCTTTCCCTCTGAAAGGACTGTTTTCCCACCTTGCGTGCGGCAGCTGTGGGAGACCCACCACCACACAGGGGACCTTCACTTTGGTCCTCAATAACATGCTATCGACACTCATCCTTGTTGCCAAATGACTGATGTACCTTCATTACTACGGGTGACTGCCTAGTACCCCATCCTGTGGTTGCCCCATAACGCACCATGCCGATGAACATTACAGAGTTTAAGCATTTTTCATCATGGGCTGATTTCGTTTTTAATGAGGAGTCAGTAAGAACCTGTTACTCCGCTTGCCTGATGGTTCCAGGTGGTGCTCTGAATTCCAAACCTCCAAATCCCCAAAAAAAAAGCTTTTGGGATCGACAGACTCAAATAGATAGTGATGGCCTCAGAAATTTTATTTGACCAGATCTGACTGGTTCAACTCACATTAAGCCGGTTCTGGCCCGTAAGCCTTAACGTTTGCGAAAAACAACCCGTTAGGCTATTTCCGCCTTATTCCAAAATGGAAGGGGGGAAAAAGTCAAACTGCTATAGAGAGCCGATAGGAAGAGGCTGTTACTTCAATGGCTTTGGGGCTGTGACGGTCATAGGGATCATCTGGGCCACCCTCATTGCACAGATGGGGAGGCTCGGGCCAGGAGGCACTGTGAGTGGCCCAAGGCTCTGCCTGAGTTTCGGAAGGAGGCAGGGCTAAGACCAGCAACCCGGAAGGTTCGGAGCCAGCACCATGGCACTGA